>NW_003852456.1:3023101-3030036 GCF_000181295.1 Otolemur garnettii
TTTTTTTTTTTTTTTTTGAGACAGAGCTTCAAGCTGTCGCCCTGGGTAGAGTGCTGTGGCATCACATCTCATAGCAACCTCAAAATCCTGGGCTCAAGAAATTTTCCTCCTCCGTCTCCCAAGAAGCTGGGACTAAGGCACCTGCCACAATGCTGGGCCATTTTTTGGTTGTAGCCATCATTGTTGTTTGGCAGTCCTGGGCAGGATTCGAACCCGTCAGCTCGGGTGTATATGGCTAATGCCTTAACTGCTTGAGCCACAGATGCTGAGCCCTATTCTGATCTTGCTGGCAATTCACTAAGGCTGGTCTGAAGTGACCCAAAATCTCTCTGCTGGCTGATGGCATCCTCAGCATGGCCATGTCCCCATCATGGGGCATGTGAGAATGGCTGGGACTCTGGTGTGCCACACACAGGCCCTGGACACCAGTGATCCCACCTTATCCTTATCTGTCACCATTTTGGGTGTGGTGCTGAGCTGAAAGTTCAGCTGGAGTTCTCTGGAGACCTGCAACTTCCCTTTCCTCTGCCCAGACTGTGGACACCCAAGGCTCCCAGCTCGGACCTGTTTCTCAGCCTCTCTTCCTGCTCAAGAGCTGGTCCTACACAAGGGGAAGCACCAAGCCCAGAGTTTATCCTCCTCCATCTGTCCCTTCCCTCCCCCGTGAAGCCCTTCAGTTCTACCCCTGAGTCCCAGCACCCTCTGGATGGGGGATTTCTCCACCTGTATGGAAAAATGATCTAGGTCTGTGATCTGGGTCATCTAATTTGGTTCTTGACCTACTAATAAATGGAGAAAACTGTCCCACTAGAAATCTGCCTTCCAGCTGACTGCCTTGCTATAGACACAGGTGCAAATGGTTTGATGGTCAGCATTGAGTGGCGATGTCACGGCTACATTAGGGACCTACCGGTCCCCTGAAGTGCTCTGGTCCATTCTGTCAAAGAGCAGGGAGCCTTGAGTGGTGACTGCACAAAAATGGTGGGCACAGCCGGGTGGGGAGTGTTGTCCCAGCCTGTCTTGCTCTTTGGCTGTTGTCTGGGTGACTTATTGCCCCTGAGCTCACAAGGAAAGAGAGAAAGAAAAGCAAGAAAGGGACTCCCACCACCCACATACTACTGCTGCCCCAGCCATCAAAGCAGCATCTGAAACACTTGCTGGAAAGTACTTTGAGTGGTCCATTCATAGAAATAGCAACAGAGAGAAGCGTGAACGCACAGGCTGGCTGCCTCTGGCCTCCTACTCCCTTGCTTCTCTCAGCAACCAAGAGTCAGGTCCTATGTCTTCCCCATTCCCCTTCTTCTGCCTGCACTTTACAGAGGCAAGTCCTGTCCTCAGAGCTCCCAGTTAGTGCCCCTGGCTCACTGGAGGTGGAGACAGCAGGTGTGGCCCAGGCAGGGGAGGGAACCGGGCCCAGGGCTGGGAAGCTGGCAGACTGGGCCCTGAATCCCAGATCAGCACATCTGTGACCCATCACAATTTCCCAATTCTGAGTCTCAGTTTTCTCATTTGTAAAATGGGAATAGTATCACCTACTTAATGGGCTGCAGGGAGAATTAATAAACTCATGGGTATATAATCAATATTCTGTTGGAAAGGCCTGTCCTGTGTGAATAGTCTAACCACACTTCATTTTTTTTTTTTTTTTGAGACAGAGTCTCACTCTGTCACCTTGGGTAAGCAAACCCAAACTCCTGGGCTCAAGTGATCCTCCTGCCTCAGCCTCCCACGTAGCTGGGACTACTGGCACCAGCCACCAAACCTAGCTAGTTTTTCTATTTTTAGTAGAGGTGGGGTCTCACTCTTGCTCAGGCCAGTTTCACACTCCTGAGCTCAAGGGATCCACCTGCCTCAGCTTCCCAGAGTGCTGAGATTATAGGTGTGAGCCACCATGCCCAGCCTCTAACCATATTTCAAATGGTGTGGCGGCCCACAGGTGCCACTAGGACACAGCTTTCCTTGCTGATTTTTTCCAGATCACTGGCTGTATAGTTTCAGAAAAAGAATTTCAATAACTCCTATGGGAACAATTTTTTTATATGACTAATTTCATATGTTAGTAGAGTTAGTTAATGTGAGAAACAGCAAACGTTTCCAACTGCACGGAGCTTCAGACCATGAGCTCAAAAGCTAGTGAGCAGCCTCACCTAATATGGTGACCCTAAGTGAGCCATCCAACTTCCTGAACATTAGTGTCATTATCCGCAAACAGAAGGGACCAGATGCTCTCTGAGATCATTAGCTACACATACTTTGATTTCCTTTTTTTTATTTTAGAGACTCACTTTGTTGCCCTTGGTAGAATGCTGTGGTGTCACAGCTCACAGCAACCTCCAGCTCTTGGGCTTAGGCAATTCTCTTGCATCAGCCTCCTGAGTAGCTGGGACTACAGGTGCCTGCCACAATGCCCAGCTATTTTTATGTTGCAGTTTGGCTGGTGCCGGGTTCGAACCTGCCACCCTCAGTATATGGGGCCAGCACCCTACACGCTGAGCCACAGACACCACCCTATACTTTGATTTTTAATGACATCTAAGAATAAAACTGGCTGCTTTTTTTTTTGCCTCATGTTCTCTGTTGGCAGGTTGAGTACTGACTCAAATCCTTTTCTTCTTCTTCTTTTTTTTTTTTTTTTTGAGACAGAGTCTCACCTGTCACCCTTCATAGAGTGCCGTGGCCTTAGCCTTGCTCATAGCAACCTCAACCCCCTGGGCTCAAGCAATCCTCCCGCCTTAGCCTCCCCAGTAGCTGGGACTACAGGTGCCCACCACCATGCCCAGCTAGTTTTTCTATTTTTAGTAGAAGCAGAGTCTCACTCTTGCTCGAGCTGGTCTCCAACTCCTGAGCTCAAGCGATCCTCCTGCCTCAGCCTCCCAGAGTGCTGGGTTTACAGATGTGAACCACCTCGCCCAGCCCCAGTCCTTTTCTTGACTGAATATGGGATGCTCAGTCTCAGATCCCACAGTCCCTCTCTCTGCCCTCCCCCAGCTTCTCTCATCAGTTCACACATGTGAGGAGGATGTGCTCAGGAGAGCAGGGCTCATTCAGCTGAGAGGTTAGCCAGAGGCTCCCTGTGCCGCAAGCCCCTTGCCATTTTCTTTCCAATGAAAAGAAGCCATTCATGCTGTTCTTGCCTCGCCTACGGTGACGACATCTGAGAACTGTCCCAGACACAGCCTTCCTGGCTCTTCTGACAAACCCATTCAAGACATTTTTTTAAACAGTAACCAGATCCTTGATTCATTAAAGATCCACACAGAAGTGTTCCAACCAGTGTGTTCCTGTCACTGGCGGGCTTCTGTCGGTCTCAGAGTAGGGCCCCATGTGGCAAGACCGCACATTCGCTGGAGAACTCTAGCCCAGCCTTTAAACCTAAGAAGGGTAGCGGATATGAACTCCAGCCCAGCCTTCAAAGCTAAGAAGAGCAGTGGATATGAACTCCAGCCCAGCCTTCAAAGCTAAGAGCTGAAATCATGGGCCAGACAGGTTCCTTAAGTAGCCTGATTGCAAAAGGCAAATTGCAACAATGAAAATAACTTTAATCACTTCATGGGTGCATTTCTGAGGCACTATAGAAAAAAAAGAGAGATACTATAAATCTTGCTACTCAAAGTGAGGTCTAAGAATCAGTCACTTTGGCCATGATCTGTGAGTCTTCCAGAAATGAAGACTCTTAGGCCTCACCCCAGAACTCCCAAATCGAAATCTGCACTATAACATGAATTGCAGGAGATTCCCATGTACATTAACATCCGAAAAACACGGATCCAAGATATGTTGAAAAAAAAAATGTGAGGAACTCTTTGTGGAAAGCTCAAGGACTAGGTTGCCAGCTCTTGAAGTAAAACTCTCCAGGGAAGGTATTGTTCTTTTTAATACTTTTTTGGGGGGCCAGGGCTGGGTTTGAACTTGCCACCTCTGGCATATGGAGCTAGCACCCTACTCCTTTGAGCCACAGGTGCTGCCTGAAGGTATTGTTCTTATGGATGAGCTTAGATTTGTTTATATGCTTTTTCAATTTAATTTAATTTATACAAAAAATTTTCTAGAGACAGGGTCTTGCTCTGTTGCTCAGGCCGAAGTGCAGAGGCTAGTCACTGGTACAATCCCATTACTGATCAGCATCAGAGATTTTTGGGTTCTTTTCTTATTTGTTTGTTTTTTGAGACAGAATCTCTGCAGCCCTGGGTTGAGTGCTGTGGTGTGAGTCTCAAACTCCTGGGCTCAAGTGATCCTCCTGCCTCAGTCTCCCGAGTAGCTGGGACTACAGGTACTCTCCGCTACGCCCAGCTAGCTTTTCTGTTTTTAGTAGAGATGGGGTCTCACTTTTGCTCAGGCTGGTCTTGAACTCCTGGGTTCAAGGGATCCTCCTGCTTGGCCTCCCAGAGTGCTGGGATTACAAGCCTGAGCCACCGTGCCTTACTGAGCATGGGAGTTCTGACCTGTTCTGACCTGACCCCATCAGGAAAACCAGTGGTCCCCAGCTCCCAGGAGGTCGCCATATTCATGCTGACCTCAGTGCAGAGACCTGATCTTCACAGTACACTGAAGCCCAGAACTTCTGGCTCAAGTCAAGTCATCCTCCTACCTCAGCCTCCCAGGCAGTTGGGACTACAGGTAGGTGACACTCCACAGTCCCAGACTCTTACTGGGCAACAGAGACAAGTGTCCAAAGACCTTCCCTCTTCTTGCCTTTTGGTGGTGACACTCAGAGCTGCTGCCATGAGAAAGCTTAGTGCAGGCAAAGGGGGGACAGGACGGCTCCCTAGGCAGAAAAGAATAAACCACAGACGTGGGAAGGGGCTTCCGGGATGAGTGGGTCATAAAATGAGGGGGCAAAGTCCCAGAATTCCCAAAGACCCAGAATTGTAATGTTTCTACAGTTCATTTCTCATGTTACCACTGTAGAGCAGGACTAGGAAAATATAAAGCTATGAAATCATCAAATGTTGTGTTAGAACTAAAGATATGTTAGAAGTCAAAATTCCAATAGTCTCGCATCACAGATGCACGTCCTGTGGTCTGGAGCTGGGATTTTTCGACCAGTGTGCCATGAGAGGAACTTAGGTGTGCCACAGAAAATTTTCAAGATCATTCATTAAATTATTTTCGAAAGATGTTTGAAGCACGATAAGTATATTCTTTTTTTTTTTTTTTAGTGTGCCATAAAGTTTAACTATAGGTTCAAGGGTGGTGTGAGATAAAAAAAAGGTTGAAAAACACTGTTTTATTTATTTATTTATTTATTTTTGTAGAGACAGAGTCTTACTCTATAGCACTCAGTAGAGTGCAGTGGTGTCATAGCTCACAGCAACCTCCAACTCTTGGGCTTAGGTGATTCTCTTGCCTCTGCCTCCTGAGTAGCTGGGACCACAGGCACCTGCCACAACACCCAGCTATTTTGTTGTTGTTGTTGAGGTTTGGCCGGGGCCGGGTTTGAACCCACCACCCTTGGTATATGGGGCCGGTGCCCTACCCACTTAGCCATAGGCACTGCCCGAAAAGCACTGTTTCCGAGTTTAAAGATACATTAGATGTCAAAACTCCAAAAATCTCACATTACAGATGAAATCCCATCCTTTAGTCTAGAGACTCAGAATATTTGCCCAAATGAAGAAGGAGGAGGGGGAGGAGGGAGAAGGGGGAGGAGGAGGGAGAAAGGAGGAGGAGAAGCAGCTTGGGGCAGACCCCCAGCTATGTCTGCCCTCAACATCCTTAGCGCAAACTAAAATAATGCCCGACACAACCTGACCCACACAACTCTTGTTCTGAAAAGTTTAAAGCATCAGACACATCACTCCTTGTGCACAGCTTGCAAGGAATTACCTGGAAACACCCTATTTCTGGGGAAACTCCCAGGTGACATGCTGCATGTTGCAAATACATGAAGTGGTTTTCAAGAGCAGGTGGCTAAACTGAAGAAGCCCATGCTGGAAAATTCCTCCCCAGCAAGGATGACCAAGAGCCCAGCGGTGGGCACTGATCTCCCCCTCGTGGAGGCTGCCCTGGGCCTCTGTGACCTGAAATGAAGGCCACAGATTCCAGGGCATCTTTCTCTGTAGCAATCAGGTCTCAGAAAAGTGTTTTATGGTCAGGTGGGATAGCTCACACCTGTAATCCCAACACTTTGGGAGGCTGAGGCAGGTGGTTCCCTTGGGCTCAGGAGTTTGATACCAGCCTGAGAAAGAGTGAGACCACGTCTCTACTAAAAATAGAAAAATTAGCCAGTATGATGGTGGGCACCTGTAGTTCCAGCTACTCTGGGAGTCTGAGGCAGGAAGATCTCTTGAGCCCAGGTTTGAGGTTGCTGTGAGCTAGGCTGAGGACATGGCACTCTACCCAGGTGACAGAATGAGTCTCTGTCTCAAAACAGAAAGAAAGAAAGAAAAAGAGAGAGAGAGGAAGAAAGAAACATATTATATTTAGACTCTCAAGGCCACTTGCAAACACTCATTTATGCCAAATATAGACAGTTCCCCGCATGTTTACAGCAAAAAGTGGAGAAGCAAAAAAAGCCCCAACATTTTTGCCAGCCTGTTTCGATGTGCCAGCTGTTGACAGGTGAGGGTCTGTTCTGAGATGAGTGCAATGGCCACGACTTCCTGAGAGCATACAACCCCAGGCACCTGTGCCTGGAGCTCCTCATTTTTGCTTGTGGCTTTCTGTGAATGGTGAAAGAACGGATTTTAGCATTGGGTGGACTTGCGTTTGTGTTCTGAGTCCCTTGCTGAGTCATTTTGTGGTGTGGGGCATGTATTTTTTTTTTTTTTTTTGAGACTGAGTCTCACTCTGTCACCCTGGGTAGCGTGGCCATGCTGTCATCATAGCTCACAGCAACCTTAAACTTCTGGGTTCTAGCATCCTCTTGCCTCAGTCTTCTAAGTATCTGGGACTATAGGCACATACCACCCATGCCTGGCTAGTTTTTTTCTTAG
>NW_003852456.1:3030056-3040094 GCF_000181295.1 Otolemur garnettii
TTTTTTTTTTTTTTTTTTGAGACTGAGTCTCACTCTGTCACCCTGGGTAGAGTGCCGTGGCATCATAGTTCTCAGCAACCTCAAACTCCTGGGCAGCGATCCTCCTGCCTCAGCCTCCTCAGAAGCTGGGACTACAGGCACCACCACAATATCTGGCTACTTTTCTATTTTTAGTAGAAACAAGGTCTCACTCTTGCTCAGGCTGGTCTTGAAGTCCTGAGCTCAAGGGATCCTCCTATCTTAGCCTCCCAGAGTGTTGGGATTACTGGAGCTGTGGATTGGAGCTGTAGGGCACGTCATTTAACCCATCTAAGCCTCAGTCACTTCATCTGTGAAATGGGCTGACAACAACACATTCTTCAGAGGGTCCCTGCAAGGATCACATGAGAACACTCATGGTAAGTGCCAGGGGAGCATCTGGTCAGGTTCCCCTTGGGGCAGTCATCTTTGCCAGCAGGAGCTTATACACAGTTGGTGCACTGGGAATATTTGGAAAACCGCCTGCCTTGGCCTCTGGCCCTCAAAGACGCTGAGCTTGGAAACCAAAGGTCAGAGAGGACCAGGACTTGCCACCCTCTGGACAGCCACTAACACGGTGGGGTGTAGGTTCCCGCTGGCCACCACGCAGACCAGACCAGTATGGGGCAGGGGGTGCAGAGCTCCAGGAAGCACACTGTCCTCCCAGCCATGGGCGTAGGTCCTGTGGGAGCCAAGGCCACCCAGCTCTGAAGTGTCCCAGCTCTGGCATTGGCTCGAGGTGACGGAGTGACTGATACAAGCAGGTAGCTGAAAATATAGATTCACAAAGGAAATTCTTCTTTTTTTTAAAGACAGAGCCTCAAGCTGTCCCCTTGGGTAGAGTGCTGTGGCATCACAGCTCACAGCAACCTCCAACTCCTGGGCTCAAGCGAGTCTCCTGCCTCTGCCTCCCAAGTAGCTGGGACTACAGGTGCCCGCCACAACACCTGGCTATTTTTTGGTTGCAGCCATCATTGTTGTTTGGCAGAACTGGGCTGGATCTGAACCCACCACCTTAGGTGTATATGGCTGGTGCCTTAGCCACTTGAGCCACAGGCACTGAGCCCACAAAGGAAATTCTTATTTCATCTCAATGCATACTTGTTGGTGGAGAATAGGCGAAATTCAGAAACACAATTACGCAGTATTTATCCCCCCGGGAGGGCAGGAGAGCCAGGAGATTTTGAGCTGGAGGGCGGGTAAGCATTAGAAGTATGACTGTGTACAGGGGTACAGGTGAATCTTTCTAAGAGCAGAATGTGAACATTTTAAAACAATAACTGAGAAAATGACATGAAGGCTGTGTTGACCGATTTGATGGAAGTATTTCAGATTGCATGTGAAAACCCCACACTGTACCCCAGAAGTGCATTAATGTACATAGTTACCATTCAATAAAAAAAATAAAAGTATGACTGTGGTGACCAGCGTGGCTAGCCCCCCCACTCAGTCTGTCCCCCACCCCCGTGGTGTGCTGGGCGCTGTTCAAGGGACTGCAGGTGCCTCTAGGGACAAAGCAGAAAGACCCTGCCTGCCAGTCGGGGCAGCATTCCAGTTTACACAGACAGTGCTCCTGTCTCTCAGAAATAATTCCAGAGGGTGGACTGCAGGAAGGAAAGAAGAAGAAAGGGCAGGAAAGGAAAATAAAGGAAGAACAGCAAGGGGGGGGGGCAGGAGAAGCAGCCCAGACGGGTCTGTCTTGGGTGCCTCAGGATGTTACCATGGTTACTGGCCCTGATGGCCACCCCTGACGTTGGAAGCCCATTTCTGGTTTTTTTTTTTTTTTTTGCCACATTCTTATCCCACAGCTCCGGGCCGCCATGTGGGTTGACTAACATCCACGAGTGAACATCTCGTTCTAAGGAAATGACCCAGAAATGCTCAACATTTGGATTTTCTCGCAAAGATTGGTCATGTCTACAAAAAATTCAAACCTCTCATGCAAAGGATGATGGGCTGTATTGGGCCCTGTGGGGAGCTGAATCAGAAAGCGAGCTTTGGCCACAGGAGGTCAGGGGAGCCGGGAACTTGAGAGTCCAGGGAGGGCTGTTCTGGGCATTGCTAGGACAGGCTCAGGCGGGCCCCACAACCAGATGCCCACCTTGGCCTTGAGTCCGTGGGCAATGGGCATTGTGTGACTTCCCATCACAAAGGTTGTCTTGCCCCCTTGCTGTTTTCCTGGGGGCCAGTTCTCCTGGCCTCCACCCATGCCAGGCACAGGGTATTGAGTGGACGCCTGTCTGATTTCCCCCAATATGTAAACTGGACACCTGGGATTCTGGTGGGGGATGGAGAGGCCCTTCCCCTTCCAAAATGGGCCCTTCACGTGGGTGGGGCCCACGCTCTCCCAGACGAATCATGCAGCCGCCATCATTGGAGCTATTTTGGCACAGATGTTGAAAAAGAAAAGTGCCCTTTCCATTGATTTCAGCCAAGGCAATTAATAATTTTTTATGACGCCTGTTCAACAGAACAAGAAGGGAAAGGGAAACAAAATTCAAAAGCTTAGACAGGACTGAGCCTACAAAGCGTAGGTTTCTCTGAGAAGCATCTAAATTCTCCTCACAGGCTGACTTCGGCTCAGGGCACGGGCCCCAGACTGCTAGAAACCAGGCTATGCTCTTTGCCTTTTCAAGCAAATCCAGCTGGCACCAAGTGGACCTCTTGTCCTTTTAGAATCTGCCTGCAAAATTGGAGGAATGGGAGTGGGGGAGGTTCCAGGCCATCCTTGCTGCTTTGGGGCAAGGCTGTACTTTGGTTTCCCTTTGCCCAATTCTGTCCACTGGATGAAGACAGTGACCCGCCTTTCCTCCTGGGGGTAGCACTGATGCCACACCCTCACCACACCTGGAATGACTGGCTGAAAGAAAGACAGAAAGGTAGATGGATGGATGGTTAGAGGAATAGATGGATAGAGACATGGATGGATGGATGGATGGATAAAAAGATAGATGAGTGTATAGAGGGATTGATGGATAGAGGGATTGATTGATGGATGGATAGAGGGATAGATAGAGTAGTATATGGATGAGTGGATAGATGGATGGATGAGTGGATAGAAGGATGGATGAATAAATGGGTAGATGGATGGATAGATACACATATAGGAGAAATAGTAGCTGCTTGAATCCTCATAATAATAACAACTCAGTAGAGCCTCAAATACTCATGGTGCAATGACTATAAGCTGGCTGCTCTTGGAAAAACCTAGAAAGCAACATTTTTTCCTTTTCTTTCTTTTTCTTTTTTTTCTTTTTTAGACAGAGTCTCTGTTGCCCGGGGTAGAGTGCTGTGGCATCATGGGTCCCAGTAACCTCAAACTCCTGGGCTCAAGTGATTCTCTTGCCTCAGCTTCCCAAGTAGCTGAGAAAAGGCACCTGCCACCACACCCAAATAGTTTTTTTATTTTCAGTACAGACAGGGTCTCGCTCTTGCTAAGGCTGGTCTTGAACTCCTGAGCTCAAGGGATCCACCTACCTTGGCCTCCCAGAGTACTGGGGTGACAGATGTGAGCCACTGGGCCAGGATGAAATTCACTTTTTAATATTCCAGAAAAGCTCTTTGCTCTGTTTCATGAACAGATATTCTTCATGATGACAAGAGAGATACAGAAGTACCGATTTAATCTGAGTTATATGCTAGCAGTTTTGTAAATAGTCACTAAATGTTACCCTGGGTTCATTCATTATAAGATGTAAGAGCTGCCTAGTGTATCTTCTTCAACCATCTATGTAGCAGCTAAGGCTGAATTGGAATAAAGTGCTTTTAATTCCCATTTCTATTTTGGTTATGAGTTCCAGTTCTGTTCCACCATTCCAACTGGGTCAGTTCTGGACCTAATTAAATACGTTCGGCTCAACACACAAATGGTCTGTCTTTCTGAAAATCTCAGCTCCACCCCCAAAAGGGTCAGGAAACTAGTTTTTGAGAGAACCCTTCCCTGGCTCTTTGATCTAAGTAATTGGCTTTGCTATTCCTTAAGTGATCACCCTGCTCAACTTCTTCATAGCAATTATGCAAAACAAGTCAAATCGAGTATTTTACTATCAAAATTCTCCCTCGTATTTCCAGTTTTTGTAGCTATTCAGGATTTTGATATACTTTTTATTAGTAGTATGCTATATTCCTACACTGTATAATCTTTCTTTTCAGTATTGTGTATATTCTATTTGCTTACTACTTTGAAAATCTATTTAAAACAACTTTTTGATGTATGTCTATAATTAAATGAAACATCTTTGGACTCCTTTCCTAACTACCTCATTCTTAATTCACCTCTTGTTAGGAGGTGAGTGCTATTTCTGTGGGTAAGGACAAGTGGATAGTATGTTTCTTAGCTCTGGCAGAGATCATGGGATCTTTTTGTTGCTTGTTCTCATGGGTAACAACATTGACTTGCTGTTGAGTTCCTGAATCATACTTATTATGTTTCAAAATCCTAGGCATTGTTCCATCGCCTTCTGGTAATGACTAAATTACAGATAGGGAATAAAATTCTGGGGCCACTCTGCATTTTTTTCTCTATAAGCAACCTAAAAATGATTATTTTTTGAAATTCAAGAATTTCTGAAGGAACTAACTTTCCTTGATAAAGGATGGGTATTTTAATGTGTAAACTTAGGCATTGGTCATAGAAAGACACTGTCTTTATATTTCTGACTGTTGTTATTCAGTTGCTCTGGTTTCTTCTTAGGAAATACCAATGTGTGAATGGACAGTTTACCCCTGAACAATATGGGGTTAACTACCCAGGTCCACTTGTACATGAATTTATTATTATTATATTTAGAAACAGTCTTTGTCACCCTGGGTAGAGTGCCATGTTGACATAGCTCACAGAAACCTCAAACTCCTGGGGCTCAGGAGATCCTCTTGCCTCGACCTTCCAAGTAGCTGGGACTACAGGCACCAAACACCACACTCAGCTAGTTTTTCTATCTCTCCTGCTCAGGCTGGCCTCAAACTCTTGAGCTCAAGCAATCCACCTGGCTTGGTCTCCCGGAGTGTTAGGATTACAGGCCTGAGCCACCTCGCCCGACCTCCAGATTCTCCTGGTGCCGTTTACCAGGCACACGGGTCTGTCTCAGTTCTTCAGACATGCAGAGCTCATGCCCGCCTCAGAGCAACCTGATTCCTCTGCCAGGAATGCACATCACTTGTCCTTTCCCCAGTGGGCTGAGATTAAATTTCGCCCCCTTCCAGAAGCCTTCCCCAACTACTTATCCGAGTAGGCATCTCCTTCCATTCCCCAAATCCTCCCCTTGTTTGTTGCCTTAATGGCAACTATCACTCTGAATTCTTTATTTATAATGGCACTGTCTGCCAACCCTGCCGATGTGCCAACTGTTTCGAAAGTGGCATCATGCCTACTTCACTCTCTGCGTGTTCTCCACTCTGGCATCCAGCATGGCTCATAATGGGTTCTTAATAAATATTTGTTGAAAGCATTAGTTCAACTCATATTACTCAATTTTCTTCCCTGCTTATTCTTTATTATTTGTTTGTTTCTGTGTAATAGGGGCTATATCTTTTTATATTCTGTACAGGACTGCAATTTCCTGAATCTCCTGGACCCTGCTGTACATTACTTTTAGGTATAATTCTCCTAAATCACCAACATGAAATCTCTTTCCTATTTTTCTGAGGCTTTTTAAAATTGTCTCCCCCATACGGTTTCTATCCCTTTGTTTATTCTCCCCTCTCCTTTAATTTGAGAAAGAGTCTTACTCTGTCACCCACTGGCTAGAGTGCAATGGCATCACAGCTCACAGCAACCTCAAACTCCTGGGCTTGATCCATCCTCCTGCCTCAGCCTCCCAAGTAGCTGGGGCTACAGCGCCTACCACAAGGCCAGGCTGTTTTTTTCTATTTTTGGGAGAGGTGGGTCTCACGTTTTTCTCAGGCTGGTCTGGAACTTTTGAGCTCAAGTGATCCACCTACCTCAGCCACCCATGGTGCTGGGATTACAGGCACGAGCCACCTGACCCTAAATATGTGTTTTAAAATATTGTTAATATATAAAATATGTATTTAATATGTTAATGTACATGTAATATAGAATATTTTTAATAGGTATTTTATCTGCAATTGGAGTTATAAGGCTTGTCTTTATTACCCAAAGACAGGGAGAATTTTAAAAATATACTATACAATAAATATATAACATATATTTTAAAAATTAAATTAATGTTAAAATATATAAATATGTGCCATAATATATATTAAATGTATTTTTATTATATTTACACAGTGTATATTAAATATATATTGGCTATGGTTAAAACATTTTAAAATATATTTAAAATTCTGTTGCTGAGATAAATACACATTTTGTCGCTTGTGTGTACACGCACGTATGTGTGTGCGTTTCTTCATTTACTGTGCTTACTTTCGAGATGATCTAGGGACCAAAACCACCACCCCAGACTGACTCAAAACCCAGCAGGCCCTGGCTTTGCAGCACCAATCCCCGCCCGCGCCTGTCGGTGGTTGTGGAGCCCAACCCGTGTGCTGGGAACGGCGCGCCCCCGTGTGGCCGCTCACGGGCGACGCCTGCGATCCAAGCCCAGGCGCAGCGTCCCGAGGCGCGTCCCAGGGCGTGGGTTTCCTCTCTGTACCCCGCAGCCTGTTCCCTCCGCAGAGGGTCAGTGATCAGCTCAAAGGGAGAAGATCGCTGCCGGTGGTGACCGTTACAAGGGCTGGAGTCCAGGAGCGGGCAAGGCACCGGGGTGACCTCCAGGCCCTGGCTGTCTCGAGAGCTGGCGCAGTCGCCGTCCCCTCTACCGCTCAGAGTCGGCATTTATGCAGCCAGTGGCTTCCAGATCGACCCCGCCCGAGGGCCCTTTCCAGTGCAGAGTGTTTGGTGGCACAGGGACTTCATACTTGCTTGTGCCATTTGTTCTGGGGCCTCCCTCCCCTCGCCCGGCTGCAGGTCCCATCGCTGGCCTAGTGTGGGGAACGCTCAAACATGACCCTGGGGACCAGGCCGGCCTCACCTGGTGCCTCGTCCTCCGCACTGGGGGCTGGTGGATGGCAACTTTTACCCAGGGGGGACATACTCCTTAAAATGTGACCAGCAGGCCAGACGCAGTGGCTCACGCCTGCTGGGAGCCAAGGTGGGTGGATCCCCAGAACAAGACCACCTTTGGCAAGACCAGCCTGAGCAAGAGCCCCCATCTCTACTAAAAATAGAAAAACTAGCCGGGTGTGGTGGCATGCTCCTGTAGCTTCTTGGGAAGCTGAGGCAGGAAAATCACTTGAGTCCAAGAGTTTGAGGTGGTTGTGAGCTATGACGCCAGGCGCTCAACCCCAGGGCAGCAGAGTGGACTATGGTAAAAAAAAAAAAAAGTGACCAACAAATCCTTTCTACTAAAGAAATTGAATAAACAATGAATACCTTCTGAAACAGAAAGCACTAGGCCCAGATGGATTCATTGGTGAATTCTTTCTAACATGTAAGAAATAAATTATACCAATTCTCTACAATCTCTTTCCATAGGATATAAGCAGAGGGAATGCTTCCCAACTCATCTTATGAGGCTGGGGTTATCACAGTACCAAAACCAGCCAAAGGCATTATAAGAAAAGAAAACTAACAGACCAATATCACTCATAAACATAGATGAAGAAATACTTAATAAAATATTAGGCTCAGCGCCTATAGCTCAACCGGCTAAGGCGCCAGCCACGTACACCTAGGGTGGCGGGTTCGAGTCCCCAGCCCCGACCTGCCAAAACAACAATGACAGCTGCAACCAAAAAAAAAAAAAAAAATGGCCGGGCGTTGTGGCAGGCGCCTGTGGTCCCAGCTGCTTGGGAGGCGGAGGCAGGAGACTCACTTGAGCCCAGGAGTTGGAGGTTGCTGTGAGCTGTAAAGCCACGGCACTCTACCCAGGGGGACAGCTTGAGGCTCTGACTCAAAAAAAAAAAAAAAATATTAGCACATCAAATTCAGTAACGCACACCATGATCAGATTTATCCCAGGTATGTAAAACTCGTTCAACATTTGGAAATCAATTAAAGTAATCCATCATATCCGTAAGCTAAAGAAGAAAAATGACTTGTTCATAATAATAAAGGCAGAAAACTCTCAGAAAAGTAGGAGCAAAGGAGAGTTTTCTCGAACTGATAAATAATAGCTACATAAAATCTAAAGCTAAGATCATACTAAATAGTGACAAACTTGAAGCTTTTCCACTGAGATCAAGAACAAGGCAAGATGTCTCTCTCAGCCCTCCTTCTCAACACTATACTGGAAGTCCTTGCAGGGAGAGGCAGAAAGAACAGGTGTACAGATTGGGAAGGAAGACTGAAATTGCCTTTGTTTAAAGATGACACCATTATCTCTGTAGAAAATCTAAAAGAATCATCATCAACAACAAAGGACTTCTGGAATTTTCAAGCAATTACAGCAAAGCTGAGAGATACAAGGTTTATATACAAAAGCTAATTGTTTTCCTACATACGAGCATTTGAATTTGAAATTAGAAACACAATGCCATTAGCACCGTCCAAAAATGAATTATTGAGATGTAAATCTAACAAAATATGTGTAATACCTTACATGAGGAAAGCCATGAAACTGATGAATGAAATCAAAGAAGTATTAAAGAAATGCTACAGGCCCCAAGAGTTTCACATAAGGGATTATAGACCTGAACCATTCAAAGCAAATAAACATATTATAGGGAAATAAACAGTGGTTGGTAGGAGGAGAGACAAAATAAAGTTGAATCTGAAAAAGCATTAATATGTGGACTCTGTCATTGTTTGGGATGTTTTGTTTTTGTGATTTTTGTGAGACAGGGTTTCACTCTGCTGCCCAGGCTAGAGTGCTGTGGCATCATAGCTCATAGCAACCTCAAACTCCTGGGCTCAAGTGATCTTCCTGCCTCCCTCCCGAGTAGCTGGGACTACAGGTGTCTAACACAATGCCTGGCTAATTTTTCTATTTTTAGTAGAGATGGGGTCTTGCTTGCTTTGGCCCAGGCTGGTCTTGAACTCCTGAATTTATGGGATCCTCCTACCTCAGCCTCTCCGAGTACTGGGATTATCCTTCACCTATTGGACACTCAGCTTTTTCTTCTTCAAAATGAAGAGCTTATCTGTGCAATCTCTTCCATGTTCACAATGACATAATTCTACGCTTCTAGTTCCTTTTGTCAAAGCAATTCTTCCCATCCGGCAGCACCCGAGATGCGGCAATTCTTTGTCAAGGCCTTTTCAGTTTTCATGATACTACACTTTCCATCATGTTTTACATTTTAAACGTAAACTCAAACATATTCCTCTGGTTCACCCTTTTCTCCAGTTTTCTTAAAAAAACACTGAGAGTAGCTTTAAATGAGGTTTTACATTTCAACTCTTTTGTAATTATTAAATAATCCATCTTATTCCCTCTGCATACATGATGATTTCTATTTTATCCAGCAGAGACATAAAGAATGAACATTAGGTCATTTGTATGAGAAAATTTGAGCCAGAACTCAGAATTGCTCATTCTTGACGGCTATGCTGAGATCACTTCCCTAGTTCTATTTTGAAGATAAAGTTCCTTTGTTACCTTGGATCATGGTTTGAATTAGGTTAACTTCCCTCTTTTTTTCTGATTTATATCATGAGGTGATTGCTTAAAGATGGTAATTCTCCCCCAGTCCCCATCTTGACAAATAGTCTCACTCTGTCATCTCAGGCAGAACCTTGGGAGTCATCCAAGGCCCCTCCCTCCCCCTTACCACCCACACATCCAATTAATCACCAAGGCCTGCTGATTTTTTAAAAAGCTATAATATATTTCTGGCTTGCAGAAAATCAGAGACCACAATGTAAACAACATCCCTGAACCAACCCTCAGCTTTGTGAAATTATAACATTTTTCATATATTAGTACGTACAATGTTTAGGGAAAATTGAAGCCCCCAATTGCAATTTTGGTATCTATAATCTCCGTGGTGTTTGCACTGTTATTATAGAGAATATTGTGCCACAGCAGTTTCATTTAAGCATTCTTTTTTTCCCAG
>NW_003852456.1:3040320-3063152 GCF_000181295.1 Otolemur garnettii
AACCCACCACCTCAGGTGTATAGTGCTGGAGCCTTAGCCACTTGAGCCACAGGCGCTGAGCCTCATTTAAGCATTCTACCCCTGCTTTGTAAGCTATTGTTTTGGTGTCTTTAAATTTTTCTAAGTTACAGATGTGTTATTGTTTTTACTCGAAGGAGTTATTTTTAAAGTCCTTAAGAGAAACATATAGTCTTCAATATTTACTCATATATTAACTGTTATGAGCCTCTTTTTTCTTTCCTGTGGGATCTTATTTTCATCTTGTGTTTCTTTTTTCCTGTGGGATCTTATTTTCATCTTGTGTTCTTTCCATTCAACCTGAAAGGGCATCTCTTAGTATTCCTTATAATACAGTCCTGTTGGTGACTAATTCTCTCATCTTTTCTTTACCTGAAAATATTTCATCTTACACGTAGACTATTGTGGTGGATATAAACAAATTGCATATTATTTTAATTCTTTAAAAGTTACGAATTTTAAAGAATTTATAAATTTTAAAAACATATGAAGCCATACTTCTGGATCCTGACCATGGGGAGGGCACCACCCTCGCTGTGGTGGAGGAAGCTTGAGCAGTGAAGACGTTGACCAACGTTGACCAACGAGGGCTGTCACTGGCTGACATGAGCTGATTTGTGACATTACTTTCCAATCATAGTGATTCTACAGCTGCAAAAGATCTTAAAGCTTTTGTCGCTTTTCAGAAGTGAAAAACGAAGCAAGGAAAGGCAATTTTCTCAAAATCACACAATCGCATAAAACCAGAATCTTGACTCCTCTTTCTCCGAAACTCTTTGCTTCCATCTCACCCTCCTCCCAGTGAAGGTGCCGCATCAGAGCACTGACCCTTCTGGGTGGCACATTCCTGAGAGCTCATGCATGTCCCTAGCCAGACCTAGAGCAGCCTTCAGGACAAAGGTTGTCCCAACTTTTGGAGGAAAATGTTCATGTGTGTAATAGCTGAGTGATGCCCCTTTGGACAATGACCTTACAGCATCACCAGCACTTGAAAACCAAAGTGGCAATAAACCCTCGTCGATAACCACCCCCACGTGAGCACATCCACCTTGTCTGGTCTGTTGTCTTTAGCTTTTATGTCCAACCTTCTCAAGACCGAGGCTGTAAGCAACCCTGGGATTTACTCGCTTTGAATTATCTCATGTTTCTTTCCATTGGCATGTACATCACAGATGCATATTGGCAATCATTTATTGACCCTAAACATTAAAGAAATTGTCTAAACATGGTGATAAAGCAGTATGATCATAAATATCATCCTCATAAAACACACACTGGCGGCACCCTGACCCCAGGTGCATCTCAACAACGTCCCTGGAGCCTTGGGAACCTGTGCACACTTACGTTACAGTTGCCACCGGCAACAGCTGGGAAGCTTAGTTTGAAGTAGAGAAAAGTGGACGCCCCTCTGATGTTAAACTTTAAAATTCGGAGTGCTTACCCCATCCCAAAATGAACGCAGGAACCACTCGAAGGCAGACCACCTGCACTCACACTGCTCCAGCCCACAGCCCAGGAGTCCCCAAGTCTCCCAGGCCCCCACATGGCGCATCTGTTGGGCCTGCTCCCCTCATGGCTTGGAAAAAGAGGTTCTTCTCCTAGTAACCAGGCGGCTTGTCAGCTTGTCAACACAAGCTCTCCCTCCCTCCCTCTCTCCCTCTCTTCTTCCTTCCTTCCTTCTTTCTTTCCTTCCTTTGTCTTTCTGTTTAGGGCAACAATAAAACTCTACAATTCAAATAAATGAGAATAACATTGTTTTCAACGTCACACACACTCTCTACTTTTTAATTTTTTTTTTTTTTTTTTACAGTTTTTGGCCAGGGCCGGGTTTGAACCCTCCACCTCTGGTATATGGGGCTGGTGCCCTTGTCCTTGAGCCACGGGCACCGCCCCTACTTTTTAATTTTTTATAAGAAAAATTATAAAAACTTAATTGTGGAAAGCATCACCTTTTATCAGAAAAATGTAGCCTGAGCCTTGTCCCAGTCTGAGACGGGAATGGTATCTTGCCCAGTGAGTTTCCCTCCTTGCAGCATCATTTAGGAAGTGACGTGGTGGTCCCAGGTAAGGGCTTGACTCTAAACACAATAGGACAAGAGAAGAGACGAGGCTGGGGCAGAGGGCAGATGTGGGGAGGCACCTCACAGCTGATCAGCCTACGGTGGCCATGTCTGTCTTCAGTCCCTGTAAAGCTGTGGCCTTTGCCCTGAGCCTTGCAAGTTTCAAAGCAACGGTGTAACACGAATAATATCTAACGTTCATTAAGCACTACCTATGGGCCACACATGCTTTATAAGCCTTTACGTAAATTGTACCATTTAATTTTATACCAGATGAAAGAAGCACTCTGAGGGAGCGGAACTTGGGCGCAGAGTGCTAGTTCTGCCTCCCGGCCACTGACCTCACTCTGCCTTGTGCTGCCGGTCCTGAAACTGTGTGGCTATTTCTAGCTCACTTTTCCATCTCCAACTCTCTCTCTCTTTTGTTTTTAATTTTTGAGACAGAGTTTCACTCTGTCACCCTGGGTAGAGTGCCCTGGTGTCAGCTCACAGCAACCTCCAACTCCTAGGCTCAAGCCTCAGCCTCCTAAGTAGCTGAGACTATAGGTACCTGCCACCAGGCACAGCTAGTTTTTCTATTTTTAGTAGAGACGGGATCTCGCTCTTTGCCTGGTCTTGAACTCTTGAGCTCAAGGAGCTCCTCGGCCTCCCAGCGTGCTGGGATTCTAGTTGTGAGCCACTGAGCCAGCCCACCTCCAACTTTTGTCTTCCAGCTCCACTTCATGCCTGCCCTCTCCTTTCATTCCTGCCTCAGACCATCTGCCCAGTAGGGACTCCTGTTGTCCAGCTCTGGAAACTTCTCTCTGGATCTGGGGCTCTTCCTTGAGGCACCTCCACCTACAAGAACCAATGGTTTCTGTGTATTTAAAAAATAAAATAAGGGCAGCACCTGTGCTCAGTGAGTAGGGTGCCAGCCCCATATACTGAAGGTGGCGGGTTCAAACCTGGCCCCAGCCAAACTGCAACAAAAAAATAGCTGGGCGTTGTGGCAGGTGCCTGTAGTCCCAGCTACTCAGGAGGCTGAGGCAAGAGAATCACCTAAAGCCCAAGAGCTGGAGGTTGCTGTGAGCTGTGATGCCATGGTACTCTACTGAGGGCGACAAAGTGAGATTCTGTCTCTAAAACAATAAAATGAAATAAAATAATACCCCATGAGTGCATTGTACACAGCTATGATTTACTAAAATAAATAAATAAATAAAATAATAACACTACATATGGACTCATCTGGGAAAAGAGTAGCCGAGATGTGGACACATTGTTTGATATTCACGGCTGTGGCCATGAGGACACTCCCTGGAAGTTTGTGGGACGGGCCCATGGAAATCAATTGTCTCTTGTTTGCCTACTGAGTTAAGAGGTTTGTGTTAGTGAATTGGCAAGTGAAAAAGTTAGGGTTTAAATTAGACAATGGTGTGACACGGGATAACATCAAATTAAATGACTATCCTCGAGAAGGGAACACTTATACACTGCTGGTAGGACTGCAAACTAACATAGCCCTTTTAGAAAGAAGTATGGAGAATCTTCAAAGGTCTAAATGTAGACTTTCCATTTGACCCTGTCATCCCCTTAACCAGGTATCTACCCAGAAGAACTAAATCATTTTACCACAAAGACACTTGCTCTAGAATATTTATTGTGGCTCAATTCATAACTGCCAAGTTGAGAGAAGCAACCTAAGTGCCCATCAACCCATGAATGGATCAACAAACTGTGGTATATGTATGCCATTAAAAGATGAAGACTTTACATCTTTTACATTTTCCTGGATGGAGTTGAAATCCATTCTTCTTTGTAAAGTATCGTAAGAATGGAAAGATGAATATCCAGTGTACTGTATACCAATATGAAATCAATATATAAACAATTACATGTTCAAAAGAATAATAAAACACTATTATAGTCCAGTCTGGGGTAGAGGGAAGTGGGAGTCGGGCGGGGGGATGACGTGTGGCAGAAGGAGGGAGGGCAGGAGACGGGATCTCACCCAATATGCACATTGTGAGGGTGTATAACACACCCCCGGGTGGGGGCTCTTCTACAAATGGACTTTACCCTGGAAGTGAGAACAATGTATCTTAAATATTGTACCCATCATATTAATTTGAATAAAGTTTAAAAAAAAATTTTAAATGGGGGAAAAAAGAAAAAGAATGTCCTTCTCCCCGGCCCCTCCCTTTGGTTAGCCCAATAGGAAAATTAGTGCTGACTTTGTCATCTTCTAAAGTTCCACCTCTCTGTGGGTGCTTGTGTTTCTGGAACATTCACCCAAAAATAACAAGATTGCGCTCTCTCCCCTGGTGTTGGCTGTGGGTTGCCCGGCTTATGTGAGGGTGTCAATCCTGGACTTTCCAGCACAAACCAAGTGTAGAGGTGAGGAAAAGGGGGTGCTGCCCCTTTAAATCCTGCAAGTGAGTTTGGCTCAGGGAAGCCAGCGGCTCAAGGTCCAGCCCCGGGAAAAGAGAGGAGTTGCAGACTCTCCATCCTCAGTGTCAGCAGTGCAGCAGGCTCCCTCGGGCTCCTGGCAGCATGGCAGTGAAGCTCGGGGCCCTCTTGCTGGCCCTGGCCCTGGGCCTGGCCCAGCCGGCCTGTGCCCACCGCAAGGTGCTGCTGCTTCTGCTCGATGGCTTCCGCTCCGACTACATTAGTGATGAGGCCCTGGAGTCGCTGCCCGGTTTCACAGAGATTGTGAGCAGGGGAGTGAAAGTGGATTATCTGACCCCAGATTTCCCCAGTCTCTCATATCCCAATTACTACACCCTCATGACAGGTGAGTTCTGGGTCCTTGCCTGGGCACGCAGGGAAGGGCTGGAGTCATTCGGGAAGTTGGTACCCCTGGCATCAGAGTCTTTACTTAGATGCTCGGGATTCCCTAGTCTTTTGGGGACACTCAAGATGGTTAAGAAGTCAGTGTTCTTGGCTGGGAAGACTTTTGTCATCGCGGTGATGTTGCTCTCTGAAAGTTGTCCCAAGAAGTCTCATAGTGGAGAACAGAGAATTGCAGCAGCAGGTGGTGTCTGAGGATTTAAACCGTGGTTATTTACTTTAGAAATAGAAATTCTAGCTATTTCTAAGTTGGAGTTGACAAATCAACAGGTCTTCGTGTATCCACCCCAAATGCCTTCTGTCCCTTTGTTCTGCCATCATCTGTCATCCTGGAGTCTTTTTTGGCATGTTTATTAATGTGTCGGACTGTGACAGTGCCCCTGGGATTCCACAGAGGGGAGTAGTGTGTCTGAATTAATTAGTGATGGGGGTGGGGGTGTGTCAGGTCATATCCTTCAGTGCCACTTAGCAAGGTCAATTTCCCTTCCTTTTTTCTTTCTTTCTTTCTTTTTTTTGCAGTTTTTGGCTGGGGCCGGGTTTGAACCCACCACCTCCAGTATATGGGGCCAGCGTCCTACTCCTTTGAGCCACAGGCACCACCCTCCTTTTTTCTTTTCTTGTGCCTTTTTTGGCCAGGTCAAATGACATTTTTAACTCCTAGTATCTAAAAAAACAGCAAACAAAAACTCAGCAAAACCCAGACTGCCTGGGTTGGGGAGAGCTCCCCAGCCTAAAGGGGACCTCCTTCCAGGATGGCCAGAGCCCCAGGTGGGGACCTGAGAACCTTGTTCCTCAGGCAGGCTGCTCTCTGCACACGTAGCTGCCTTCCTGCCAGCTAACCTCTGTTAGGGCAGCTAGAGGCTCTCAGAAAGAATTTAAGCAACTGTCCAGGGAGGTTGCAAGAATGCACTGGTTATGTGAGAGAGCTCCACAAATTATGTAAACAGAAAGGGGACAAGAACCCTGCTATCTCATTATGGATTTCACAGAACACCAAAGCCTAAGGAGCCTGAAAGCACGGACAAATATTTCTAACCCTGTGCTTGGGTACTCTGCGTGTGTGTAAAATGCCATACACTGATGCCCCAAATTGAAAGGAAGAGAGAGATACTTCAGAGAATTAGGAATGAAGGCACGGGGAGAAAGAAAAAGTTCAGACTAATACAAGCAAGGAATTTGTTCGTTTGTTTTTTCTTTCCCCCAACAGACAAACAACGGGTCTGTCAGTTAAACAGAATTAACAAAAGTCCCTCCCAGCCCTACTGGGCTTGCCTCTGCCCCTGCAGGGGAGCAGTTTGCAAGCCGCTGGGTCACACACAGATGGGACTGTATGTCACCGCCAACTTCAGCTCTGTGCGGGGACCTTCCGCAGACACAGCCCACCCCCTCTCCAGCTGGCTCTCCCTTGCTGGGGACCCAATTCATAGACGGCCACCACGTGCAGTGTCTGCAGCCTCAGTGGGAAATGAACAAAATCCATTTTAGAAAGGTTGCCAGTAAGGAAAAAGGGGCCATTGCAAACTCCGCAGAGAAACCAAGCCAGTGACACGACCTTTTGTTGGTCAGCCCCACACTCCTGATGTTGGCACAGGAGTAATTTGTGGGAAGCCTCTGTCACACAGACACACGCCTTCTTTTCTGTCGTCAGGCACTTTCCCTGTCTGCTCCTAAGGGAATAGCCCTTTCCCAGGTGGGAGAGTGCAGTCCCCACAAGCATCTGAAGAGATCTCAGCCTCAATTCCAAACCGAGGCTGGCCTCGGGAGGCTGCACGATCTCCCTCCCGCACCACTCTTATATTTTTCAAGTGGCAAATATATTCCCTATTTGAAAGTCTGCTTGGCTGTAAGTTGCCTTCCATTTTGGTAGATCCTCTGTGTCTGGCAGGCTCTTGTTTATGGACAAACATCTCTGAGTCTGATCTGTCGTCTACCTACTGAGCAACTTACAGACTTGCAGCCAGCTTTGTAGCTGGGAGACTCTGGGCCTCCAAGCTGGTATCACTTCCCCTGTCTTGGAGCTGACTCGGTGCTAATTTAGATTATTCCCTCCAATATCCATACTTATTTTTCCACCTGTGCTAAAAAACTCCTCTTTTTTTCACATGAGGAAGGATATAACCATTGTGAATTGTGCTTAAGCATGTGACTGTTTTATGAACCAACAACATTGTTATGCTAGATCAGGAGTCCTCAAACTACAGCCCGCGGGCCACATGCAGCCACCTAGGACATTTATCAGGCCCCGGGTGTTTTTGCCGCTGCTGCCTGTCCTGCTTAGCAGCCAACTTATCCCAGGGCCTGCGGTCTGGCCCTCCAATGGTCTGAGGGACAGTGAACTGGCCTCTTGTTTAAAAAGTTTAAGGACCTCTGTGCTAGATCATTTTAGTACCAAAAGATACGCTGTTTTGAGGTTCCTCAGAATTCACCAGAGAGGCTACACTCCCACCTCATTACATGAATTACTGCTCACAGAGAGAAAGCCCTTGGTGTCCTTCTCTTTGCACAGTGAGGAGTAAGACGGGCTTTTGGAAATGGTGCTGACCTCAGAGCCAAGAGGTCTTGCTCAGAGTTCTGGTAGGGGAGGCTTTGGGTGAGCCATTGTTTTGCTCTGGGCCCCTGCTTCCTCAGCTGCCAAATAGAGCAAGCTGGACTATCAGGTCCTAATCAGGCCAAGATGTCAGGTGCTGCTGGTTGCAGACATAGAACAAAGCAATGCATGGGGATCTTTAAAAAGCTAGGGCTAGGGCTCTGCGCCAGTAGCTAAGCGGTTAGGGTGCCGGCCACATACACTGGGGCTGGTGGGTTCAAACATGGCCTGGGCCTGCCAAACAACAATGACAACTACAACAACAACAACAAAATAGCAGGGTATTGTGGCAAGTGCCTGTAGTCCCAGCTACTTGGGAGGCTGAGGTAAGAGAACTACTTAAGCCCAAGAGTTTGAGGTTGCTGTGAGCTGTGTCAGCATGGCACTCTACTGAGGGTAAAAAAATAAGACTCCGTCACAAAAAAAACCCACAAAAAACAAACAACAAAACTAGGGCTGACCCTCTTGGTAGGCCTTCATGTAAAAATTAAGAAATAGACCAGGTGCGGTGGCTCCCACCTGGGAGGCCAAGGTGGGTGGATCGCTTGAGCTCAGGAATTCCAGGCCAGCCTGAGCAAGATCAAGGTCCAGACTCTAAAAATTTATATATAGCTGGGCATGGTGGCAGCCACCTGTAGTCCCAGCTACTTCAGAGGCTGAGGCAGGAGGATTGTTCAGGCCCAAGAGTTTGAGGTTGCAGTGAGCTATGATGCCACAGCACTCTACCCACTCTGCCCAGGGTGACAAGAGTGAAACTCCCTAGAGAAAGAGAATTTTGTAGGGAAGCCATGTGGACAGAGACAGGAAACCAGCAGGCATACCTGTAAGGAACCTTGGAAATCATCTCACCCAGTCACCAACGTGAGGCCACTGTGATTGATGCCTTATTTTCCCGCAAAATGTGTTGGCTTTAGGACAAAAGTTAACAGAATTCCAATAGTGACCAAGAAGATCCGTCTAACCAGTTGATTGCTGGGAACACAGAATCTTAACTCAGGGCCTTTCCCCCAGGGAAAAGACATTCAGAGGTGGAGGAGAGCTATTCTGAGAAAAGACGCCCACTAAAACTCTGAAAAGAATGCCCAGTAGCTGAATTGTGTCCACGTCTCCTCACTCCCAACTCAATTCCAACTCCCAGTACCTCAGAAGGTAACTGATATTCAGAGATCGGGTCTTTACAGAGGTGCTATAAGGTAAAGGGAGCCCATCTGAATGGGACCCTACTCCAGTATGACTAGTATGTTCTTAGAAGAGGAGGCAGCAGGGACATTGGTTCACAGAGACCAGGCCGTGTGAGGACATGGCAAGGAGGAGGCTGCCACCTGCAAGCCGAGGAGAGAGGTCTCAGGAGACACCAACCCTGCTAGCAGCTTGTTTGTGGACTTATAGCTTCCAGAACTAAAAAAATAAATTGCTGTTGTTTAAGCCAGTCTGTCTGTGGCAGCAACCAAGCAAGCTAACACGCAAAGGATGGGGGCCAGTTTCCCAAAGCGCTAGAGGAGGCCAGAGGAGAGGGGAGGAGAATTTTCTTCCAGTTGGAATAGCGTGAAAGAGCATTTCATGGAGGTGAGATGTGGGTTGGAGGGGACAGCCGCCAGCATGGTGCATGCCGTTATGTCATCACTTCAGGCCCCAGTTCTCTTTCCAGTGAGCCGTGTGTTTACTTAAAACACAACCAGAGTTTGAATGCCGTGGGAATGCTTTCTGTTTCCATCCATCTTACTGAGCATCTTTTTGCAAAGTTACTTTGGGGCCAAGCCACATTTGATTTAAGCATAAAATCCATGGAAGAAAGCAGTGACTTCAGGTCAGGTCATGGGGCGGGGGGGAGAAAAGGCTGTGTCTCCTTGGAGGCAGCAGAACGGAGAGTCCTTTCACTAATTCTCCTGGCAGCATTTGTTCACAGTTCTTGAATCTTTCTGGTTAAGCAGTTGGGGGAAGTGACTCAGAAACATTCTGAGTGGCAGGAAAGCCAGTGCAGAATTTTATCTTTACTGTAAATAACCTACCCATAGATGAACATAGGCTGAAGCAAGTTCACTATATAGGGTATTATTATTTCAACACTTGGACACTCACAAATAGCATGCAGGGCGGTTAGGCGTTTTGCTGCAGGCATCAGAGAACTGAGAATATCAGGAGCCTGGTGCCACATAGCAGGACATAGGCACAGGTCCTGGGGTGGCCAGGAGGTTGTCCATGTGGCCTGAGACCCAGGGGCACTCGAGGAGATGGTGGAAGCCGGAATAACAGTTCTCCCTTAAGGAATCAAAGAAAAAACCTGGATGTCAACTGCTTAGAATCAATATTTGTGCCAATGTATTTCCTATCACAAGCCTAGAAATTATGTGTGACACAAATTCTAACTAGATACCTGGGACTTGACATTCTGGAGTAAAAAACAGCAGAGTAAGGTAGGCTTCTCCCCACAACGCCCCCGGCACTAGCTACTTTTAAGAAAATATCTGATTTACATTAAAACTGGCTGTCACTTGGACCAAAGGAAATCAATGTAGAGAGTGCCTGAACAATCAGATTTTGAAAAAAGCCCATACGGCTTCGGCGCCTGTGGCTCAAGTGGCTAAGACGCCAGCCACATACACCTAAGGTGGCGGGTTCAAATCCAGCCTGGGTCTGTCAAACAACAGTGACGGCTGCAACCAAAAAATAGCCGGGCGTTGTGGTGGGCGCCTGTGGTCCCATCTACTTGGGAGGCTGAGGCAGGAGACTCGCTTGAGCCCAGGAGTTGGAGGTTGCTGTGAGCTGTGATGCCATGACACTCTACCCAGGGGGACAGCTTGAGGCTCTGTCTCAAAAAAAGAAAAAAAGAAAGAAAGAAAAAAAGCCCACACGTTCAGGCTTCTACAGAACTCAGAATCCACTTGGGGGGCTGTTCACAGACCCCTGCACACCCCCACCTTCAGGCAGGGCTTATACACAGGGACATCCCCCAGCTCGTCGCCTGCTTTGAATTTAGACACCTCTTCAGTTAAATGGTCCTTATCTGGAGTGCTCCCTCCTCTTCCCATTCTTTCCTACACCAAACCCAGACACCAGTGTTTGCCCCAGTGCCCTCCCAGTGGTCCCGGCCACCCCCAGCCGGGAGAGGATTCGCATGTCCTCTGAACAGCCCACCGGGTTCCAGGGCCCTGGCTCTCTTGGCTTCTTCCTCTTTTCTCCTTTTCTTTCTTTTTTTTTTTTTTAAGACAGAGTCTCACTCTGTCACCCTGGGTAGAGTGCCCTGCCGGCCTCATAGCTCACAGCAACCTCAGACTCCTGTGCTCAAGTGATCCTCCTGCCTCAGCCTCCCATACTTGGGATTATAGGCGTGAGCCACTGTGCCCAGCCCAGGCTTTGAAAGCTAAATCAAGGACACTCCAATAAGCTGCTTCTTCTTTCTTTTTCCACTTCAAACCTTTGAACACCTAGTGAAGAGCACCCTTGAGGTAGAACTTGCCAACTGGCCGAGGAGGGAATGTGAAAGGAAGGGACCCAGAGGTAAGATTCTCAGAAATCGGAATAAAGGGCTCCTACTAGTAGAGATGGGAAAGGGTTAAGGGCTGTTCATTTCAGATTTATTTGGAGAAGGAAATTTTCATCCGCTTGTATTCCAAGTTTGAGTAGGGGATTCACCCAGAGTTGGCCCTTTAGGGAATCAAGAGGAGGGTTTCAGAAACCAGCAGAATACCCTGGGGGTAAGGAGAGAAATGGATCCTGAGGTCCCAGTAGAACCCAGTAAATGGACTTCCTGTCTCTTGCTTGCTACACAGTTGGGAGAGAACATTTGTCACAGATGCCCAGTTAGAATCTACTTTCTCACCTGCAGGAACTTTTGCCTAAATGTTGTCACTTACTTTTCAGAGATACCTAACAACGTCTTTCCACTTTCCGACTTAAAAGTACAGTCTCTGACGTGAGGCAGGGTTATTCTAACCAGAGAAGCAGGCAGGGCAGGGGAGGTGCTGGGTATCAGAAGCTGGAAAGCGCTCTCACCGCCCGTGCCTCCAGTGTGTTGTGGGGGGCGGGGGGGGGGAATGTGTTCTAAGATTTCCAGAAATAATGTCTCCTGGTACATCGTGATTTATGCTGCCATTGACAAGCCTCTCTGCACTGAGATGCTGCCTTTCAAAGAGCAGTTAGAGTGGCTTCCATGGTGACAAGGGGTAGTTCTGATTACAGGGCATTCGGCTGCTAGAAACTTACTCCCCGAATAAAGGAATTGTTGGGGTCATGAGTGAAACTAAAATGTGGCAAAAGGTTTTCATAATAATGACAGCAAGGCCTTCTTCTGAGGGTTAACCCACGTGGAGCCACTGCAGTCTGCAAACCACAGTGATCCCGGCCCCTACCTGCTTCCCTGCCCCTCCAAGGAGGCCACGGAGGGGATGTGAAAGAACTGCTGATGGACAGGGTCACAGGGGCCTCTGGGAACGGACAGGGTCACAGGGGCCTCTGGGAGTGGACAGGGTCACAGGGGCTGCTGGGTGTTTGGCCACACCAGGCTGCTCTGGGCACCTGTAGCATCACAAACACTATGCCAAAAATTGGTTAAAAGACCTTTAAAATGAATTCAGAGGGAGGCTGACTCGGCATGGTACCGTTCACATCAGGGGCACTTGGAACACTCCCTCTTTGGGTTGCAAAGTCCACCTCTGGGAACAGGCTTGTTGTGGGGAGGAGCAGTGGGGTCATTGTGAGAACACGTGTGAGGTCTGCAGCAGAGCCACACAGGGTAACAGGCATGCCCGGAGGCCGGGCCCGTGGGCAGCTGTGAGCAGTCTCAGCTGTCCATCTGGGTTTCCCAGCCGGGCAGGTCTGGAGGCCCCTGTGTGCCAGAGGGCAGGAAAAAGGGGGGCTGGGGGCCAGCCGGGACTTGGGATGGACGGCATAACCCTGTCACCTTCCCATCCTGAGTTTCTCCTGCTATTTAACATGAGAAGACAGGGCAGATGGAGCCCCGATCAGTTGTGCGGTTAGTGAGTGCTGGCTGTCTGTTGGGAATGTTCTAGACACTGGAGATGCTGTAGTATAATGTTCCCAGGGATCACTTCGAGGGCAGCAGGGGGAAAAGGCATCTGGGATGGGCCCCCAGTGACACTCTGTGTCCCTGGCCCCAATTTTACCACTTTGACCTGTCTTTTACATTTGAAGGAAGTGGCCTGTAGTGAGGCCACTGGGCACTGAGTGTTGGTGACAAGGACTGGCCTGAGGGAGCAGAGTGTGGTAGCACACAGACGTCCCTGTCCATGGATGTTGGGCTTGGGACACCCACAGTGTTTTCCCGAGGGGTCCCTGGGCCAGCAGTCTCCGTCCTCTGGATTCTGCACAAACCAGCCCTCTGGTTCTGTAGTGTGTTTACAGTCTGAGCAATTGTCTGTACATACAAGGATTTACCTTCACAGGTGGACTTTGGAAAGCATTCTGTTCTAAGGTCAAGACAGAAACCTTAAACAAATGTAAATGTTTGGGAAAAAACAAATATTGGGGTCCAGCCTGCCCCAGCCCCCTCCCGCCTCTGCCTCTGTAGCCCAGATTCCTGACAGTGTGTGAAAAGGTCACTGCTTCGGGGCCACTCCCCAGCAGCCATGTGGACATGAGATAGACACTTACAGCCATGTGGACATGAGATGGACACTCTCTGGGACACAGTCCTGGCCTGCAGGATGACCCATCTCAGAGCCCACCAGAAAGGAAGGGTGTGATGGCATTGAGGAGACACTTGGCTAAAGCCCCTGGGAAGTGCCACCACCAGGCACTTGAAATGTTCCAAGCAGTGAGTTCCATGTGGATGTGGCCAGTTATGTTAAAAAATTTCCATAGGTAGGCTAGGCAAGGTGGCTCACACCTTTAATCTCAGAACTCTGGGAGGCCAAGGGAGGTGGATCCCTGGAACTTAGGAGTTCGAGACCAGCCTGAGCAATGGTAAGACTTCATCCTTACTAAAAATAGAAGAGCTAACTGAGCATGGTGGTGGGTGCTTGAAGTCCCAGCTACTGGGGAGAATGAGGCAGGAGGATCACTTGAGCCCAGGAGTTTCAGGTTGCTGTGAGCTATGATGACGCCACTGCATTCTACCCAAAGTGAGACTGTGTCTCAAAAAAAAGGTACACAAGAAACTAGGAACCGTGGTCACCTAAGGGGGTGGCAACGGACAGATGGGAGATAAAGATGGGACAGAGACATCTTGTGCCTATCTCTTTGAACAGTGTGAATTACTTATCTATTTGAAATAATTAAATTTAAAAATGCATCCATATCCAAGGGGACTTCTACATCTCTACTTAAACAAGCAAATATTATTATTCAATATTGATTAAGCTCCCCACTTGTGATTTAGGGAAATATAGTCACACTAAAAGATTATTTTAAAAGGTGTTTCCAGCCACACACCTGTAATCCTAACACTCTGGGAGACTGAGGCAGGTGGATTACTTGCACCCAGGAGTGCGAGACTCCATCTCTACTAAAAATAGAAAAACTAGCTGGGCAGGGTCGTGGTGCCTGTAGTCCCAGCTACTCAGGAGGCTGAGGCAAGAGGATCCCATGGGCCCAGGAGTTTGAGGTTACTGTGAGCTGTAACACTAGGCATTCAACCCAAGGTGACAGAGTGACACTGTCTCAAAATAAGTAAACAAACAGATAAATAAATAAAGAGGTGTTTCCCAGCCTGGTGGTCATAAAGCTCTGTTTTGTGATGTGGTTTCCTCAGTCTGCTCTGCAGACATGCAGCCAGGGCTCAGGAGACCTGCGGAGTTGCTTTTGGTTTTTTCTCACACCCCAGTAAGATCTCCCAGGATGATGAGCTGGAAGGGAAATGAGATTCAGAGCAGTGTGTGTGTGTATTTCATTAAAGCTCTGGCCAAGGAGCCACCAGGTTGCAGGTGGTGCTTGGATGCAGCTCAGCCATCCTCCCCACTTTCTAATGCTGAAGGTTGTCACTGAAGACTGGCCCTATTCCTCAGAGTCCTTACATACTTACTCCAAGTTCTGATGGAACAGATAGGAAGAGCCTGTTCCAAAGAATTCCTTCTCGATGAATATTACAGCATCTAGCTAACAGCCAAAAGAATCAAATGAAAACACAATGACTTTGTCCAATTCCCAACCATCTGTTTGCCTGCTCTTTTGAACTGACTAGGTGGGTGGGTGTCCTGGAAATGCACCCCAGAAGACTCCCTCAGAGGACAGCAGACCAATCCCTAACCTTCTAAGGAGGGATCATCAGAGATCTCACAGCCAGTTGTGAAATCCCTGCTGGGATGGACGTCAGCATGTCCTCCTCACCTACCCCTCTTCACTTCCCTGGTTTTATTGGCAGCTCTCTGGGAACTGTTGGTCCTCTGTGCTGGTAGCACCTGTTCCCTCCAAAAGGGCTTGGCTCCCCTCCTCTCAAACCCACAGCCCAAGCCCTAGAGCTGTCCCCCACCTCTTTCTCTTTCAAGCCACAATGAGATGTCCTCCCTCTGAAAGGCTTTGACCTCTAGACAGTAACATTTCAGAGCTAGATGGTACCTTGAGATCTTGCTGTTTCCATTCATTTGCTGATCCCTTTCCCACCATCTGTCTGAACCACAGAGCTTGTTAATCACACCAACATGTGTGTTGACATACACTCTACAGCACACTCACATAGGAATGTCATTCATTTGAGGACTTACTGGACATCTACTATGAGAACAGAGCTATTCTAAACATGACCAGGGTATGGCCTCTCTCTAGCACAAGCTTGTGATTACACTGAAGCGATTAGATATGTGTTGAAATTAATATAATCATAAGATGAAATAGGCTGGTCGGAGGGAAGCCAAGATCATCTCTGAGAGTGTGTGGTGAGCAGGGAAGTGTCCCTGAGGTAATAGTTAAAGCCTGAAGGATTCTGACAGGTTGAAACCTGGAGGAAGGGCCCTGAAGGTGGACGTCCACACAAGCCAAGGGGCAGAGGAGGGAGGGGGGCCACCTGGGGAGGATTGTGGCAAGAGAAGAGCAGCTTACCAAAGACCATTCTAGCAAAGACCTAAAATGAAAATAGGATCCAAGCAGGGTCAACGTGATTACAGAAAGACAAAGTCTCTAGTAGGAGAAGGTCCAGTTATCAAACTGAAAAATTAGGGAAAATAAGAAGCAAACATGTCACTAAGTTAGGAGATTTGTACTTAGCAGCGTTTGCTTGTGAGACCCCCTGGGGAGCAGGAAGGAGAAAAAATGCTCTATAAGTAAATCCTGTTTGGGAGATTTGGGGCTGGCACTTGCCTGCATGGCTGGGAATCTTGAGGCTGTTACTGAGTCTCCATACACTGTAATTATTAGGTCCTATACTGGCTCGGTCATGATCTCAATTGAGATCATTTGATAAATCTGAGAAACGGATTTATTGCTGTCATTGATTGAGATTGTCTCAATAACTGCTTTATTGATATATAAGCTACACACCATAAAGGTCACCCAGGTTTATCCACATTGTACTAGTACATTATTACTTTTTTTTTTTTTTTTTGAGATACAGTCTCACTCTGTCGCCCTGGGTAGAGTGCCGTGGCGTCACAGTTCACAGCAACCTCAAACTCTTGGGCTCAAGCTATCCTCCTGCCTCAGCCTCCCAAGTAGCTGAGACTACAGGCGCCTGCCACAACGCCCAGCCAGTTTTTCTATTTTGTTCTAGTTTTAGTAGAGATGGGTCTCCAACTCCAGAGCTCCTTAAATCCACCTGCCTCAGTCTTGAACCCTTGAACCCATCCACATTATTCCTTTTTATTGCTAAGAAGTATTTCACTGTGTGGGCAGAAGATATTTTGTTCGTCTGTTCAGCTGCTGAGAATTTGGGTTGTGTCCGTTTCCAGGCTGCTGTGCATAACCCTGCTGTGAATATCTGTGTATGAGTCTTTGTGTGGATATAAGTTGTTGTTTCTCCTGGGTATGTACCTAAAAGTGAAATCGCTACATCACAAGGTCATTCTATGGTGAACATTTCGAGAGACTTCCAAGCTGTTTTTCAAAACGGCTGCCCCATTTTGCATTTGTCACCCACACTTCTGATTGTCCTTTTTATTACAGCCACTCTAGGGGGTGTGAAGTGGCCTTTCATGGCGGTCTTGATTTGCATTTTTCTAAAAAGTAATGACACTGAACATCTTTTCGTGTGCTTCTTGGCTATTTGATAACTTCTTTGGAGAAATGTTCATTCATTTTACTCATTTTAAAAATTAGGCTATTTGCCTTTTAATTTTTTGTTATAGGAGTTCTTTCTATATTCTGGATGTACATTTTTTATTGCAAACATTCCCCCCAGGCTGTCTGTTAGTCTGTTTTGCATTGCTATAAAGAAATACCTGGGGCTGGGGAACTTAGAAAGAAAAGAGGTTTATTTGGGTGACTGTTACTTTACCAGTTGTTTTTTTTTTTTTTGTCATAGCTAAGAAATAATTCCCTAACCCAATATTATAAAGACTTGTTTTCTTGTTTTCTTCTGAGAGTTTTATACTTCAAGCTTTTATATTTAGGCTTATAACCCATTTTGTGCTAATTTGTATGTATAACATGAGGTTATACAACCCTCAACACCATTTGTTGAAAAAACTATTTCTCTCCCACTGAATTGGTGGTTTTTGTTTTTTGTTTTTACATCTGTGTCAAAAATCAACTAAACTTAAGGTTAGAGTTTATTCTTGGGCTCTTAGTTTTACTCTATCAATCTATTTATCTCAATGTCTGGTATCATGCCCAGTTCACACTATCAGGATAACTACAGGATATGTTAGCCCTCCAACTGTTTTTTAGTTTGTGAAGATTGTTCTGGCTCTTCTGAGTCACTTGTACTTTCACATAAAATTTGAGATGAGCTTGTCAATTTCTGTAGAAAAGGCAGCTGGCTTTTGGATGGGGATTGTGTTGAATCTGTGGACCAACTTAGGGAGTACTGCCAGCTCAGCCTTCTGATCCATGAACATGGGATGTCTTTCCATTTACTTCAGTTCTGGTTTTCTTTAGTAATACTTTGTAGTCTTCACTGTACAGTCTGCACTTCTTATGTTGAGTATTTCTAAGTATCTTAATCTTTTTGATGTTATTGTGAATGGAATTATTTTCTGAATTTCATTTTGGCAGTATATAAAAGTGATTCAGGGATATGGTTATCTTCCTACCTTGCTGAATTTGTTTATTAGTTAAAATAGGGTTTTTTGTGCACTCCTCATCGTGATGTCTTCAATTGATCCTTACACTTGCCTTGGGAGTTGTGGAAAGGCATTTTACAGATGATAGAACTTCAGACGAGAGCAGGTAAGTACCTTATCTCACCTAGGCAGGAAGTTAGCAAATTGGGACCAGCACAGAAGACTCTTGTCTCCCCATTTGTCACTCAGTATTTTCCCCACGCTGCTTCCAGTTGGTAGAATCAGAATCTGGAAGACAATGGATTGCCTGTTTCCTTCAGCACTACTATTGTCTTCCTTTGTTATAAGCAGCCAGATCCAGCCAAGCAGGGAGCAGAATGTACATTTCCCAAATGTCTGCTGTATTTTGAACCATGCTTAGTGCAAGGTGCTTTCAAATACTATTTCCTACAACATCACAAGTATCCCCATTTTATAAATTTAGAAATCCAGGCTCTGAGACATGAAAGGGTTTGTTCAAGATCACAGAACCCATACATGGAAGAACCATGAGCCCCAAACCCTGAGCTCCTCCTCTACATCAGGCTGCCTCTTCCTCCCTGCCTCCAAGGACACAGCTCTCAGAGCAGCACTGTCCTGTGTGCCATTGGAGTGTCCCTCCCTGGACAGTGATATGTGGCTGCAGCATGCACGTGGCATGCACCCACACATGCAGACACCAGTGGTGCATGAGTCCCTGCCCTTCCAGGCTTCCTCCAGCACAACTGACCTCCTGGGGAACTATTTTTAAGGCTTCCTTTGTGTGTCTCAATGAACAATGTGAACAATAGCGCTTCTGGGGTTGAGTATAAAGGACAGGATTCAACCTCAGACACTTAGCTACTTTTCTCCCATGGTCAAGGCTGCACAGTTGTGAGAAATCGTTCATACAGGCCTCTTTTGAAAAGCCACATCTGGGACACTGACCCAGACCACCAAGATGCAGCTCTGGACAAGTTGTTTGTAACTTTGCTTGGTTGTGAGGGCCTCGGGGGCAGTGTGGTACCAAGGAGGGCAAGATCTAACTCATGCTGTATCCTACTCGTCTTGTCTCAAGCTCTGTGCATTCAGTAGGCACTCAATAAATGCCTTCTTGTGTTTGCTTGTTTGTAACAGAGTCTCACTCTGTTGCCCTGGGTGGAGTGCCTTGGTATCATAGCTCATATCCACCTCAAACTCCTGGGCTCAAGTGATCCTCTTGCCTCTACCTCCCAAATAGCTGGGACAACAGGCACCCAACGTAATGCCTGGCTAGTTTTTCTATTTTTAGTAGAGATGGGGTCTCACTCGTGCCTAGGCTGGTCTCAATCTCCTGAGCTCAAGCTACCCATCCACCTCAGGCTCCCAGAGTGCTGGGATTAATAGGTATAAACCACTGCACCCAGCTCTTGTATTTGTTTTAAAGTTGCTCCGAGCTGCTTTATCCCACATCGCCAGTCAACTTTCCTTTTCAGCAGTTCTCTTCCCCATCCCAGTCCCTCCTAACAGAAAAGGAATTGCTGCTGCCAATCTATCACGGGTGATATCTTTAGTTTCATAGCAGATAAAACATCCAAATGGACACAGCAAAGATCACGTCAGTCATTCCCACAGACCCTCTTTGTCCTCTTCTCCCAACGCCAGTTGACATGCAACCTGGGATAGGTCATAGAAACACAAAGCAGAAATGGAAATAATTAAGTAATTTGCAAATTCAGTCAAACGCTGCAAGAGGCAAGTAGGCACCAAACTTAGGCTCCTATGGTTTACCTTTCACAAAATTCCACATGGGTGAGTCATCCACTCCGTGGTTAAACCACTCCGGTGGTTTAAACGACCCCTTTTGTATTACCCAGGAGATTTTAGGTTTAGGGAGCTTAAGCCCCCCATATAACGGAGAGTCTGGAAAAGTTCTCAGAAACAACAGTTCCCTCCGTGACTCGGTGTGCGGTGGAAGGCATTCTGCTTTAGCCCAGCAACTCTACTTCCAGGTGGTTTCGTGGTCAGCAGGAGAATATGATTTTTTAATAACATGAAATAAAAAGGCAATGTTTCTGCCAAAGCAAGATTATTGTGCATTTTACTCAGCCATGTTTTATATCCTCTCCATCCTTGGCCAAGCTTGACCACAGTGTCCCTCCCTTGAGTCCCCTCCCTGTGCACACTGACAGACTGATCCTGGGCTCTGGCCAGGCCGATCCTCCCCTGTCTCTTGAAGACATTCTGGGGAGGAGAGCCAGAAACAAAGGACACAGGTTCTAGTCTGAGCTATGGCGAGATCTAAACTGAGCGACCTCAAGGGTCTTTGGGCTCGTTTATTTCTAAAATCTTAGGGTCTGGAGGACTTCAAGGAGTGAATTCCAATGCTACTGCATTGCCCTCTTTATCTCTAATTTTGCCTGCTTCTGGGCCTTTACCTCTGAGACTCCCTGACCTTTGCATGCCAGAGAAGGCGCAGCTGCTTTTTGGGGACCTGTTGCCTCACTGCCCTGGCTACTGAGCCTGACTGACTGGCTTAGGAAGGTGACCGGTCATTCATTTCCTTTCAAAAGCATGCGTTTAGGCTTTATATCTCCCTACCCCTAGTTAAGATTCAAAGTTATGATTTAAAAGGAGAGAAAATGGCTTGGCTTGAGGTCGGATTTTGGAGGTTAGAAACTTAGGCCAGAAATTTCTGTTTTAAATCACCATCCTTCACTGCCAATTTCCCTAAGGAACATGGTTTAATTCTTTTTGGGAAATATCTAATGGACTCCATTCCCTCTGCTTTCCATGGAGTAACCCCTATGTAGGGTCATGGCCGGGGAAGGGAGGCGGCCGAGAGGAGCCCCCAGAGTGAACTGAGGAAGTACTTAATACAACCACACCACTCACTTCCCCAGCACCGCCAAGCTGGCTCTGCGCATGGAGACTACAGTTCTAGGCTTCTGTCCTAAAGTCGTCCCCCAGACCAAACGGCCACCCTGGAGGGCCACAAATGGAGGGTGCAGGAAACTGTATTTTTTAAGAATGGCAAATACATTGGCTTAGTTCATCACCTTTTCAATCATTTTACTCATAGCAATCTTTCTAGATGCATTCAGGGTTAAGTCTAAGGGTTAATGGGCCCAGAGTGTGACCTCTACATGAAATCAGGCCCTTGTCTCTCTCGTAAGGAAATGACAAGTGAAATGCAAAGATGGTCCTTATCCGTGGGTCGGGGGATTAACCATGAGCTTCTGAGTGTCTTCATTTGGAAAAAGCCTTTCCTGTGTAACTGATAATGCATGTTCTAGAATCTTTTCTCCAAAGAATTGCTTCTTCCTCCAGCCAACTTGCTCCCAAATTTTCAGATCTCTGATGCAGTGTGGCATCAGTTTTCACATGTGGCTTCTTCTGAATTTGTTTTATCTCTTCCATGAGATGCCTGCCTGTGGTCCCAGAGAGGTTATTTCGAGCAACCAACAGCGTAGGCGGCAAGACCACGCCCAGCTTTGGGCCGCAGCTGCTGGGCGGCCCTGCCCTGCCCTTGCCACAGGGAGAGCACAGTTTCCCAGATCTGTAAATAATATGGGAGGGGCGTTGAAAATGACAGGTGGGGAGAAAATTGCCTTTTTTTGTTTGGAACAAGAGCTTAGGACAGGTTTGATTTTGTGAAATGAATGGGGTTGGTATTTTGAGAAAATGTTGCACTGTAGGTCTTGGGCTGCACCCCACCGATGCCAACCTCAGTTCATATAGAGATACCACTGGGAGAATCTTAACACACAATGCAAACCAAACTTGACTTCTAGACGTGAAGCATAAACACGAGAATAGGAACAAAAAGACCACTGGGTTTGTTCAGCCCACGGGCCTTACTGCATTTTCCTGGGCCCGTGCTGCACCCCGCTGCTCAGAGGACAGAATGGCCCATGGCCACACTCTGTGTCCTTCCCTGAATCCCCCTGAGCCACTTACACTTCTCAGGGCTTCCGTCTTCTCTCTTATATATAAAAAATGAAGGTTATGATGGTACCTACGTGAGGGTTGGCGCAAGCATTAAGCACATACTTGGTATCCTGTGTGGTACGTGTTAGCCATGATGGACAGGCCTTGGCCCTTCTGCCCAGGGAGCTGCATCTGAGGTCAAACTGCTGGGGCTGAGTTCCTGGCTCTGCCACACACCAGCCTTATGAACTTGGGACGGCAATTTTGCCTAAGTCTCTGTGCAGTGGAGATAACCGGGTACCTGCCTTAGAAGGCTGTTTTGTCCTGTTTTCCTCACCACTTTTCTCCTCCTCCTCTCACCACACACGCCTGCCACTTTGGTGCACATCAGACCCAGTGCCGCTGGAGGGGCAGGCTGTTGGTGTGGGGTGATGCTTATAGCAGATCACAGTGGGTTTTCTAAGGGTCATATTTCCCCCTCAAAGCTGCCATAACAAATCCCATTCTATATTTTCTTTCTACAATGTGACACTGACACTCCTCCATCAAGTGATGGCCCCTGTTTTTGAACCTTGATGGACTTTATTGTGACAAGCTCTGACCAAAAGATACCAGAGAAGTAAAGCTATGTGCCCTCTGGGTCTAGGTTGTAAAAACTCCTGGCATTTTCTCCTTGATCTCTTGGGTCACTCACTCCCGGCATGTGGCCTCTACCCTATAAGGAAGCCAGGCGGCCATGTGGAGAGGCCACAGGTACCCATGGCCTGCAGGCACTTCCAGTCTCAGAGTCAGGTCAGCCCCACCCAACCTTTGAGCTGCCCTTGCTGGTGCCACATACAGCAGAGGAGAGCTGCCCCTTCCAGGCCCTGCCCGAACCACAGATTTGTGAGCCAAATTAACAACTCTTATTTTAAGCCCCTTAAGGTTTGAGGTTGTCTGTTACAGAACAACAAATAACTGAGACAGCCAGGCACGGTGGCTCAGGCCTGTAATCCTAGCACTCCCGGAGACCAAGGCAGGCGGATCCCCTGAACTCAGGTGTTCCAGACAATCCTGAGCAACAGTGAGAATCCATCTCTACTAAAAATAGAATAACTAGCTGGGTGTGGTGGTGGGCACCTGTAGTCCCAGCTACTCGGGAAGCTGAGTCAGCATGGCACTCTACCCAGGGCAACTGAGTGAGAGTTGGTCTCAAAAAACAAAACAAACAAACAAACAAAAAAAAGTGACACAGCCACTCACTTCAATGTAAAGAACATATAGGCCAAATAAAAATTCCAAAAAGGGCTCAGCACCTGTGGC
>NW_003852456.1:3063401-3070465 GCF_000181295.1 Otolemur garnettii
AAAAAAAAAAAAATTCCAAAAAGAAACTGCCTGTTTCCAGAGAATAGTTTCACTTGGGAAGGGAGAGATTAGGGGAAAAAAAGGAACAGATGTAGGTGCAGGTTATCACTGGTCACTAAAATCCTGAGATAAAGGTTGAAGGGGAGCTTTATGGCAGAGAGGAGCCATACTGGCCTGTCTGAACCCACTGGCCTGTCTGAACAGGTATCAAAAGTGGGGTGGTGGGGGGCAGGAGGAAGATCCAGCATCACCCACAGTGGATTCTTGCTGAAAAGAAATAAAATCCACATCTTATCAGACCCTCTAGCTGGAGCTAGTAGTTTACAAGAAATACCAGAGACACTAACTAAATCCAGAATACCGGGTATTTGGACAAATAACTCAGGTTCCTAAATAAATAAATGGAGTACAATTGATAAATAAACACAAAGTGGAGAAGAACCATCACAGGTTACAGGAGGCTCAGGCATACCCAAACACAATGCCACTCAAAGAAACTAGCGGCGTTTGTAAGGTCACCGGGGAAAACTGGACTTGTAGTTGTTTTCATTATATTGTTGGGTGTGATAACAATAGTGTGGGGCTTGTTGAACAGTTATTCCGTGCTAGAGACAGGCAGAGAAGTATTTATGACTTACATGATGTCGGGAATTTGCTTAAAAAACTATTTACAGTGCAGAGAGGAAGATGTAGGAAACCAGGGCAGAACACTGTCCCTCATGACCACACCGGTTTTGTACGCTTGAAAACTGCCACCTGTCTCTCCAGGAGAGGTAAACTGAGGCTGCTAGCACAGTTAACAAAACTAGTGTGAAATCGGCCCCAGGGGAACAGGCTTTGGAGTGATCACAGCAGACCACAGAGGCCTGGTGCTCAGAAGCTGCCTACAGCTGAGACCCAGGACACTGGTCTCAAGAGGTGCTCAAGTGTCACCCTCTGCAGCCAGGGCCCAGCTCTGTGAGCTCAGGAGGAGAAGGGCAACATGGTCTTTGTGCGGAGACCCTGGCTCCTGCAGGTAGAGGCAGGGGTGGCACAGGAGCAGGACCGAGTGTCTCCTTCTTTGCCACCTTGGTCCCACTGCAGCCTCAGTGTCCCTTTCCAGAGAGCATATTTTTATACTGAGGACATTTCTTCAGCCACCAAGAGGAAAGGATTCTTCCTGCTTAGGCTGGACCCTAGAACAACAGGGTCACAGTGGCCAGGGGTATGGTTTCTTCACTGGCCTAGCTTGGGACAGATGCCTGCCCTCTCTCTATCCCAGAGAGGAGGGGTCCTGGGAGCCCCCTAACTGGGCCTGGGGGTGGGCAAGGAGCTGCATCAGAGCTGTTAGAAATTAAATACCCATTATGGTGACCATCCCAAATCGTGGTTTTAAAAAAATCTGCCTCAGTGAAAAGAGAAACAAAGATATGGGCAGGAGAATCAGGATGGGGAAACACAGAGTGAGCCTTAAAAGGAAGGCAGTCCAGACGGGGTGGTGGGTCCTCCTTTGACCATCGTTTCATTTTTGCTGCCCTGGGGCCCTGCCTCTGCCTGGCGTCTTTAGCATATTACCAAGCAGTGCTAAGACTCCTTCCTGGGAAACCTCTGGGGCCTCTGAACCAGGAATTGGGAGGACAAACTGCCTCTGACCTCTTGGCAAGCCCTGGAGCGGTGGGGCGCAGGTGAACAGAGGGACCAGCAGAGGGCAGTGCGGAGCCAGGCACGGGGTATGTCAGCCCACCCCAGCCCTGGCCAGTGTCTGAGTTTACCAAACCTTCCAGATTCTCTGGTCCCCAACAAGCAGACATAGTAGGGCCTCTTTTCTTTTCCGTCAATGGGATTTTAGAATTTGCCTCAGAAAATGCTGTGTAAACACCAAGTAAGCAATGTGCAGCCCTCCCTACAAGCCACTCAAAAGGGTGTTCTATTGGAAGAGAGCTCTTAAAAGAGGAATGGTAGGTGTTGGAAAGGCCTTTCCCCTGTCACACACGGTGCTGAGATTGTCCCCACCAGAAATCATTTAACCCTGTAAGGTGTATCAGCTCCCTTTCTCAGGTGCTGAAAGAGGCTCCCTACTGTTGTGTGGGGTCCCTCCAGGAAGGGCTCTAAAATTCGTTCCACTAGGCCATTGTCACAGGTTCTGAATTCCTGCTGGCGCTGATTCTATCTGATGCTTCTGTTTTTAACGCCACAAGTTCCCCTCGTCTACTTCTTGGGCTGGGAATCTATCAATACCTCAGAAGGACACTTCTCGCACCTAGCAAAGTGAAGAAGGGGTTGTTTGCTTGGCTTACTTTTCCATCCCTTAGACAAGTCATGTTTCATCATATTTTAATTTTTAATTTTTTTTTTCTTTTTTGAGATGGAGTCTCACTCTGTCACCCTGGTTAGAATGTTGCGGCCTCATCATAGCTCACAGCAACCTCAAACTCCTGGACTCAAGTGATCCTCCTGCCTCAGCCTCCCAAGTAGCTGGGACTACAGGCACCTGCCATCACACCTGGCTAGTTTTTCTATTTTTAGTAGAGACAGTTTTTCTATTTTTGGTAGAGATAGGTTCTCACTCTTGCTTAGGCTGGTTTGAACTTCTGAGCTCAAGGGAGCCTCCCGACTTGGCCTCCCAGAGTGCTGGGGTCAAAGGCTCGAGCCACCACGCCCAGCCCTTTCATCACATTTTATATATGCAAATCGTTAAGCTAGGCACAGTCTACTCCAAACATTGTGTGGCTGGATGCCGTTCACCAGTGATCATCTATCAGGGCACAGAAACTGTGGCTGCCATTATCTTTACTCCCAAGGCTTGGGAAGCTAGTCTCATTTCTCACAGACATACCTGAGTAAACTGAGGCGGGTCAGCAGCTCCCCTGCCTTGTAGCTTCTAGAATGACAAACGAACTAGCCACGGCAGCAAAAGTGCGTTTCATTCCACTTGCTTCTTACTAAGGGGGGGTGCGGTTTCAGAGATCCTGTCAGTTGGTGGCTTCACTCCAGATTGAGCTATTATAGTCACCAATTAGTTCAGACTCCTGAATTCCTGAGTTTGATTGTTCCCTACCAGTTCCTGGCATTAATGGTTGATCCAGTAATATTTTGGTGTCTGGTCCTTATTGGTCATTCCAGATTCTACACTAGTTTAAAAGCTTGATTAGAGAATGTGGCTTGGATCCAAGTATTAAATGTGCTCTTTTTTTTTTCTTAACTGAATTACACTTTCGGTCCTCACCTCCTACCTCTGTCCCAGTCCCAGGTGGGGCAACTCAAAAATGAAAGCAATCTCTCCACCCCTGGCATGAGGAGGATGTCGTCCTTGGTGCTTTGAGGGGAGAAGAATGCAAAGCCCCCACCACCTGCAGGCAGACAGCGTGGTAGGGGCTGGAGCCTAGTTTTTTTTTACCAAAGTCACCATCCCCATGAGTGTGAGGCAGATAGCCAGTCTGATGGGCCTGGGGAAGAGGAGGGTAGGATGGGGTGCTTCGGGATAGAGGCAGAATTTCATGTACGGAAGAAGTGCCCCAAATACATCTACCACCTTTTAAGAAGCCCTGTAAGCACTCAATGAAACAGGAATGCGTCTCCAAAGAGATTCCATTTTAAGTGCAGTAATTAATTCAGCTCTTTTCCTAATCTGCACAGAGGTGAGGATGGATCCAATTGTCTGGACATGTCCTTGCACTTCTATAAAAATTAGCTTTCTTTTGAGAAAGAATCTCACTATATCACCATTGGTAGAGTGCTATAGCATCACAGCTCACAACAACCCCAAATTCTTGGGCTTAAGTGATTCTCTTGCCTCAGCCTCCCAAGTAGCTGGGACTACAGGTGCCTGCCACAACACCCAGCTATTTTTTTGTTGCAGTTGTCATTGTTTAGCAGGCCTGGGTTAGGTTCGAACCCATCTGCATTGGTATATGTAGCCAGAGCCGTAACCACTTACTACGGGCACCAACCCTAAAAATTAGCTTTCTGAAAGTAAAACACATTCAAATTAAAACTTTAGAACTTATATATTTTTATCCTTAGGCAGCAAATGAATTTTTGTTTCTTTTCCTGTATTCTTGTTATTAAATCATTGTGTCAAGGTTGGGAACAGTGGCTCCGACCTGTAATCCCAGCACTCTAGGAGACCTAGGTGGGGAGACTGCTTAAACCCAGAAGTTCAGGACCAGCCTGAACAAGAGCAAAACCCACCTCTACTAAAATAAAAAAACTAGTCAGGTGTGGTGGCAGGTGCCTGTAGTCCCAGGTACTCGGGAGGCTGAGGCAGGAGGATCACTTGAGCCCAGGAATTTGAGGTTGCTGTGAGTCTACCTAGTGTGACAGAGTAGAGATTCTGTCTCAAAAAAAAAAAAAAAATCATTGTGTCAAGCTAGTGGGCATTGCCAAAAAATACACCAGTGCATTTTTTTAGTTCCGTAACCTCAAAATGATGAGCATGAATGTTGGTAATCAAAAATGTTTCCCCTTTTAAAATGCTGGGGCTACTTATGTTGTAGTCGCTCCACATTTCACATGGTAACGAGCCTAGTATCTCGGTCTTGCAATATCTGTGCCTCAGACTCTAATGGCGACTGTGTCTCTCACACACCACAGTAGTTGCTTTTATTTATTTTCCTTTTTAAAATTTTCTTTGGAAAATGACCTACAGTAAGTAGTCATTTTTAAACATGTAAAAATTGTGAGCTTTTCTCCCAATCTAATCTAGCATATTTCATCGGAAACCACATTTCTTTCACATACCAAACTTTGTCTTTGAGCAAGTTCAGAAAATAAAATGTATTTCTCAACAGAGATGATCTGCAAGCAAATTCTAATTTGCAAGTTAGCTACTTTGAGCAAGGCATTGTCAATACTTTCAGGTGTTGGGGTATAAAACAGTTACGTGAAAGTTCACTAATCCAAACAGGGTCTAAACTAATCTTTACACTTTCCAAATGCTCAAGGAAAGCAGGGAGAGAAGCCTCGCAGTGAGAAAGTCTGATTTATTTAACATTCTCAAGCTGCTTGGCTCTGAGTCAGGTATATAAAGTTACTTCTTGGAACTGTGTCAATTTCAGATGCTATATATACGTTCAGTCTCTAAAATGTACTCGTTAACTTCAGATCCCCAGATTTCAGAACTTTGGGAGCCTCTATTTCCACAGCTGGCCTCCTTCCAGAGGAAGAAAAAAAACTCATCACCCTGTCCTCTGCTGGTATTGCTTATCTTTACAGATATTTACGGTAAATGGGTGCCATAGCAGGTTGCAAGAGGAAAGAGCACGCCTGGCACTCTGGAGACCCGTGCCCTCCATGTGGTTGCTTTGCCAATAGTCTCTGAATTAAGCCTGGCTTGGGAGGCAATTTCTACTAAAAGGACCAAGCCCGGGGATGAGGGAATGCCGAAGCTGGAGGGGGTTGTCAGAGAGACTTGGCTCTGCCCTGTCCTTCACTGGGGGGGCTCCAGCCTTGTAGCCCAGCCCCTTTCAACCTTAGTTCTCCCACCTGCAAAATGAGGGCACTATTGTCTCTCTCCTGGACGGAATGTTGACGACCAAGCTGCAATGTTGAAAGCACCTAATTCCAGCCAGGTGAGAGGTAGCCAAGGAAATTATTGTTACTATTATTTTTGTTTTAATTTATTTATTTACTTATTTATTTTGAGACAGAGTCTCACTCGGTCACCCTGGGTAGAGTGCTATGTTGTCACAGCTCACAGCAACCTGAAACTCCTGGGCTCAAGCCATCCTCCTTGAAGCCTCAGCCTCCCAAGTAGCTGGGACTCCAGCTACCTCCACCACCAGGCCCAGCTAGTTTTTCTATTTCTGATAGAGACAGGGTCTTGTTCTTGCTCAGGCTGGTCTCAAACCCCACCCACCTCAGCTTCCCAGAGTGCTAAGATTACAGGTGTGAGCCACTGCACCGGTCAACTATTTTTATTATTAAACTGCCCAACAAATTCGGTCAAACTGGTTTCTGCCTCTGGCCCCAGGTTGTGACGTTCACCCCCCATCCCAGTCCCAGGTAAAGCACACTCTGAGCGCTTCCCTGTGACCTTCCACCTGCACTGACATGACCCCCAGGTTCATCCTGTGTCCGAGGCCAGAAGCTTTACTGATCACACAGCGGCCAGAAGCACAATGCCACTTCCTTTTCTGTGGCTTCTGAAGGACTGAGAGGCATAGTGCCACCACTGAATGAGGCTGATCACGGGAGATCAGGTGGCTAGGAGCCTGGACTCTGGATCCCGGCTGCCTGGGCTTGAATCCTGGCTTCATTCCTGGTGTGAGTCTTCAGGAAAGTCACCTTCTCTGGACCTCAGTTGCTTCACCTGTAAAGTGGGAATAAGTGAATAGTACTATTCCCTAGGGTACTGGGAAGATTCAGTGCTGTTTGCATCTCCCAGGCCTGTGGTGACCAAGTACCACAAATGCGTGTCTTAGGACAGCAGACACTTATTGTCCCACAGTTGTGGAGGTCAGAAGTTAAGATGCTGGCGGGGCCATGAGCCTCTGAAAGCTCAAGGGGAGGGCCTGTTCTTGCCTCTTTCGGCCTCCAGTAGTGAGGGGCAGGTGTTCTTGGCGTGTGGATGCCCATCTTCTCCCTGAGTCTCTCCACATCTCCTCCCTCTGTGAGAGTCTGTGCCTGTGCCCACATTTCCCCTTTCAGAAGGAAGGGAACCAATCAGGCTGGATTAGGTCCCAGGCCATTGACCTCATCCCAATTTGATGACATCTGTAAAGACCCAGTTTCCCAGGAAGGTCAGGTTCTGAGGTTTGCAGGGTTAGGACTTCAGCATATCTTTTGGGGGGAGACACAATTCGACTCATAATAGAGGCACTTGGAAGAAAACCTGGAATATAGCAAGTGTTACATAGGATTGACGACTTTTATCTCTAATACTCACTGCAGTCTAGCCAGGGAAGCGTTATTATTCCTATTTTAGAGAGAGAAAAACTGAGGCTTTGAGAAGTTAGGATCAGCCACAATTCCCACATCTATAAAGTGGGAGGACCCCCTACCCCAATCAGTCTGTCTGACCACATTCCTTTCATCTCCCCACTGCACCCACCATGTCCCACAGGTGGGCTGCTCACCACAGCCCC
>NW_003852456.1:3070862-3073465 GCF_000181295.1 Otolemur garnettii
TTTGTGCTTCTTTCCACTGTGATCAGGGAATAGGAAAAAAAATAAAGGATGCTTTCTGATTAGGGACACCAGGTCAAGTACGGGACATTCAAATAATTTTTTTTAGTATAAGTATGTCTCATCCAATATTTGGGACATACAGTAAAAAAAGTTGTTGTTTATTTGAAATTCAGATTTAACTGGAAATTATATACACACACACTTATTTTTTTTCTTTCTTCTTTCTTCTTTACCTTTCTCTCTCCTTCCTTTTTTCTTACCCTTCCTCCCACCCTCCCTTCCCTCCTTTCTTCCTTCTTTTTTTCTTTTGCAAAAATAAACCTGGCAAGGCTGAGGCAAATGGATCCCCTGAGCTCAGGAGTTTGAGACCAGCCTGAGCAAGAGTGAGACCCTGTCTATACTAAAAATAGAAAAACTAGCCAAGCATGGTGATATGTGCCTAGAGTCCCAGCTACTCAGGAGGCTGAGGCAGGAGGATTGCTTGAGCCCAGGAGTTTGAGGTTGTTGTGAGCTCTGGCACCATGGCACTCTATCCAGGACAACAGAGTGAAACTGTCTCCAAAAAAAAAGTTAAAATTAAAATAAAAAAATAAAATAAAATAAAACAGGCAACCCTAACTATAATGGCCTTCTAAACTTGGTGGCTCCTGTTCAAAAATACACAAAAATAGGACTGATTATTATACACTTTACAATCACTATGTTTATGCACATTATTCAGATGAGAATATTGAGGCTTCAAAGAGTCCAAAATCATGCAAATGTAAATACTAGAGCTCGTGTTTGAACCCCTGCAATGTGACTCCAAGATTAGTTTCCTTCTCTGCTATTATCCACACCAAGCTCTGAATTGGTCAAAAACAGAGATGGTATCTTTTGATCTTTATATGCCTAGAATGTAAATATTGTTATCATTATTATTATTTTGAGACAGAGTCTCACTCTGTCACTCTGGGTAGAGTGCTGTAGCATCATAGTTCACAGCAACCTCAAACTCCTGGGCTCAAATGATCCTCCTGCCTCAGCCTCCTGAGTACTTGGGACTAAAGGCACCTGCCACCACACCAGCTAGTTTGTTTTCAGTAGAGATGGGGTGTTGCTCTTGCCCACACTGTTCTCCAATTCCTGAGCTCAAGCAATCCACCCACCTCCACCTCCCAGAGTGCTGGGATTACAGGTGTGAGCCACCGTATCCGGTCTACACGTCCATCGTTAAAGGAAATAATATGTAGGACACTTATTAAGGATGGTAAGGCAGATATCCTTTAAGGCAGAACCACTGTGGTTAAGTCTGGAGAAGGCAAGGGAATCCTGCGGCGGGGAGGGAATTGGGGTCTACGCCAAACACAACAAGGACAAGCAGGGAATGGCAGCCAAGGAGAAGTCTTGGGGGCAGTGATGGGACAGGCTACATGGGGTAGAGGGGATTCTGGACAGATCAACTCAACAGAACTCTTGCTGGGGGCAGACAAGACATTGAAGGTGGTCACACATCAAGGGTGGCGGTTTTCACCTAAATGACTTGGTAGGACTCTTGCTCAAACTGGGCTTTGCAAGCACAAAGAGAGATTCCCAATGTTGGGGCTAGTTGAGCAGAGGAGATAGATTCAAGTCAGATCAAGGAGAAAGACTTTGAGACCATCAGTTACAAATAAGATAGGCAGACTCTCCATTTTCTCTGAGGGCATGAAGTCCAGCCATTTCTCAGATACTCTGGGAACATACAACGTGGTACAGAGGCTTATGGTGCTTGTCAAGAAACTTCTGGTGATGGTCACTGCAACAGAACACACTTGAATGAGTCTGGGGAAAGAAAACTGAAGGTGTCACATCATGTCCCATTCATAGTTCCAGGTTTGAGAGCGATTCCAAATTTCAAACATCACCACCACCACCCCTGTTGCCATTTAAAGAAAGAAGAGCAGAAATAGACATTCCTTGCATAGAACCAGAAAACCACCTGAGGTTTGTGGTTTGCAAGGAAGTCAGGGAACTTTCACCTCGAGCCTTGAGCCAAGGGTCCAAATAAGCAAACCGCAGCGACGCTCTGTTTGGAAAGCACAAACCGCAGACAAATGGAGAAGATTTGCAGATGCATAAAAATAGATAGGGGTCAGGCAGGACTACAGAGTCGAGAGCCGTGGGCTGCAGGAGCCAGTACACGGTGTCTTGTTCTGTCCACCACCAGCTCTACACAGACAATGAAAGGCAAAGGGCAAGAGAGACGGGAGGGTGGGGCGTGGAATCAGCTCAACAGCCAGGACAGTGACACATGCAGACTCCCAGCCTTACCACGTTCCTGGGCAGGGAAAGCAGCTCAGCTGGGAGAGAAGATTCTGAGCCACCGTCCTCCCAAAGGCTTCCAGGAAAAGACTCTTGGGACCTCCTAGCTAGATCCACCAAAAAATAAAACTGTCCTGACACGATGGCTCACACCTCTAATCCCAGCACTCTGGGGGACTGAGGCAGCTGGATTGCTTGAGCTCAGGAGTTCTAGACCAGCCTGAGCAAGAGCAAGACCCCATCTCTACTAAAAATAGAAAAACTAGCTGGCCATGGTGACTGGTAGTCCCAGCTACTTGGGAGACTGAGGCAAGAGGATC
>NW_003852456.1:3073988-3075561 GCF_000181295.1 Otolemur garnettii
AAACCAGTCACACATCAGCTCCACGACCCCTAGGAAGCTCCATATAATTTTCTACCCAGACAGCAAAGATCTAAGAAAAGTAAGTTTGGATACTTTAGGATCCAGAGTGCTTAATACAAGTGTTGAAAAGAAAGACGGAAATTTTACCAAATGACATCATGGTGATTCTGCGATACACAAGTACAGATGGTAAGAACTTCACAAGTTATTTTTGAATACAGAACCTTGTAAAAACCGCATCCAGGAAGCCCCAGGTACCTTTGGGTTTCATGCGTTTCTCGTAAAATGGTCCAAACAGTTCAGACTTAGAAGCAGAGATGCCCGTACTCACCCACTCAGCGTCATTCCCTGTCCTTCCTTCATCTGATCCCCCAGCCAGTCCTCTCCTAGGTATTCATTCAGAGGCTCTTTGGAGGCTGTCTACTCCCTCCCCATTTTGCACTTGCTGTGTCCCCCGCCTCCAGGTGAGATGCCCACCTGCACTCGGGAGGGCACTGCGGGACGTCTGCATGGAAAGTCTGTCCCCAAAGGATCCATGTCTACATGGATAGTACTGTGATTATCTTGCCTTGTGAAAAATGAGGAAGAATCAATAGGATGATAAAATTTTTTGGTACGAAATGCATTTTTAAAAAAAATTTTTTTGAGATAGAGTCTCACTCTGTCACCCTGGGTAGAGCGCTATGGCATCACAGGTCACAACAGCCTCAAATTCCTGGGCTCAAGCAATCCTCCTGCCTCAGCTTCCCAAGTAGCTGGGACTACAGGAACTCACAACTATACATGGCTAGTTTTTCTATTTTTAGTAGAGACAAGGTCTCGCTCTTGCTGAGGTTGGTCTCAAACTCCTGAACTCAAGGAATCCACCTGCCTCCCTCTGTCAGAGTGCTCGGATTATAGGGATGAGCCACTGCTGTGAATGAAGAAAACAAATAACTTTTACTTATAAGAGGGGCTCCCATAATATTATTAAAATTTTATATACTAAAAAGCATAACCTAGTTGAACGAATAAGAAGTAGGCCCTGACTTTAATGAGTACATTAGAACATAATAGGAATTATCCTCAGCAACAAGGTAGGACCACGAGGATTCTCAAGTTAGAGCAGAAACCTGGGCTCCTTCTCAGCACCGGCCCAGATCCAGGTCCACCGTCTCTTTTATGCAGAGGACCCTTCCTTGAGTAGCAAATCACAAGCCACTGAGGATGGAGACCACATTTATTCGGACTGGAATCTCTACACCTATCACAGTTTGTAATACCTATAAGAGCATTTAACAAATGTTGGTTGAAGGAATAACTAAAAGTAATATATTCTTTAACCGTGGGAGAAATTGATCCATGTTTTTATTTTATTTCAATTTTAAATTTTATTAGTCCTTGTGGGAAAGCTTTGGCCAAGGTCAAAAGAACCAGCCCCGCAGCTCTGGGTGAGAACCGTTTTGTGTGGTTGCGGAACGCCCTGTTTTCTGTGACGAAAGAAAGGTTTGTCCTTACGATATTTTTAGTGTCCCAATTTTCAAGGTAGTACTTTATGGTTTTCTCTTTGTTTTTGTTTAAGAATAAAATGTTG
>NW_003852456.1:3076595-3083003 GCF_000181295.1 Otolemur garnettii
GCAGGCCGCCATTGTGAGGTGCACCAGATGGTCGGGAACCACATGTGGGATGCCAGCACCAACACGTCCTTTGAGATCGGTGTCAACAGGGAGAGTCTGATGCCTCTCTGGTGGAACGGGTCAGAGCCTCTGTGGGTCACTCTGACCAAAGCCAAGAGGAAGGTCTACATGTACTACTGGCCAGGTGAGTGCTGACATCAGATCCCAAAACTGCCCATCTCAAACACCATGGAGTCTCCAGGGACAACCAGTGTAGCATTACTGTTTAAAGACCCAGCCAGGGATTTAAAAAATGGGAACTTTATTTAAAAATTTTTGTTGTATGGATACTTTTTTTGAAAAATTGTTTCGGGGGACAGAATCTCATTCTGTTGCCCTGGGTACAGTGCTATGGCATCATCATAGCTCACAGCAACCTCAAACTCCTGGACTCAAGGAATCCTCCTGCCTCAGCCTCCCAAGTAGAGGTGCCCACCACCCAGCTGGTTTTTCTATTTTTAGTAAAGACAGGGTCTCCCTCTTGCTGAGGTTTGTCTCGAACTCCTGAGCTCAAGGGATCTTCCCACCTCAGCCTCCCAGAGTGGTGGGATTACTGGCATGAGCCACTGTGCCCAGCCAAAATTTTTGTTTTGAACACCCTAACAACAGGCCAGACCCAATGCTATTTCTTGATGCCTTTGGTTCAGCAATACTGCTGCGGGGGAGGCGGGTGTGTGTGTGTGTGGCATGTCTATGCTTTTCTTTCACAGGCAAAATTTTGGCAATACAGGAGTGATCAATTGTAAGATTTTTATTTGCCTTAACAAAGAATTTGGTGTACTGTTTCTATAGATTTCTGAGTTCCTCTCAAAAATATAAAGCCCTCACAACCTCTCGGTAGTGCCTTAAATGAAGTCCCTTTGAATTAAGGCTCCCTTGCACATCCCAGATTGGTGAGGGAAATAGTCCTACTGACGGCGTGTCCTCGGGATGCTCTCAGTCTTGGAGGCTTAGCATTCATGGTCAGGGAAGAGGGGATTCGGTGATAACAACATAACAGGCTACCAATGTCTTTGCATGGGTGGGATTCATTCTTTAGGCAAACAGGCAACTTGAGTTTCCTGTGCGCATGGTTGTACATAGTTTTTTCCTAATTCTTTTTTTTATTTTTAAAAATTCTTTAAAATTGTTTTAAATTTCAGATTAATATGAGGATGCAATTAGGTTATAATGTTTGTATTTGTTAGGTAAGTTTCCTGTTGTAGCTGTGTCCTGCACCCAGGAGGTGTGCCATGTGCCCTTACGTTGTGCCCATTAGGTGGGAGCCCACCCATCCCCCTCCTTCTTCCCCCTTCTCTCTCCCTCCCCCTTCCCCCCCAACTTGAACTGAACTGAGTTTTTCTCTTTTGTGAGCATGTGTTAGTTCATCTATTGGGTTCATACCAGTATTGAGTAAATTGGATACATGTGTTTCCATTCTTGTGATACTTTACTAAGAAAAATGTCTTTCAACTCCATCCTAATTCTTTTTTGTTGAGACAGAGTCTCACTCTGTCACTCCGGGTAGAGTGCCATGGTGTCATCATAGCTCACAGCCACCTCCAGTTCTTGGGCTCAAGTGATCCTCCTGCCTCAGCCTCCCGAGTAGCAGGGACTATAAGCACCCACCACCACGTCCGGTTAGGTTTTCCATTTTTAATACAGATGGGGTCTCACTCTTGCTCAGGCTGGTCTCTGGCTCCTGAGCTCAAGCAGTCCACCTGCCTTGGCTTCCTAGAGTGCTAGGATTATAGGCGTGAGCCAGGACTCCCTTATCTTACAAAGAAACTCCACTTTTCACAGAGGTGGACATTAGATCAAGGAAGCACATTGGTTCATGGCCCAGCTCTTCAGCCAGGCTTGGATGACAAGGTATGAAGCTGAATGATTCTACCGCATTCTGAGGTCATTATCAGCGGCATGGTTATCAACCAGGGTTTGCAGAAGTGCAGGAGAGGGAATGGATTCAGCACCCCCTTAAAACAAATCCAAGGGCCATCAAAATGAATATGGCCCACCCTTCTTTGGCATCTGGTTAGTTTAACTTCCTGTATCTTTGGAACTTCCGTCCTTCATGCTTTGAAGGGCACCCCACACCCACCCAACATCCCCAGTACCCCACAGAGCTGCCATAAAGCGGGGGCAATTCTTAAATAGGGGCCGCCCATATTCCCCACATCTCTCTGCCCAGGTTCATATTATGAGTCCTTATCTCCTCTGGAGACTCAGAAGGTATATATCACTGAGTATCCAAAAAACATCTGAAAGCATAAAAAATATCTTACTGTTCCTCCAAAATAGCTCCTTCAGGACAAGAAGGGCCTGATCACTTCCTTCAATTCACAGTTCAACTGCAAATGGGGTGTGACAAAATGCCTCCAGATCAGTTCTAGCGTAACAGTCAGGAGAGAAGAAGCTAACAAGACATCCTCCTGGAGTTTCCTCCACGGCCTTCACGGAGATTAGTTGAAGATCTGGCTGTGTTGAAGTCTTCCCAGAAATGGAACCAAAGTGTCTGTCCTATAGACGCTGTCCAGCGCTTCAGAATGGAATACATTACATTGCCCCCTGAGATCTGGTGTCTCTGCTGCCGGCCCAGAGGGGCTCCTCCTGGGGGACAGTCATGGGACCCTGCTGTTCGTCCTCTGTCTGTCCACATAGGTCCCTCAGCCCCAGCCTAACAGGGTGAGTGCTGACTTATCTCTGCAAGGTCAAGTGCAGTGCAGGGGCATTTCTTCTAATCATGACTTGACTTTACTTTTTTTCTTAAATCCTCCTTTTCCTCCTCCACTCCCCACAGGAAATTGCACAGAGCTCTCGATGAGGCCTGGAAAATTGTTATTGCTTCAGTGAGCTGGGATATGACATTTAGAGCCTCACCACTTAGTCAATATTTGGAAGTGCAATTTAGGCTGGGCCTAGGGGCTCACACCTGTAATCCCATCACTCTGGGGGTTTAGGCAGGAGGATCGCTTGAGATCAGGAGTTCAAGATCAACCTGAGCAAGAGTAAGATGCCATCTCTACTAAAAATAGAAAAACTATCTGGGCATTGTGGTGGGCACCTATAGTCTCAGCTACTGGGAAAGCTGAGGCAGGAGGGTTGCCTGAGCCCAGGAGTTTGAGGTTGCTGTGAGCTATGATGCTGTAGCACTCTACCCAGGGCAACAGAGTGAGACTCAGTCTCACCAAGAAAAAAGCAAAGCAATTTAGAAGTGGCAGTAGTTCTTCTTGGCCAAGCAGATAAAGCAACAGGCTAAAAAACTGATGGTGGTGAAGACTGCAAGATGCCTCACTTCAAGTCTAGTGACAGTTAATATTGCCAACAGACCATTTAGCACTGCACCTAATGTTCCCAATGAGCTGTGCAGACAGAAATGGGCCTCAGCAAATGATCCCAGGCCCTAAATCAAAGATTGCTTTGGGAAGGCCCAAAGAAATCAGCCAGCAAGTGTACGGGTCTGGGACCCAGTAGCATTCTACAAAAGACAAGACCTTAGTGTGCATTCTTCATGAAGTTTATCCCCCACCCTACCCTTCTAGTTTGATGCCAAAGGAGTTTTATTGAGGAAGGAAAAGAAGAGAGCCCAAAAATTATAATTTCACATCAGAGAGCAACCCAAAGCAGAAAGGGAAAATAGAGAATACAGAAATTATTCTTCTAAGACATTGTGTGGAAATAGTTTGATTTTCCTGGATTATCAGTGCCACCTTAAATGATGGCAGCAGTTTTTAGGTTTATTCTGATAGCTATCGTTTAAGAAAAAAGGAATAGAAAATAACAACCTTTTAAGAGTCTGTGGTGGAGGGTCTTTGGAGTTTGAGTCCCTACATCTCCCGGCAGACATCTTCCAGCATACATTTTGCAATGTCAACCTCCTTCAGCCAAGCAGCCAGGAGGATGTGGGTGCAACCCCTCCCGTGCAACCTCTGGGAGTGCGGGTGGGTCTAGGCTCTTCTCTTGGCTTCTTCCTGTCCTGGGCAGGTGTTCAGGACAATAAGATACCTTCTCTGTAGAGAAAGACATGCATTCAGCTTCCATGGCCCACTTCCCAGAAGTGGACTGGGTGGGGAGTTAAGAAGTAAGGGTCAGACCCAGCCACTGTCAAGTTTTGGTTGTTATAATCGAGGTGATCGCATCTGGGTAAGGAAGAGGCACATGTTGGCTTAGTGGGGAGGAAGTGTGGGTCGCCTGTAGCCTCTTCCTCCTTCCTGGCCTGGTGGATCCCTGGCAACCTTCAGGGAGGTATCAGGCTGACCTCATATGCACTCAGGCACAGGGGACGTTTGGAGTTCAGCATGTATGAGGTACACGGATTAAAATGACCAGTCGCTGTACATGACACCAAGCATCTGGATAAAAACTTCAAATTTTTTCAGGCAAATATTTGACATGGCAAATAGAAGGGATCTGGACTTTTTTTTTTTTTTTTTTTTTTGAGACAGCTTCATTCTGTCACCCTGGGTAAAGTACCATGGCATCACAGCTACAGGAACCTCGAACTCCTGGGCTTAAGCGATCCTACTGCCACGGTCTCCTGAGTAGCTGGGATTACAGATGCCCACCATCATGCACAGCTAGTTTTTCTATTTTTAGTAGAGACAGGGTCTCGCTCTTGCTCAGGCTTGTCTCAAACACTTGAGTTCCCACCTGGGCCCCCCAGAGGGGCCGTGGATATTCACTACATTTTCCAGTACTGTCATGTTTGGCATTAGACTCTGAGACCTATGCAACTTTAGAACTGGAAGAGGCCTTACTTAGAACAGTTTGCTGGTTCTTACACTTGTAAAAATTGATCAACACTATGGATCTCCTTTCTAGAAAAATACACCCACATATGCTACCCTCACAAGTTTGTGCTCATGTAATATGGAAGCCTGCAGGGACGAGGATTGCCAAGTGGGCTTTGACGTGCTAACACATACGTGCCTATGTCAGCAAATTGATTTGATGTTTTTATGCAATGGAAACATATGTTTAAAACTCATCATAATATCAAACAAAACCTAAACTTGTAATTAATGCTGTCTGGCCAGGGTAGGCATGGGTCAGAATTCCGTAAGCTTCCTTGGGCTGAGTTCACGTTGCATCATTTCCTCTGTTAGTAACTTTGGCAAGGTCTGCACTGCTCCTGTTGTCTGTGCCAGCAAGAAAAAAAGTTTACGAATTCGCATTTCAAGTGTGAGATTGTCTCCAAAGATGTGATCTTCAGAAGCATTCCGCAGGATTTCTAGGTGTCGACCACTTCTACTGCAGAGAAATTGAGGAGGCGCTGCCTCTCTGGACGGTTGTCTGCCCAGGGCCAGTCTTTTTCTGTAGGATGATGTGTTGGGCAAAAGAATATAGGGCATTATGTTGATTAGAACACTTTAAAGAGCGCTCAACTACAACTTGGACTCTACCTACCAAATGCAAACAATGATCCTAACTATCTGTACCCTCATATTAATCTGAAATTTTTTTCTTTTGTTTGTTTGTTTAGCAGGCCCTGGCCAGGTTTGAACCTGCCAGCCCAGGTGCACAGCACTGACAGCCTAACCATTGAGCTGTGGGCACCAGCCTAATATGAATTTTTTTAAAAAAGAACACCTTAGGCTCGGTGCCTGTAGCACAGTGGTTACGGTGCCAGCCACATACACCGAGACTGGCAGGTTTGAACCCAGCCTGGGCCAGGTAAAAAACAATGACAACAGCTACAAAAAATAGCCAGGCATTATGGTGGGTGCCTGTAGTCCCAGCTACTTGGGAGGCTTAGGCAAGAGAATTGCTTAAGCCCAAGAGTTTGAGGTTACTGTGAGCTGTGATGCCACAGCACTCTACCAAGGCCAACATAGTGAGACTCTATCTCAAAAAAAAAAAAAAAAATAGAACACTTTAAAGAGAAATCTAGGGACAAACTCCCATCCTTCACAAATCATAGCAAATCCCTTTCTTCACAAAACATCTTTAAAAGTGTGGCCCAAGGCCCTGCAGTGGTTCTTGGGAGATAGCCATGAGCAAAAGTGACCCAGGCTGTCCCTACCCTGCACCCGCCATCCAGTGAGGGAAACTAATAAGCTAATACTAACCCAAATTATTGTGAAAGCACAATTATTAAAAGTGCAATAGTCAGCTGGGTGTGGTGGCTCACATCTGTAATCCTAGCACTCCGGGAGGCCAACATAAGAGGATCCCTTGAGCTCAGGAATTCAAGACCAGCCTGAGCAAGAGTGAGGCCCGGTCTCTACTTAAAATAGAAAAAGTAGCCAATGCTTTGTGGCAGGCATCTTTAGTCCCAGCTACTCAGTAGGAGGACTGCTTGAGCTCAGGAGTTTGAGGTTGCTGTGAACTATGATGCCAGGGCACTCTACTCAGGGCCACAGAGTGAGATGCTATCTCAAAAAAAAAAAA
>NW_003852456.1:3083023-3089059 GCF_000181295.1 Otolemur garnettii
AAAAAAAAAAAAAGAAGAAAAGAAAAGAAAAAGAAAAAGGAAACAGTGCAATAATGAAAAGCACATTACATGATGACATCGTCAGATAAAGGACCTGGTTCCACCTGAGAAGGTCGACAAAGGTGTCCCTGGAAAGCGACACGATGGCGGAGGGGTGAGAAAGGGGCAGGGGGTGTCTGTGAGAGGAGCATGAAGACTGGAGGCCATGAAAGGGTGATGGCTCGAGACACTGGCAGAGAGGAGGACGGGTGTGGTGAAGATGCCACGGAGAAGGACTCAGACGAGGACAGGCTCTGTGAGCCGCGCTGAAGAATTGATCCTTATCCTGAGAGGAACGAGGGATCACTGGCAGGTTTTAAGGAGGAAAGTGATAGCCTCATACTTGCTTTGAAAAACCTACTCTGATGCCATGTGCAGGATGGGACAGAGGCAGCAGGGGGATGGATGAGGGGTGACCAACCAGTCGGAAAATTATTACAGGCACCTGGGAAGGAGATGAGCACAGCTGGACCCAGAGATAAGGAGTGAGAGATGGCCAGATTGGAGGCACACTCAGGGTCAGACAGATTTGGGGGCAAAGGACTGAGCAGAGAGTGACAGGTGGCCTTGGACTCGGGCTCACAGAACTGTGAGGATGATGATTCTCCACTGAAATTAGGGCACTGAAAGAGAGCAGTCCAGAAGCAGGGAGAGAGTGACTCTGCGTAGCCTCTGAGACATCCAGCCCACTGGAGCCCAGAGAAGAGGTCTGGAGACAGAGAAATGTGGCCCATGGGCGTGTCAGAGGCCAGTGAGTCTATGGGTGTGGAGCAGCTTGCCTAGGGAGAGTGCAGACGTCGTCAGAAGAGACGAGGGTCCCAGATACAGCCTGCAGGAGACCTAATCTGCACTGACCAGATGGAGAAGGCTGAGCCTGCAAAGGAGAGTGAGAAGTGCGGCAGAAAAGGAAAGGAAAGCAGCATCACTGTCTATGAATCCATCAGAGAGGCAGGGAAAGGCACTTCTGAGAAAGCAATGCCGTGACATCTGTCGAAACACTCTTGTCACAGAGCCCCAAAGAATGCTATCGGAGAGCAGGGAGCGGGCGCGGTAGGTGCCCAGTGCTGCCGACCTCATGGGGGCTGCAAAGAGTGCATGGGGGTTTACTGGGCATCACTGGCAAGCTCAGAACTTCGTAGCTGTTCAATATCTTTAACGTTTGCAACTTTGACTTTTTTGTGGAAAGGATGGGTTGTTTTTGTAGCAAGAAAAACAAGGAGGGTTGTAATTTCTATACATCACTAGTCAAGCCCTGGTGCAAACAGAGCTTGCACCTCAGCTGCAAACAGAGCAGGAGAAGCACAAAGAGCGGGCAGGGGCGTCAACAGCAATACGATAAACCAAAAAACTAGAACCAGAGAATCATAAATATTCCTTTTAAATCATATTACTGCTTTGACCACATTGGTTGCTAACCAAATTATTTTCAGGCTGGGCTCAGTGGCTGACACCTGTAATCCCAGCACTCTGGTAGGCCCAGGCCAGTGGATCACTTAAGCTCAGGAGTTCAAGACCAGCCTGAGTAAAAGCGAGACCCCCGTCTCTACTAAAAACAGAAAAACTAGCTGGGCATGGTGGCAGATACCTGTAGTCCCAGCTACTAGGGAGGCTGAGATAGGAGGACTGCTTAGCTCAGGAGATTGAGATTGCTGTGAGCAAAAAAAAAAAAAAAGAAGAAAAGAAAAGAAATCAAAAACCAAGTTATTTTCAGCCAAGATGGTCTATTCCGAATTTATTTCAACATATGCATGTCATTCCGTATATTCTCAGCCATGGTGGGGCCACAATGAGGAGTTCCTTGACCTCCCAGAGGTTTTCAATCCTTCACCTGCCCCAACTGCCCAGGGGTACCACACAAGCTCATGCGCTGAACCCTTTGGGAAAAGGGTTTTTCTGAAAAAAGGACTTGAATATCCACTGGCCATGCCGTTCACGGACTATTCCATGATGGTTTTCTTGTGTGGCCTACACACCAGACACACGGGACACAGTGTGAATGGGGACAGAGCTGGCAGGGAGCAGCCTGGAAAGTCCCCTGCAGAGGAAGGAGTCCTGACCAGGGCAGCCCAGGCTGCAGGTCAGGAGTCGAGGCCTACACGGGGCAAGAGGCAAATGGAAATGGTGCCCCACCTCAGTGCCCCCGGCCTCGTGTGGCTCTGCAGGGCTAAGGACAGCAAAGTTCAGGGGACAGGCAGTGGGAAGTCATGAGCGGCTGCCCTGGCTTTCTAACCGCAGTTCCATGTGAGGTCCCCAGTGCTGGGACCTGCATCTGGCCAAGTCCGGACAGGGCCTGGGGCTGCTGAGCACCTGCCTGCCTTCCCAGAGCATCAGCTGGGGGTCGGGGGCAGATTCCCAGGGGAGAGGCCCTGGCAAAGTGAGGAGGGTCTCCCACAGCACCTCTTATGTTGAGTTGTCCTCAGGGGACAATGCTGGAGTCCTGGGCTGTGGGTGGCTGAGGGCAGCCTGAGCCTTTCCCATGTTGTCCCGGGCCCAGGCAACAGTCTCTATTGTCACTGGACCCCTCCTAGAGCAAGAAAGGTGGCTCAGGGGCCTCAGCCAGCCTCCACTGTGTGCTTCTTCTGAGTCTGTGGGTCACCGGCCATCAGGTCCAGGATTTGTCAGAGGGTTTTGCTCTGGTGGGGCAGAGAGTTGGCCTTTGTGTTCAGAGACACATGTCCCTCCCTACCCATCCCTCCGTCTCTCCCTGCTGTGCTCTCTGCACGTGGGGAACTCAGGCAGGGGGGTTAAAGGCAGGAGCTGGAATATGGATTCCAGATCAGTTGATCCACTGACCCACTGTGAGATTTGGGGACAGTCTTCCTGCCCTTCTCCATTTCTTCCTCCTCCTCTCTCTGTGGACCATGGCCCCTGTTGCCAAAGCTGCAGCTTCAAATTACCCAGAGAATTCTAGAATAGGGACAGGAGGCAGGTTCCCAGGAAGGGATGGACAGAGGCAGCGGCCACCGGGTCCATGGAGAAGGGGAGGAGGACAGCCTGACTCATTCCTGTCTCAGGGTTCAGGAAACAGAAAGCAATGGACAAAGAGCTCGGGGACACTGGGGCTTGCAGAGTTGGAGTACTGTCTTAGGCCAAAGGAGTCACGGGTTCAGCAAGTCCCCAGAGCTGGCCCCCAGGCTGCCTGCCCAAGGACTGCAGAGGAGAGGGTGTGTGGGTCCCACATGAGCCGCACTCACTCCTTGCCCCAGCTGTGCCTCGCAGCACACGGGGTGAGGGCGTGTGCAGACTGGGAGCTCCATGGTGCTCACACGGGAGGGGTGGGCAGCAACCCTGAAGAGCCTGGCTTGCCGGCGTCTTCATCCTGAGTAGGTTCGTCTGCTCTGATCCCGTGACCAGGGGGAGGCGGCTCCAGTTAGGAATACCACGCGGTACAGAAAGTCAACAGGGCGTCCATCATGGGGGGCAAGGAGTCGTCTACTGTTTACAAAACTTAGAGGATAGGGAAGTGTGAGCCTCAGACCCAGGTGCTGTCAATCTCAGGGGGCCATTCATTCTTGGCCTGGTTGCCTGAGGGGGGGCTGCGACCTCTGACCCTGGGCCACCCAGAGGATGCTGAGATTAAATCCTCACCTTTGGTCTCACTGTGCCTTCCACCCACCTTCCCAACTCACTCAGCCTGGGTAGGCAACTTTCCTCTTGCCTGGCTTTCCTTTTCCTGTTAATCCCTTTTGTGCACAGCAGGTCATTTCCAGCTGAGTTTTCAGAACCAGCTCTAACGGACAAGTTGGCTGTCATCTAGCTCCTCTTCCCCAGCTTGCCCTCAACCCTTCTGGCATGGCTGCCCCCCTCCCCCTCCCCCACAACATCAGAAGGGAGCCACCGCCAAAGGTCTCCTGGTCCAGGGGGCCAGGTGGACCCTGGGGAAAGTGTCTCTCTGAGATCAAAGGCCACAGTTTCCCCCAAGGACTTGTTCCCACAAGCTCCTGTGCCTCAGATGTGTTTTCCTGGAAAAGGTTACATGCTTCTAAGAGAGTTAATTGGCTTAGCTGTTTTAATAAGCTCTCTGGAGACAGGCATTCAACAGTTGCACACCTGTCTCGGATCACATAAAATGCAGCTCACAGGGGTTATTGTTACAAGATGTGTCAGGGTTGGCAGCAGGCACTCTCCTTGGAAGGGGAGACCTGTGCTCTAGGAAGTTTGGAGAAATGTGATTTTTATGGGCTCAACTTGGTGGTCCTTGGAGAGAGCTGCCAGGAAGCAAGTCTCATTCCAGAAAGCTGTGTGTGCAGTGGGAAAGTACCAAGCTGGAGCCCAGGCAGCTGGCAGGGAGACCCTGGGATGTTCACCTCTCCCATCTGAGACCTTTGTTTTCTCAGCTGTAAATGAAAGGATTTGACTTCTGGGTACAGCTGTGAATGCTGTTAATTGCACAAGGAAGGACACCACATCTAAGGGGACTTGTCCACACTGTGGACACCGTAGACTTACAGATGTGCTTTGACAATTGGAAGCCCAAGCTAATAAATTGTTATGAAGAACATAAACATACCGAGATCATTTTCTAATGGGTGGGAGTTAAACATTTCAAGAAGAAATGCTTAAAAACATTTTTTTGACACAAAAGTGCCTGGGCTTAGTGATGGTCCTCATTGGCAGTCCTTCAAGTTCCCCCGAACTCTGTACTCTCTACTCAGGATTTGTTGATCAGGCAGCAGAAGGAGCCCGCCTAGGCTGGGAATACCCAGCAGAAAGGCAGACTCCAGACAGAGATAAGAGCAGGCCCCCCATGAGCCCTAATGAGGTGCAGTTCCCTTCAGCATGCTCTGGGAATGACGAGGGAACAAGCTGGAATGCAGATAGAACATGTCCTCAAAGTTTACATGAAACCAAAATCTTGCTCCTGAGTTCCTGATTGATCTCTGAGACTGCACCACATGGGCCATTGGCTCTGATGTTTCTTCCCCACAACCCCTGAGACAGAGACTCAGAGAGCCCCGCTTTCCTCAGTCATGTTGGAATGACTTGCCGTGACCTTATTTGACAGAACCTCATGCCTCCCAGAAGCCATGACAGTGGCCTGGAGGTTGAGCAATGCTTGCCCAAGGCCCAGACTGAGGGCCCCCGCACAGCCCTGCCCCTCCAGCCTGCTGATTTCAATTGGATAAAGACTGAAGAAACAAAACAGTCCCCTTGGAAAAACTAACTTTGCTCTCTAGAACTGCCAGTTTAATTTTCTCCATGCTCCCTCAGTTGTTACTGTCATTTATTGCCAGCTGTCTCCTTTGACAGTCATTTATCGGTTTGGGGTTTTAACATTAGAGAGTGTTTTTCCTTTTGAGATTCCACCAAGGGACCGTTCTGGACAGACAGAGTGGAAGGACTGCACCTGCCCAAGTCTCCATCCACTTGGGTTCCAGTCCAGTCCCTCCTCAGGCACACAGGGAGGTACATGCTTCCACCCACACTCATGCTGTCTGCAGGACTTATATTCAGAGAGTCTCTGAAGAGTCCAGAGGGATCTTCTGGCCTCTTCCAGTCACCTTGACTGTCTGAATAGATAGTAAATTGGTTGTTCTCGTTTTAGACAGAGTCTCACTTTGTCACCCTAGGTAGAGTACCATAGTGTCATCACTCACCGCAACCTCAAACTCCTGGGCTCAAGTGATCCTCCTGCTTCAGCCTCCCAAGTAGCTGGGACTACAGGTGCCTGCCACCACACCCAGCTAGTTTTTCTATTTTTAGTAGGGACGGGGTTTTGCTCTTACTCGAGCTGGTCTCAAACTCCTGAGCTCAGGAGATTCTCCCGTCACCTCCCAGAGTGCTGGGATCCCAGCAGTGAGCTACCACACCCAGCTAAAAGAGTAAATTCTAAAGCCTCATTTGCTCTGCAGTGTAGGCTCTTTCTCTCTGCTCTGCTGACAGAGCTGCAGGGGTGGGATGACCCTCATGACAACAGGTTGATCCCACCTCTCGGCTCCTACTCCCAGCCCCCTTCTGTGCCCGGCTGCTCTCTAGACATGACCATCTCCACAGCTG
>NW_003852456.1:3089362-3090583 GCF_000181295.1 Otolemur garnettii
GCCACCTTAGGTGTACGTGGCTGGTGCGTTAGCCACTTGAGCTACAGGTACTGAGCCGGCAATATTAGTTTTAAGGGAACCAATTCCAAGATCCTCAACTTCCATATGTATCGCTAAAGTTATCCTGACTGAAAAATGCCTGCCTCTGACCCGCGACGCATCTCCCAAAGGTGCATTGCTGCAGTGTGTGCCCAGCCAAACACATGGACAGTTCAAAATATCACTGCAAGTGCATAAAACTGAATCAATCTAGTGACAAAGCAGCAAAACTTTAAAAAGGTATTTCAATGTTTGCTCTTAAATTATTTAAGACAAACTTAATTGTCAGCTCAAATATTATTTAAACATTTATGATGATAGATCACAATGTGAATTTTGGCATTCAAAGAAGCAGTTCAAAGAATGAAATACACTGATACAACAAACTGCTTCTATTTCCATCTACTTATTTATGGGAACCACTTTCTGAGCACTTACTTGGACTCATTCTAGAGATCAGTCCTGTCCATCTGTGGACATATGAACAAATTTTAAAAAGCCTCCCCGTTCCTTTCATTAAGAGATGCATTTCTAGTACAATGTAAATAAAATTCTAATAAAATGCACCTTTTTATTCTTAAAAATTATTTATGGAAAGTTGTGGGGGTATACTTGGTAAAATGACAGGCTAAGTTATTTTGAAAAACTTGTCTCTCCAGGAACAACTAGAAAGCTGCTGTACTGAGTGCATGCGTGTGAGGGACCATAGCGAGGCAGGAGAAAGAGGTGCAGTCAGCAGGTGCTGCCACACCGCAGTCAAGTGCTGATCCCCAAAGCAGCAGCTGAGAGGCTAACACGGGAGGCAGCATTGCAGGACAGAGGAAAGGGAAAAGATTAGAGAAGGGACCTTGTAAACATCTCAGATTTTAAATTGTAACAATGAAGGGAAACCTAGGAGGAAGAACGAGCTAGAGATAGCAAGGGGGAAAGCCTTCATAAACACCAAGCAAGCCAAGTTTTGAATCATCTTATCCCTGATCAAACCTGCTCTGGGCCAGGTGCACTGGCTCACGGCTTTGATCCCAGCACTCTGGGAGGCCAAGATGGGAAGATTGCTTGAGCTCAGGAGTTCAAGACCAGCCTGAGCAAGATCAAGACCCTGTTTCTACTAAAAATAGAAAACCTAGTTTGGCATTGTGGTGAGCACCTGTAGTCCCAGCTACTCAGGACGCTGAAGCAGGA
>NW_003852456.1:3091134-3093135 GCF_000181295.1 Otolemur garnettii
AGGAATAGCAGAAACTACCTGGAATCAAATGAACAACCATTGGATTAGACCTATCCTAAAGCTGTAAAAACGAGACAAAATGGTATTTATTCAAGAACAGACAAAAGAGTCTAAGAGTAAGGGTTGGAAATTTTAAAAATAGACCCATAAATATGTGTGTCTGATTTTAGACAGAAATGACAATGCTGAGCGGTAATAAAAGATGGTCTTCTCAAAAAGATTTATATTTCAAAAACATAAATCATAAAACGTAAAACTTCTAGAGGAAAGCATAGACTATCTTCACGACTTTGGATAAGAAAAATCTCTTTTAAGCAGGAAAAAGTAGCACTAATTATGTAGTCATTAAAATGAGAAGCTTCTCTTCATGAAAATACACCATTAAGAAGGGCAAACACGAATCACAAAGTGGAGGGAATTTATAAGATAAATGAAAAGTTCCACATCAGGAATATATACGGAATTCCTACAAATACAAGAGAAAAAGTTAACTCAATGGAAAAATATGGAAGAGATTTGAGCTGACACTTAAGGTAAGTGGGTATTCAGTTGGTCAGTAAACACATGGAAAGAGTTTCAACCTCATTAGTTTTTAGAAAAATGCACAATAAAATTACAAAGTGATAACTCTTCATGCCCACTGTGAGGGTTAGTTTTATGGGTCGACTTGACAGAGGGTGCCCAGATTAGATGTGCCTTCTGGGGGTGCCCTGAGGGTATTTCCAGGTACATTAGCATTTGAATCTGCAGATTCAGGAAAGCAGAGCCCTCCCTCCCAGGGTGGGCAGCCACCATCCAATCCTTTGAGGGACAGAATAGAACTGAGACCCAGGCAGGAAGAATTTGCCCCCTTCTGCCTGACTCCTGCAGCTGAGACATGGACCTCCTGCTGTCAGCGCTCCTAGTTCTCAGGCTTGCAGACGGAGTTAAAGCCACCAGCTGCCAGGAACCTCCAGCCTGCAGGTGACCGACCGTGGGGCTTCTCAGCCTGCATAACTGTGAGAGCCGGTTCCTCATGGTGAATCTATTTATATGTGTGTGTGTGTGGATTTACCATTGCCCCCATTTCTCTAGACCAGTGATTTTCAACCAGTGTGCTGTGAAAAATTTCAAATATCATTAATTAGATTATTTTTGAAAGAAGTTGGAAGCACAGTAAGTATATTCTTTTTTTTTTTGACATAGAATCTTATTCTATCTGAGTAGCTGGAACTACAGGAGCCCACCACAGTCACCCAGCTAGTTTTTCTATTTTTAGTAGAGACGGGGCCTCGCTCATGCTGGTCTCAAACTCCTGAGCTCAAGGGATCCTCCCACCTCAGCCTCCCAGTACGCTGCGATTATAAGTGTGAGCCATCAGGCCTGCCCAGCTTTCCTTTTTTAAAAGAGTATTAGATGGATAGGGAGAAGGAGCTTTGGAATGTCTTCTGTTTTACCCCAGAAAGTCTACCAAACCAGTCGCTTCAATTCTGTTGTATTTACTCTCACTCTTTTTTAGACACAAACATGACTTAAATATTTCAAAAAAAATATTTACATACATTATATACCATTTTACTAGCTCCTTTTCATTCTAAAATATTATGCCAATAAATACAAAGACATAATTATTTTAATGCTGCATGGTGTGTCATGGTATTGCTGTATATTGCTATCATTTAACTATACCTCTGTTATCAAATGTTTAAACTGCTTCTCAATGTTATTTTACAAATGACATTGTAAAAATAGGTTTGTACAACTTTATTTTCTTAGAATATATTCTTAGCAGTGGTTTGGTAAGCAAAGCGTGTATACAATAAAAGCTGTAGTCTCAATGAATGAGAGTGATCCAGGGATACACCACAAGACCCATGCCTCACCTCAATATTTTTCAAACACAGGTTTTGGTCCATGGTGGACAACGATGTTGATTTAAATCAACATTTAAGGCTGGGCACAGTGGTTTAAGCCTGTAATCCTAGCACTCTGGGAGGCCAAGGTTGGTGGGCTGCAGGAGTT
>NW_003852456.1:3093634-3098430 GCF_000181295.1 Otolemur garnettii
ATAGAAATCCTGCTAGGGCTTATTTTTTGGGTAGGTCTTATTTTCGGGGAAACACGGTAGCTCAGTGGCTAGGGAGCCAGCCACACACACTGGGGCTGGTGGGTTCAAACCCAGCCCAGGCCTGCCAAACAACAATGACATCTACAACAACAAAAATAAAGCCAGGCATTATGGGGCTGAGGCAAGAGAATTGCTTAAGCCCAAGAGTTTGAGGTTGCTGTGAGCTGCGATGCCACGGCACTGTACTGAGGGCAACATAGCGGGATTCTGTCTCAAAAAAAAAAAATAGAAAAACTAGGCTGGGTGTGGTGGAGGGCACCTGTAGTCCCAGGTACCTGAGAGGCTGAGACAGGAGGATTGATTGAGTCCAGGAGTTTGAGGCTGCTGTGAACTATGATGCCATGGCACCCAGGGTGACAGAGTGAGACTCACACACAAAGAATCAAAGGCATTCAGATGTGAATAAGCTCAGCTCCTCTGCCCCAGACTCTTGGCCAAGTAATAGTAGCTGCCCTGAGCTAGAGTCTCCCAACCATTTTAGGAGAACATGGAGCAGGAGAGGTATGAGTCAGTCTCAGTTTACATTAGTTGCATCAATATTTATTTGGCACCTACTATGAGTGGTCACCATGATCAGACAGAGTGGAAACAGAACCAGTCAGTCAAGGTCTCCACCCGGGAGCATCTCAGAGCCTAGTCTGGTGGGGGGGGCACATGGGAAAGCAGGGTAATGTGTGCAGTGGCACAGACTGCCCTTGCTCCTGACAGGGGTGAGCAGTGTTGACTTCTGAAGGCCTTCCTCGAGTCCCCATGCTGGGCTTGGTCTTACGGACTTGAGGACATGGCCAAGGGAAGGAGAATTGAGGTGGGGCTGTATGGGGCATCTGTGTGGAGCAGCATGACTCAAAATTCAGAACATGAGTAATAACGGGTGTGTGCACGACTGTAGTACAACTGGCAAGGGGGCCAGGACGCCAGGTGTGGCTCTTTCTTGTAACCCAAGGAAAATGAGTCCCAAGGTGGAAGTGGGTGAAGTGGGATGAGCAGGGAGTGTGGGAGGAGGGAGTCTGTCAGCAGCACGTGGACCCCAAACCTGGGCACATCTGCCAGCTGGTTACAGCTGATGCAGAAGATAGGGGGGCTACCTGCAGGAGCATCCGTCTGTCTGGGTGCTCCGCAGGAGACGTCCTGCCTCTGCTCGACATCTTGAGACCTGCACTGTCTAGGACAGCTAAAGGAGAACTATGAAGGCCGTTCTCAAAATTAAAAATTGAAACAATAGTAATTTAAGTGACTACCTATAATAGTCATACTATTTTATAAGATGTGAATGAACAAAGACAGTAGTGTACAAAGATTAATAATAACAATCTGATATTGACTAGTTGCTATGCCACTAGTCTACACTTAAATGGACAAGAGCACTTTGCTCAGGTCTCTCCTTCCAAATCCTATAAGATGGTTGTGTGACCTCCACTTTACACGCCAGGAGCTGAGAGAGGTGAAAAGACTTTCCCATTGTTGTAGGATCAGAGCCAGGAAAAGCTAAGATTTGAATCTAATCTAAAACCAGGTATTCTTTTAAAATGGGATCTGGCAACGTCAGACATGCAAGGGTAGAAGTTATCCTTTATTTACTCAAGCTTACTGAGAAATAAGTGAAAAGAAGGAACTCTAGACTGAAGATGGGTGGGGTTTTAACATAAATAGCAGTAAGAAATGAAATGGCAAAACATGGTTTAGCCTAAGCAATAATATTAAGGTAGCTATGTGAAAGTATTTTCTTGAAAAATAAGGCTGCTCGTTGAACATTTTTAATGTAATAATCTGAGTCTAAAGTTCTGAATTATTTCAACAGAAATTGGGAGAGTGGCAGCAGGGAGGGATGGTCAACAGATAAGGATTCATTCTAGATATTGATTTAAAAGATTTGACTATGCAGATGAAAAGTTGCATGCATATCTTCTGAATTACTAAAGGAAGACAAAATAAGCATAAAAAACTATCAAAGTATATGAAAGTGGAAAAAAAGCATCCAGGAAGTATAACAAAGAAGAAAACAAATATATTCATTTCAAAATGATTGTGAATGGATTAAACTCTACTTTTAATGAATGTCAAGGTAATGCAAGAAACAAAATCCAACTGGAGGGCGGTGCCTGTGGCTCAAAGGAGTAGGGCACCAGCCCCAAATGCCGGAGGTGGCAGATTCAAACCCAGCCCCAGAAAAAAAAAAAATCCAACTGGAAACTATTCACGAAATTCACACTTGAAATAAAAGGATACAAAAAGAAGAGATACAAAAGAATGGACAAAAAAATTCCCCCAAAATAAGCCCCCTAATCAGCCGTGTCAACAGTGTTAAAATAGATGATGGTATCAAAAGCCAAAAACCGGTAGAAATTCACAGTTATGAATGTGTGTGATTGTTTGTATATTATACATGCTTGCACACACAAAGGAATCTTAGATATATAAAGTGCAAAACTGCAACCTTGCTGGAAAATTTTAATGACAATTCAAGATATACAGAATAAACTGAGATATAGAGGATCAGTAGGCTAGAATCAATAGACACTGAAAATTTTGTCATATTAGCATGGAATATGTAGCCTTTTAAAATATATATTTTTAGACAAACTGATCATATTCTGATCCAAAAGAATTCTTAATAATTTTCGAAAAGCAGAAATTGCATAGGTCACAATACATATTATCTAATCACAGGTAATAAAATTAATAATTAATCATAACAGTCAATTAAAAATAGGCTTGGCATCTGTAGCTCAGCGAATAGGGTGCTGGCCACATACACCGGGGCTGGAAGGTTCAAACCCAGCCCGGGTCTGCCAAATAACAATGACAACTACAACAAGAAAATGGCAAGTGTTGTGGCAGGTGCCTGTAGTCCCAGCTACTTGGGAGGCTGAGGCAAGAGAATCACTTACACCCAAGAGTTTGAGGTTGCTGTGAGCTGTGACGCCATGGCACTCTACCAAGGGTGACATAGTGAGACTCTTTCTCAAAAATAAATAAATAAAAATAAATCCAACTACTTATAGATTAAAACAAACCTTTATGGGTGGCACCTGTGGCTCAAAGGAGTAGGGCGCCAGCCCCATATACCAGAGGTGGCGGGTTCAAACCTGTCCCCGGCCAAAAACTGCAAAAAATAAAAAAAAAAGAAACCTTTATGGGACTTGATGTAAAGAGGGATGACAACTTTACTGATGGACTAGTGATTAACAATAGTGAAAATTCTACATTTCAAAACCTCAGGGAGATGCATTTTCTTTTAGGTCAGAAACAAATCAGGGATGTTGCTATCACCACTGCAATTTATTGTTACAAAACTTCTCATCAAATCAAGAACAAGAAATAAGGAAGAAATGAATTCTGGAAAGTGGCAAAATACTCACACTCCTCTATGACACCCACGACACACACACCATACAGAAACAAAGTTTCACCAGATTATGGACAATGCACACTAATACTTCTTTCTTCTTTCTCCTCCTCCTCCTTTTTCTTTGTCCTCTTCCTCCTCCTCCTCCTTTCTTCTCCTTCTTCTTCTTCTTGTCCTCCTCCTCCCCCTTCTTCCTCTTCTTCGTCTTCTTTTTTTTAGACAGAGTCTCACTCTGCCACCTGGGTAGAGTGCTGTGATGTCATAGCTCACAGCAACCTCAAACTCTTGGGCTCAACTAATCCTCCTGCCTCAGCCTTCCGAGTAGCTAGGACTACAAGCACCCACCACCACCATGCCCAGCTAGTTTTTCTATTTCTAGTAGAGATGGGGTCTCCTCTTGCAAAGGCTTGTCTTAAACTCCTGAGCTCAAAGGATCTTCCACCTCGGCCTCCCAGAGTGCTGGGATCCAGGTGTGAGCCACCACACTCAGCCACTTTTGATTCTTTTACTTCATTTTGGGAGAGACAGAGTCATGGCTCAGAACCCTTACTTTAACTCAGTGATTATTTCTTTGCTAATCTAGTGGACTATTTCTAAATCCACAGGATAGCGAAATATGTATTTTATAATTCTTTGACCAATTTGATGTTACCTAATACTTGATTCTAGAATAAGCAAAAGTACATGGAAAACTTAGTTGCCACGAAAAACCCATAAAAAAAGACCAGGCGCAGTGGCTCAGGCCTGTAATCCTAGCACTTTGGGAGGCCAAGGCGGAGGATTGCTTGAGCTCAGGAGTTTAAGAAAAGCCTCATCTCTACTAAAGAAGACCTCATCTCTACTAAAAATGGGAAAACTATCCAGGTATAGAGGCAGGCACCTATAGTCCCAGCTACTCAGGAGACTGAGGCAGGAAGATCACTTGAGTCCAGGACTTTGAGGTTGCTGTGAGCTATGATGATGCCATCGCACTCTTCCAAGGGCAAGAAAGTGAGCCTCTGTCTCAAAAAAAAAAAAGTTTTAAAAAACCCATAGGAAAAAAGTTTTAATTGAGGTATTTCTGTGTACTAATTAATTTTTGTTTCAAATTAAGAAAGATAGCCATTATCTAACCTTTGTCTGTATCTGTACAGGAATGCCATCTGAGAACCTCTGCTCCAGTTCAGCAAAATAACAGATAAACACACCTCCTATCAGCAATAAGTGATTTTAGTTCATGAAAATATTTTGTAAAACCTTATTTTGTTCCTTTTGGAAAGATGTTTGGAGAACACTTAGAGAACTAAAAATAGACCTGCCATTTGATCCTACAATTCCTCTACTAGGTATATCCAGAAGACAAAAAAATCACACTATAACAAAGATATTTATATCAGAATGTTTATTGCAG
>NW_003852456.1:3098806-3103661 GCF_000181295.1 Otolemur garnettii
ATGTGAAACTTACTAAATGTAGAATACAAATGTCTTAACACAATAACTAAGAAAATGCCATGAAGGCTATGTTAACCAGTTTGATGAAAATATTTCGAATTATATATAAAACCAGCACATTGTACCCCACGACTGCATTAATGTACACAGCAATGATTTAATAAAAAAAAAGAAAAAGAAAAAGAAACAACCTTATTTTGACTAATGGTGTTTACTTCCTGAAATAGGCTGATAGTGCTACCTCGGTTATTGAAGAGTAACTGCTGGCCATCTGTTTCCTTCTTAGGCTGTGAGGTTGAGATTCTTGGTGTCAGACCTACTTACTGCCTAGAATATAAAAATGTCCCAACGGATATCAATTTTGCCAACGCTGTCAGTGATGCTCTTGACTCATTCAAGTAAGTGTCCTGAATTCTCAGCCATATCATTGTTCTTCCTTGTTTTGGGGACCAGTCATGGACCGGAATGTGAATTAAGAAGGCTCAGTGGTGGTGAAATGATGTCTCAGAGCATTGGGGAGACTCTTGCATGGTGACGGTTAACCGACGGTAGGAGGTAATTGTGAGCAAGTGATTTCACTTTTGTGGGGCCGATATCTGGAAATGTTTAATGGAGAATAAGAAAGTCCCCAGGGGTTTGGGACCTCCTTTTTTATGTTACTGGACAATGGAGAAGCAATATAAACATCAGCACTTCCCTAATAATGATTCCATGAACAATTGTATCTCAGAAAATACTAGTAAATATTTGGCAAAAAGGGAGGGCCTGTGGCCAGATAACTTTGGGAGAATTGCCCACACTTCTCCTTCTTAGATATGTACTCAGCACATCAACGTATTAGAACATAGCATCGGCTGGGTGTGGTGGCTCCTTGCATTCTAGGTGACCGAGGCAGGTAGATTGCCTGAGCTCAGGAGTTCAAGACCAGCCTGAGCAAGAGTGAGACTCTATCTCTACTAAAAATAGAAAAACTAGCTGGGCGTGATGGCAGATGCCTGTAGTCCCAGTTACTCGGGAGGCTGAGACAGGAGGCTCGCTGGAGCCTAAGAGTTTGAGGTTACTGTGGGCTGTGATGATGCCACAGCACTCTACCCAGAGTGAGAGTGAGATTCTGTCTCAAAAAGAAAGAAATTGACATAGAATCTTTTTTCTCTCCCACATGTGGAATCATGACACACAGTTTGAAAAAAATGTACTCAGGGCAAGTGAGACTCTGTCTCAAACAGGAAATGCTACCCTAAAGAGCACTAGCGCCTTACAAACATCGGCTTGTTCAAAACCCAGCATGACCCTTTGAGTAGGTTTTTCTGACGGAGGAAATTGAGGCCTAGAGATACTTTTGCAGCTCATCTGAGACCTCCAGGTCAGTGAGGAGTGAAGCCAGAGTTTCACCCCAGATTTGGCTAGTTCAGAAACCATCCCAGTCAAAAAATATCTTGTAACTTGAAACTTCGTCATGTGTTCACACCTCTCTGTGTGAGGATCATAGCAAAGTTCAACTTAACTTCTTCCTGAGGGGAGTCAGGAGGACGATGAACAAACAGGTGGCCAGACTTGGTGGCCCCCGCCTGCAACCCCAGCGCTCCGAGAGGCCGAGGCAGGAGGGTCACTTGAGCTCAGGAGTTTCAGACCAGCCCAAGCAAGAGCAAGATTCCGTCTCTACTAATAACAGAAAAACTAGTCAAGTGTGGTGGCAGGTACCTGTAGTCCCAGCTACTTGGGAGGCTAAGTCAGGAAGATCACTGGAGCCCAAGAGTTTGAGGTTCCTGTGAGCTATGACGACACCACTGTACTCAGGGCAAGTGAGACACTGTCTCAAAAAAAAGGCACTCTTACCTTTTAGGGTGGTTTTGAGGATTAAATAAGGTAATACGTGTGCAAGTCCTCAGCTTAGAGCCTGGCCCACAGGCAGTATCTTGTGTCAAGCGCTTACTGTCACTAAACATTTGGCCAACAGCTGCAGAAGCCAGAGCTCAGATACAAGGGACAATGAAACATCCGGTGGGGCAGAAGAATCACACAAATTAAGGAGGGAAAAGGACACCGAGGGGGATAGTTACAGCCTACAGTAAGCAAATGGGCCAGAAGTGGCCCTCCAGTGTGTGAGGCACACAGGAAGGCCACCGGGTCTAGCCTCAGGGCAGCAGAGGAGACAGTCTCCCCTGAGGCCCAGAGGGTCCCCTGGTCAGGCAAGTGAAGCTCTCTCAACCTCAAGGCTCGCCCTCCACCTCAAGGACAGGAATATCCAAGGCATTCCTCTCCTCCCAAGTGCTGGGGGCCTTTATTGGGAAACCAAGCCAGTTCATACATTTGCGTCTTTAAAATACATATAGGGAAAAAAAGTATAGTGTAGTTTTTCAAGAGAAATCAGGCAACCTGCCAAGAATATTCGCTATTAACCCTTGTAAAGTCCAAGCAGAGAAATCAGCTTCCCTTTATTTTCCATTGCTTCATCTCATGTTGGCCACTGCTGGGGAAGGATGAGCAGCTAGTGAGGGATGGAGCCAGGAACTGTCACCATCATCATCACCGTCACATTCTAGTCTATTTCAGGCGCTTTATGAGGAGGGTGTGGGCAAAACCAGCGCTGGGCAGGGGACCCACGGTGGCAAGTGCTCCATAGAAAATGGGGAGCTCACTCCTAGGTGCTCCCCTCCACTCGGGGCTCTGCCACCTCCTCCTCTGTCACTAGTCCCAGGCACTCTGCACCCAGCCTTGAGGGTGAAATAGTTGGGAGTTTTACATCAACACTCTGGCCCACAGGGACCGTTTTGTCAGAACCAGGTCTTCCTGGGCCCCTGGAAGTGTGGTCACTCCTAGAATCCACTCTCTGTCCACATCGGGGCTGACCTTGAACATGTCCCCATGGTGCAGATTCTGGGCTGTCTGCTGATGTCACCCCAACGACCCATTTGCCTCCTGCAGGGCTGCTGAAATAATGCTGTTCTTATTCTTGCCCGACCTGGTGATACTGGCAGGTGGTAAGGGTGCAGGTGTGAGAACCAGCTTCTGCCTGGTACCATATTGTCCCACTCCTTGGAGCACTATGAACAATGCCATAAGGTTGGGGGGGTGACAGGAGACATGCTCTGTGACATTCACCATCCAGGTGCCCAGGGCTGGCAATGTCGGTTTCCATGTGCAATTTTTCCCTCAGAGAGCTCCCCATGGGCAGAGCTCAGGGGATGTGAGCACCTTCTCAGAGGACTGGGGGTGGCAGGGGAGCGGGCTGGCAGGGCCCCCTTAGTTGTGCCCCTCCCTCCTGTCCCTTCCAGGAGTGGCCGTGCTGACCTGGCAGCCATATACCATGAGCGCATTGATGTGGAAGGCCACCACTACGGCCCTTCATCTCCTCAGAGAGAGGATGCCCTCAAGGCTGTGGACACAGTTCTGAAGTACATGACCACGTGGATCCAGGTGACCCGATGCAATGGTGCCCAGTCTGCCCTTGTCCCCTGAAACTCTGCTGGTCCTCCCTCTATCCCCCGCATCTTCCTCCTCCTCCTCCTTTTTTTGTTGAGATGGAGTCCTACTCTCATCTGGGTACAGTACTGTCTCTCTCCCTCTGCTATAACAATGGCCCTTGTGTACCCCATAGGACCGGGGCCTGCAGGACAACCTGAATGTCCTCATTTTCTCAGACCATGGAATGACAGACATCTTCTGGATGGACAAAGTGATTGAGCTGAACAAGTACATCAGCCTCGACGACCTACAGCAAGTGAAGGACCGTGGGCCTGTCGTGAGCCTCTGGCCGGCCCCTGGGAGACACTCTGAGGCAAGGGCCCCATGACGGGGGCAGGAAGCGGCACACACCCTCATTTGCCAACACTTTGGGCTTTGTCCTTTTCCCACAGTCTTAACACAAACTGGATCATCTGCTCCCCGAGGCCAAGCCTCCAACGCTGCAGACAACCTAGGCTGCCTCTCAGGCCCTGAGTAACCCCCCTCAAGCTGTTCAGCTCCTCTGTCTCCATTTTTAATTCTCTAAACTAGGCATCATGGTATTGGCCTCACTGATGGCTATGTGAGTTAAATGAGATGTAGGACGTGCACTGCTCAGCATATGTGCGTGCAGGCAATCTTAGTAGTTTATTACCGGCCTAAAGCAACACTTCTCAGGCTAGACTAGGAACTGGCCGGTGCAGAAGGAGCTTGCTCTTTTCCTGGAGGAAAGCTGCCTGGCCGGTCTGGGGGTGGGGGTGCTGGAGAGAAGGTGCTGAGTGAAGGGAGCAGAGGCCGAGTATGTTAGAGCTCAGCTCTTATCTCTGGAGCCACAAATTTTAGCTCTGGTATCAGCCAGAAGCCAGACAAGGTACCCACCCGGGCCCCTCTGCCTCTCTGTGTGTGCTTGCAGTGACAGGGTCACAGCTGCCCTCCACGTAGAAGTGTGCTGAGCCCACTGCAAGACCACATGTGTCAGTCACGGGGAATGCTCCCAAGAAGGGTGTGGTTGCACCCCACAGCATGCAAAGCCCCACTACCCACAGTCTTTGCCTGCAGGAACTCAGCACCCTGAGAAGACTGGACCTCTACTTTAAACAATCTAATAACCCGGCAGGACTGGGAACCACCCTAAGGAAAGGAGGCAGAGCACATGGCTCCTCTAGCTGACTGCTCAGCCTAGGGGTTCCTAGTCACCTCCCACCTTTGTGGCTTCGTCCATTCCCAGATAAAACTGATCTGTGGGCTCAGCGCCTATAGCTCAACCGGCTAAGGCGCCAGCCATGTACACGCGCCAGCCATGTAAGGCGGCGGGTTCGAATCCCCAGCCCGGACCTGCCAAACAACAATGACGGCTGCAAAATAGCTGGGCGTTGTGGCGGGCGCCTGTGGTCCCAGCTACTTGGGAGGC
>NW_003852456.1:3103852-3124904 GCF_000181295.1 Otolemur garnettii
CAGGGATGCGGGGAATAGGTCCTGGGCCTCCATCCTTATGGCGGTGGGGCATTTGACTCTGGACTGTCATTGGTATCAGTGGAGGCCAGGAGCCCCCCTCTTTGAGCCAGAGAGACACCCCTCCTCGCCCCCTTCCCCACTCCCATATAGGATCTGCCCATTTGGGGGTGGAAGGCACAGTGGCCTACAATGCCACTGCCCCCAGCCTGTCCTGGTCCCCAGGAGCCACACTGTCCTTTTTCCCTCAGACTCCTGGGTCAGAAAGTACTAGAGCAAAATGTGTTCATACAGTGTCCCTATGAACTCCCTAATATGAAACCAGGAGAAAAATTTTACACATTGGCAGATTCTTGAAAAGAAGTTCTGGCTTTTTTGGCAGGGAGGATCATCTTTGCCTCCAATTTGGCACTTAGGAATGTGCAGCCCCCAGAAGCTCGGGCATCAGCTGCAGCTGAGCTGGGAAGAGCCAATCACCGCGTGATGTGTGAGTCAGGCGCTGCCAACGGCCCAAAGCAGTTGGTAGATTATTCAAAAGTAGGGGCTGTGTTTTAGCAACAGTTTGTCATGTGACGGACACAACAGTTTGTGAGAGCTATTGGGTGTCACCAGCTTTTTCACTGACACAAAAGCATTCTATAAATGCACCCTACTTGTCTTCAGAACTCTGGATTTTCTTAAGTAGGAAATCATAACGCATGGAGCCATCAGAAACCCTCTACCAAGTCATTTTTTGGAGTTGAGTTGATAAACTCATCTCACATTCAGTTACACCCAGGAATTTGGGTCAAAGTTAACATCAAGGAGTTGATTTTAATTTTAGCCATAAATATTTAAGCTGCTGATAATACTAAAAGTATGTACAACATTTACATCTTCATCATAAAATTATGGAACCCTTTCTGGAATGGCTATCAGAGTGACAAGTTTGTGAATTCATCCTAGAAAAAGTGCTTTGGGGCTGGGTATGCTGGATGATGGCTGTCATCCTAGCACTCTGGGAGATCAGGGCAGGAGGAGCCCTTGAGCTCAGGAGTTTGAGACCAGCCTCAGCAAGACCAAGACCCTGTCTCTTCTAAAAACTGAAAAAACTAGCTGGACGTGGTGGCAGGTCCTATAGTCCCAGCTACTTGGAAGGCTGAGGCAAGAGGATCACCGGAGCCCAGGAGTTTGAGGTTGCTGTGAGCTATGATGCCAAGGCACTGTACCCAAAGTACTTTGTCTCAGAAAAATAAAAATAAATTAATTTCAAGTTAAAAAATTGCTTTGAAGGGTGAACCAGGCACTGGCATAGCTTCCCAAGGGGAGTACTTCAAAGGTGACCTTAGTGATGTTTAGCAATAGGTACGTAGCACTTTTTCTAGGACAAGTTGGTGAACTTATTATCAGACTTCACATTTAAGAGACAGAGTGCCAAACCAGTCACACTTGATTTCTCCACAGGTATATAACAAGCTGAGCACCGTGGCTCACATGACCGTGTACGAGAAGGAAGCCATACCAAGCAGGTTCCACTACAAGAAAGGGAAATTTGTCTCTCCTTTGACGTTAGTGGCTGACGAAGGCTGGTTCATCACTGAGGTAAGCACAGAACATGCAACAGCTTATTCAGTACTCAGATTCCATCCCACAGTCCAAACACAAACGTTATTCAGCTTTACACGTGAGAGGCTTTTCCACTTATGCATCACTCAGCACATCTCTGCCTTCTTTGGAGAATCAAAAGCCCTGCTCCTGGGACTCTTTAGACACAACTGTGGCTGTGAACCCATAGTCCTGGTTTAGACTTCCTGGCTCCAGACCCACCGTGTTTTAACAAACACGCCTTAACTCGATTACCCAAGCTCGCAATATAGCTCAGTTTAAAGTGGAACAATTACTGTGAAGCGAAGGGATTGCTCAAGGGCAGACAAAAGCAAGCAGGGGCTCAGCGCTGCTTCATCTTTAAAAGAAATGTTTGGCAAAGGAGACTCTGTAGCTCCAGGTCCCCGGCTTGAGAACTTGATTCAGTGGACATTGTCTTGCATTTTGGGGCCAAACTTTAATTGCCTCGTGCCTGAACGACTTCACCACCTCCTTCTAGTCTGCACGGACTCCATGCACACAGGGCTCTTGTTACCAGCTTAGGATACTGGGCCGAAGTGGGAAGGCCCTGCCCCCAGGGGACTCATTGGTCATGTCATGCTTAGAATTAATTCCTAAAGGGAGCCTGGGGTATTTTAGATATACATTTGAAGGTGGGTTGCAAGCAGATCAGACCACAGGGTAAAACAGAACAGTAGGCCGAGGAAGTGTAAGCCCCAGGACTTGCAAACATTTCAGCAGAGAGAGGGCAGGTGCCAATGACCAGAAATGCTAACTAGGAAATGAGTAGGAGTTCAGGGACACAGGCCTAGGAAAAATGGGGGTTCCCACAGATACAGGACGACTGAGCCATTCCTGTGGGCTCTCAGGCAAAGAGGGGCACCTGATCAGCAGAGAACAGAGAACCCAGCAGATGGGGCCAGAAATGCCAGGGTAGGGTCCAGGGGCCAAGCCAGGCCCGTCGACAGCACACAGTGGCTTCCATGCCACGTGACTGACCATGTCTCCAGGAGGGTCCCTCATGCTCTCTTCTCTACAAACCAAAATGCTTCTTTTCACTTTTCAGAGTGTGATGATCACCTGGACTGAGGTCAGATTAGGTCCCCACACTGTCATTCACAGTGGTTTCCTCAGGGCCTTGCACTGAACAACAAGCCAACGAGTAGGTTCCCTTGAGTATGTGCCTTGTCATTATTTTATTTTATTTTTCCTTGAGTGCCTGGGTAGAGTGCTGTAGTGTCATAGCTCACAGCAACCTCAAACTTCTGGGCTCAAGCCATCCTCCTGCCTCAGACTCCCAAACAGCTGGGATTACATGCACCCATCACGCTTGGCTAGTTTCTCTATTTTCAGTAAAGATGGGGTCTCACTCTTGCTCTGGCTGGTGTTGAACTCCTGAGTTCAAGGGATCCTCCTGCCCCTATCTCCCAGAATGCTGGGATTACAGGCGTAAGCCACTGTGCCTGTCCTTTGCCTTGTCATTTTAAGAAAAACTAGTGGGGCAGTGCCTGTGGCTCAGGGAGTAGGGCATCAGCCCCAAGAGTGGCGGGTTTGAACAAGGCCCTGGCCAAACTGCAACCAAAAAAATAGCCTGGTGTTGTGGTAGGCGCCTGTAGTCCCAGCTACTCAGGAGGCTGAGCAAGAGAATCGCCTAAGCCCAAGAGCTGGAGGTTGCTATGAGCTGTGACACCACATCACTCTACCGAGGGAGATAAAGTGAGACTCTGTCTCTAAAAAAAAGAAAGAAAGAAAAACTAGTGGATTAACATATGACCAGACAGACCCCAAATTACCCCTGGGCTGAGTTTTCACCGTTGTATAAATGTGTTTATTGTAGAATTCAGAGTGTAATTTTATAATCAGGACCTTGGTCTGCATCTCCCTTTGTCCTGTTTGCGTGTTGGGGGCAAACAGGGGTCCTAACGTGGGGTCCTAACGGGTTAACAGCAAACATGCTCTACCTGGCGCTTCGGGATTCACTGCCTCCCAGACTGTGAAAGGGAGAAGCAACACATTCAATTAGCCGAGGAAGCTAAATTGGGAGGTGCTGTGACCGTCACCACAGTCAGATAAAGAACAGAAAGAAAAAGGTAGAGACTCAGTTGTTAAGGAAGCATTCCCACGGAAAACACAAGCCACAGCTAGACAAGGGGGTCGAGGGGTGGTAGAAATTCAGGAAACAGAGAGATTTGGAAAGCAGCAATGAGAGGGGGCGATTTATGGGGTGAGACGGGATGGGTGTGCAATGCAATATGACAGCTAAATGAGCACATCAGGGCTCAGCCCTTACAGCCAGCGCCATCTGCAGACCAGACCACAGCCACTCACTGAGCACCTAGTAGGGCCAGGAACTTCGCAGGGGTCACCATCCTCATCTTCAGCAAGGAGACCAAAGTTCAGAGAAGTGAAGCAGCCAGCCAGGATCGCATAGCCAGAAAGCGGCCACTGGAATTCACCCCACACTGACCCAGTTCCAAAGCTGCTTCGGTGCTTTGCCTCTGGCCACACTGAGTGAGAAAGCAAGGGCCTAGGGGGCACCTCAATGGCCAGTGCCGGCTGCAGTGCTGTGGTGACCTCTGGCTGTGGGCAGTGGATGGTGCACAAGGACTGGGTGGCAGACAACCCCAGGCCTGTGTGGTCAACTGCTCTGTGCCATAGTCCCTTCAACTACAGAATGAGGGAAATAATCACCGTGAGAGCTTTTTTTTTTAGAAAGAGTCTCACTCTGTCACCCAGGCTGGAGTGCCGTGGTGTCATAGCTCCCAGCAACCTCAAACTCTTGGATTCAAGAGATCCTCTTGCCTCAAACTCCTGAATAGCTGGGACTACAGGTGCCTATGACACCTGGCTAGATTTCTATTTTTAGTAGAGACAGGGTTTTGCTCTTATTCAGGCTGGTCTCAAACTCCTGAGCCAAGGGATCCTCCCACCTCAGCCTCCCAGAATGCTGGTATTACAGGTGTAGCCACCTCACTTGGCCACAATTGCAGTTTTATTATAAAAGGTGCGGCTTAGGAAGAGCTACAGGAAAGATATGCACAGAGCAAAGTTTGGGAGGGGAGGACGCAGAGCTCCTGGTCTCCAGAAGCTCCTTTCTGTGGATGTCCCAGTGTAGGTACCTATAAGCTCGGTCTCCAGAGGCTCTCCTATCCCCTAGGTTGGCTCCTCTGGTAACCAGCCCCACCCTGAAGCTACCTGGCCCCCAGCCGCACTGCATGGCTCATCTCAGTAGCCTCAACTCAGGGTGGGACAAAGGAGCTTATTATGTATGCAAGACACTTGACCACTCAGCAAACTCCACAGGTTTTGGGGGCTCTAGATCAGGACTCTGGCACAAAGACCAAACACATATTTATCACACCACCGATACACTTGAATAGCCCTCGGTCACTAACATGGTTCTCCAGCTGCTTATGAGACACAATTCAGCTCTTCTGAATAGGGCTCTGCTGCCCAGGACCCAATATGATTGGAGGAGAGGGCGGGGCAGCAGACGCTGGGTCCCCCCAATCAGGGGCACCGGGGAGGATGTCCCACAGTGGGTGGCTGTCTGCAGCAGACGCCCACTCAGCGCCACTGTCCAGGCGCAGTGTCATGTAACTGCCTTGCCTGATTTCAGGATCGGGAGATGCTTCCATTTTGGATGAACAGCACTGGCAAGCAGGAAGGCTGGCAGCGCGGGTGGCACGGGTATGACAACGAGCTCATGGATATGCGTGGCATTTTCCTGGCCTTCGGACCTGGTAGGTGACGAAATGATCAAATGCTCTCAGCCCACCATTTCCAGGGAGGTGTCTCTAGCAGGGACTAACAGTGCCAGTGACAGACCCACCTTTATGAACCAACCCGAGCAAGCCCAGCCGAGCCCATGAGGCATCTCTGGCTGGCTTCCTTTCAAATGCTGCTTTGGTTTTGGCAAATATGACCAAAAACTTTTTCCTTATAAATTTTCAATCCTGAGTACAGTGGAGAAAATGCATTCCACATGTTTGTGATTCCTTTTTTTTTTACTTAATTCATCAAAACGTTATTGCACAGCTATCTGATGTCCGGGCTGCCGACAGCTGTGAGACTTGAAGTTGATGTGATCGCTTCTCAGGGTCTACAGCACACACTCCAAGAGGCCCTTTCTGTTCAGGGCCAACCAGAAGTGAGGACATGCTCAAGGGCAGGCTGAGGAATGACCTTGACCCTGACTCTGAGCCAGGATGATTAGACGTATCTTGGATGAAAGCAAATTTGCTTTGCCCCCTACCTTTTTGGAAACAGAGTTTTGCTCTGTCATGCAGGCTGGAGTGCCATGGTGTCAGCCTAGCTTACAGCAACCTCAAACTCCTGGGCTCAAGTGATCCTCCTGCTACAGCCTCCTGACTAATATTTCTATTTCTCTTGCTGATCTTGAACTCCTGAGCTCAAGTGATCGTCCCACCTTGGCCTCTCAGAGAGCTAGGATTATAGACATGAGCTACTGTGTCTGGCCCCCAACCCAAATTTTAAATAAAGTACCCAAAGCTGTGTTAACTTCAAGTTAAATTCCAGGGGGAGATTTCATCCCCAAGCAGAGCGCTTCATTGCAGGTTCCTTTAAAACTAAAAAGCGTTGGTCTTTTATGAACAGAAAGACAACCCCTGATGCAAATGGACAGGGCTAATTGCAAAATGTTCCCAGGCAGATAAGAGTGTTGAGAGCCTCCCATTTCTGGCTCCAATTCTCATGAAAGATTAAACAGCTTTACCCACTGACTGTTTACTGAGAAGAACATTTAGGAGCAAGCCCTTAAATAATGACCGAGCTGCACTTTGAGATAAAGGTTCATGCCTCCTGAACCTTGCATAGATTGGACACAAGACATAATTGCAGCTGCCCGGAGATGGCCTTAGAAGTCAGTAAGTCTGGTCCAGCAACAAGCAAGGAAAATAATTCTGGAAGAAAGCCTCTCTCTGGTTAATCCTAGCTTCTAATTTCAACAACCAAATCTTGCCCTAGAGAACTCTTGCACTGGAAATGAGACAGCAGGGCTGTGATTTAGTGAGCTGCCTATAGCCAGCCTTGCTCAGAAAGCAGCTCAGGGCGCCGGGCACTGCGTGGGCCTGCAAAGACTTTTCTCTTTAGGAGACACATTTTCAATATTAAAAAAAAAGTAAACCCGTGAAAATAACTTGGATTTGCAGGCTAGGTTTACAATGCCATATTGAGCTACTGAAGCTTGTCCGGGTCCTCCCTGGTTGGAGCAGGCATTGTTTTGCTATTCAGGAATTTTCTAGGAGATTTCATTGCAGCCTGGATCATCTCTGCATTGAGCCCAAAGTCCCATCCTGTGCAGAACAGGAAGCCATGAACTACAGGGTGTGGGAAAGAAAATCCAATTTTCCTTCCTGCTCCCATATCCAGTATTTGGTTTTATCCTTTCAATGTAGAAAGATAACATTTTCTGACCCTCTTGTCAGAAGAGCATGATCTTGGTAAAGTGTTGAGGAAGCAGATTTTTGAACGGCTTCTTTTATTATTATTAAATCATAGCTGTGTACATTAATACTATCATGGAGTACAGTGTACTGTTTCTATATACAATTTGAAATACTTTCATCAAACTGGTTAACATAGCCTTCATGTCATTTTCTTAGTTATTGTGTTAAGACATTTATATTCTACATTTAGAGAGATTCACATGTACCCTTATAGGATGAACTATAGGCGTGATCCCACCAATCACCCTCCCTCCACCCATCCTCCCCCCTCCCCTCCCTCTCCCCTTTCCCCATATTCTTGGGCTAAAATTGGGTTAAAGTTTTCCTATGAAAGTTATAAATTAGTTTCATAGTAAGGCTGAGTACATTGGATACTTTTTCTTCCATTCTTGAGATACTTCACTAAGAAGAATATTTTCCAGCTTGAAAGGCTTCTTATTGGTCACCACCTCACATGCCCTCCTACTCACACACAGGACAAGGACACAGCCACCAGTGTGACAGTGGGACTGTCACATCCAGGGCATCTGACCATAAAGTCAGAAGGAGGCTGGACACCATGGCTCACACCTGTAATCCCAGCACCTGTGAGGCCAAGGTGGGAGGATCCCTTGAGCTCAGGAGTTTGAGACCAGCCTGAGTAAGAGTGAGACTCCATCTCTACTAAAAATAGAAAAACTAGCTAGGTATGGTGGGGGGCACCTGTAGTCCCAGCTACTTGGGAGGCTGAGGCAGGAGGATCACTTGAGCCCAGGAGATTGAGGTTACTGTGAGATAGGCTGAGGCCAGGGCACTCTAGCCTGGGTGACAGAGTGAGAATCTGTCTCCAAATAAAATTACAAAAAAATCAGAAGGAGCAAAACTTGTCACTTGGGAAGTTGCTCTAGATCTAACGTACTGTGTAGCAGAGTTTTCTGTACATACAGGGAGTCCCCGAGTTATAAACATCTGACTTACATATGACTTTCACTTATGAATGGAAGCTATTACAGTAATAGGTAAAATGCAGCTGCTCTAACTTACATACAAATTTGACTTAAGAACGAACCTACAGAACCTATCTCACTCACGACTCGGGGATTGCTTGTAACTTTTTTCTAATTTGCTATTCTAGCATCTGATCATTTCAGCGAAGCAATTTAAAGATTTTTTCCTAAGATAGAAAACTTGGCTTTACCGCCTCCAAACTACTCTTTTCCTTTAAAAATCTCAGGTGAACCAAAAGCACACGTGTAGGCCTTCATCACAGATAAAACCTCCTTTCTAAATTCAACCTTAGTGTGGTCCTAGGTATTTTGTTGGAAGGTCTGGTTTGGAACCTAAAAGTGAAGTTGCTTATGAATATCCCCAAAGTCTTCTATTTACTATTGAAAAGGACAAGTGCTTTGAATTTAGCATCTTATTTGCCTCTTATGGAGAAAATGTATTCGATTAAAATCCCTTCAAGAACATACAGTCACTTTCAGTGCCCCTTACTCTGCCTCAAGTGGCCAGCCCGTCCTGCTTGTCCCACAACCGCACAGGTTCAGTGCTGACTCTGGCAGGGTCACCATATTCTCCTCCATCAGGTCACCCAGGGTCCTCACTCGTATCCCTTCTTTCAGTACCAGTTTGCTTATTTTCCACATGGTTAATTTATCTGTCAGTGAATGGCTCCCCAGGAATGTTCCATTGACCTTCCTAACGCATTTAGGAAGCTATTGTCACTGCTGCTGTGAACTAGCTGGCCCCCAAGGAAACTGCACGGTTCACATACCATTAAGACCTGTGGGCTCGGTGCCTGTGGCTCAAGTGGCTAAAGCGCCAGTCACATACACCTAAGGTGGCAGGTTGAATCCAGCCCGGGCCCGCCAAACAACAATGATGGCTGCAACCAAAAAATAGCCAGGCGTTGTGGCGGGCGCCTGTGGTCCCGGCTACTTGGGAGGCAGAGGCAGGAGACTCACTTGAGCCCAGGAGTTGGAGGGTGCTGTGAGCTGTGATGCCATGGCACTCTACCCAGGGGGACGGCTTGAGGCTCTGTCTCAAAAAAAAAAAAAAAAAAAGACCTGTGACATGAAAGTGGCGTAACCATCTTTGAGTCTGGAGAGGTCTCTGCAGTAGAATTTGGCACCCTGTATGGATTGTTCTGGAAGATGAGCAGACCATAATCTGGTTAAGGGGAGCCCAGTAAGACAGTGTGTGACCAGCAGCACCCCAGCCCTGCAGTCACGGGCGGCTTCAGAGGGCCTTTCTGAACAGGAAGGCCTGTTTTCACAAAGAGACCAAGGCTATACACAAAATCTCTTTGCTGACTTACCTTTAAAGCAGCTCATCTTTTACTTTCCATAGGAATAGAAAGCTATTCCCTACAAAACATAACACGGAGTCTTCCAGGTGCAATACCAAGTTTGCGACCACTAGGCCACACCTCCTGGGTGGAGCCGATTTCCCAGCCCCCACTAGGCCACACCTCCTGGGTGGAGCCGATTTCCCAGCCCCCACTAGGCCACACCTCCTGGGTGGAGCCGATTTCCCAGCCCCCACTAGGCCACACCTCCTGGGTGGAGCCGATTTCCCAGCCCCTAGTTCACAGCAGCCTGAATGCAATTCCTCCACCTTGTGGCTCAGCACCCGCTGTGCTCAGCTGGAGGCTCCAATGGCTTGTGTTTGCTTTTCTATTTCAGATTTCAAGTCCAACTTCAGAGCCGCTCCGATCAGGTCGGTGGACGTCTACAATGTCATGTGCCATGTGGCAGGCATTGCCCCCCTACCCAACAACGGGTCCTGGTCCCGGGTGCTGTGCATGCTGAAGGGCCCGGCCAGCGACGCCCCGCCAGGCCTACCGAGCAGCTGCTGCGTGCTGGCCCTGATTCTGCTCCTACTGTTTGCATAACTGAGCACTGCTTGTCCCAAAACACTGTCAGAAAGTCTGCCTCCAAAGTGGAATGATTTTCATTTTCTGTGTGAATAATAGCTTAATTAACACAATCAAGGCCATAAAAATCAAAAATACATTATTTTTGGATGATTCCATGCATAAAAGTCCCCACTTCTTTAAGAAAAAACATTGTTTTTCCCAGAAGGAGGAAAAATCCTAGCCTTTCATTTGTTCAGCTAATTTTTCCCTTTCTTTTCATATAGTTACTCAGGATGAACTGTCTGAGCAGAGGCCTGCTCCTGCAGCAGCCTCCCTGAGAGGACGTTGCATGGTCATTCTGGGCCCCTCTCTGTCCTGCCTTGTACAAAGTGGCCCTCAGGCCTCATACCTGTTCCCTGTCCACTCTCAGGAGCAGTCCTCAGGGTCTGTGGCCATAATCTTGGACTGTGAGAGCAAAAGTTACTGTTTGTTTCTGATCCAGATTGTGGAATTTTTTTCACCGCATACAAAGTCCCAGAAAGGATGTTATCTTAGCATGAATCACCACCAATCAAACAAAAAAAAATCATTAAGCATTGAAGAATTCATAAAACAAGGAGAATGAAAGATGTGGGTCCCCCTCCCAAAGTCTGAGTGTACAGAAGCCTCCAATGGACGCGGCCTTCACCTTGCATGGTACACCACGGTCCAAAGCATGCGGACAGATGGATAACTTGTTTGCCCGCCCGCCCATCTGCCTGTGTGGGGTGTCCCCAGCCAGTGCCACACTTTGGCTCTGGAATCAGGGACATCTGACATGTCATTACAGGCCCAGAAAGGGGTGTCTCACTGATGGGAATATGGATGTGGCAGCAGGCTCTCAGGTCCTTGCTTGGAACGGTGATACATTAAACACTGGTTTTACACACCGGTAGTCCTGAGGCAAGGCCTGCTGAACCATGGCTGAGTCTTCCAGTGACACAGAATTCCTAAAAAATGGTGCTGGGTGGTGGGAACCGGGTCTTGGTTCTAACTAACCAGGCATTTTTGATGATCAGGAAAAAAGTCTGGTCACTATGCCACCTCAGAGACCCAAGTTCTTTAGAAACCCTTGAGGAGAAGCACTGAGCCTGCGTTGGAATAGTTGAGTTTAGTCACCTAAGTCTGCTGTGAGAGGATTCGTACAACAAGGGACAACTGCAATTTCAGGTGACAAGCCATCTATACCAGATGTTCATAAAGTTTGTGTGCAACTTACTACATTAACCTATTCTAAATTGCACAGAGACTTTAGGGGCACCCTGTATACATGTTTCCTGCTGTTGCCCTGAAGACAAGTCCACCCTACATGAGGCACAGCCCCAAGTGAGATTTTTTGTCAGGAAAAGGCAACACCCCAGGTCTCCTCAGATGATGAAGACTTTATGTCGTGTTTTACCTTCAAAAAATGATTCAGCAGTGACAACAAAGGATCACTGCTTACCAATACTGAATTTACCTGCTCAAAAGAGTTCTAAGGACTTATGTAATGTGTTTTTAAGGCTCCAGAAAACCGTCGAATCAGTTGGAAAGAAGGCAAATCAGCCTTTGTTATTGGGCTGAAAGCAAATCAGTACTTTCAAAACATGGGCAGTAGTTGTTGAAAAAGACATCTATTGCTCAAAGTTTCTTTTTCCTTGAAGGATAGTGTCCCAGTAAGTCTGGTGGGGTCCACTTTTCCTCCCTTGTGAGGGATGAATCCCTGAGAGATAGCCAAGTGATTACATTAAAAGTGAATCAGCAAAATCAAATCCAGAGGGCGCTAACTCTTGATTTCTCTCTCTCTTCTTTCTTTCTTTCTTTGATTCAGAGTTTCACTCTGTCATCCTGGATAGAGTGCTGAGGCATCGTAGCTCACAGCAACTGCAAACTCTTGGACTCAAGTGATCCTCTTGCCTCAGTCTCCCAACTAGCTGGGACCAGAGGCACCCACCACCACACCCAGCTAGTTTTTCTACTTTTAGTAGAAACGGGATCTCACTCTTGATCAGGCTAGTCTTGAACTCCCTGAGCTCAAGTGATCCTACCTCAGTCTGGGAGTGCTGGGATTAAAGGTGTGAGCCACCCAATCTGGCCTATCTGTCTGTCTGTCTTTCTTTCTTTCTTTCTCTCTTTCTCTCTTTCTTTCTTTTTTGAGACAGGGTCTCACTATGTCACCCTTGGTAGAGTGCCATGGCATCACAGCTCACAGCAACCTCAAACTCTTGGGCATAAATGATTCCCTTGCCTCAGCCTCCCAAGTAGCAGGGACTATAGGTGCCCGTCATCTTTCTTTCTTTTTAAAGACTCACTCTGTCACCCATGCTGGAGAGCAGTGGCATGATCACAGATCACTGCAGCCTTAAACTGCTGGGCTTAAGTGATCCTCCCACCTCAGCCTCCTGAGTGGCTGGGACTATGGGCACATGCCACCATATTTTTTAAGAGATGGGATCTTGCTATGTCTCCCAGGCTGGTCTCAAATCCTGGCCTCGGCTTCCCAAGGTGTCAGGATTATAGGTGGGAACCACCTCACCCAGACTTGCACAGTTTTGCATTTGATTTTTCTGCCATTTTCCTCCTTCACTCCTGAAAAATCTGCAAGTTACATAATAAAATTTAACATTTTTTTGAAAAAGTATAATCACTCAATAAATGATGCTGAATAAGTGAATAAGAATTAGGTATAAAAGGAATCATGAATACTGGTAAATAATAAAGAAAATTCAGACATTGAGTGGAAACAAAACCTTTTTGCCTTAAATAATGCATACATGTGAATGTCTTGATTATTTGGTTGAAATGTATCCCTTTTTATTTTTGTTTTAAAGTTAAATTGTTCTCCTTAAGAAAATCCTATTTTCTCTAAATGTGTTTTGTTCAGCAGGAGCAAAATTTGCTAGGAATATCGTGTTTGAAGACATCTTTCCTCCTGAATTATTTTATGACTTCCCTGCTAATTCCAGGAGGAAAATAATTGGGTTGACCAACCAAAGATAAAAGAAAAGAATGATCTTTTTTTTTTTACAGAGCTTCAAGCTATCCCCCTGGGTAGAGTGCCATTGCATCACAGCTCACAGCAACCTCCAACTCCTGGGCTCAAGCAAGTCTCCTGCCTCTGCCTCCCAAGTAGCTGGGACCACAGGCGCCCACCACAACACCTGGCTATTTTTTTGATTGCAGCTGTCATTGTTGTTTTGGCGGGCCCAGGCTGGATCCAAACCTGCCACCTTAGGTGTATGCAGCTGGTGCCTTAGCCACTTGAGCCACAGGAGCTAAGCCAGAATGATCTTTAAATTAAGGATGAGCTGAACAGATGCCTTTCCTGCCTAATTTCCACAAGCCAATCCAATTAAGTGCTGGAGAAGTGAGCCTAAACCAGAACAGGCTCAGGGAATTCTTTTTAACCCAGAAGAGTCCTGAATTATAAAGGCCCGGTTCTCTGCACTATTAAAGGGACCTTGGAAATCCACTTCAGATCTAAGTTTAGTCATAGAGGATAGTTTGCAAACTTTCTGGGCTTTTAAGCATTGTCTACCTCACCTCCTGGGATACAAGTCAGAGGATCTGGGATGAGACAACACTTCTAAGCCATACTAATCTAAGATTTGGGTTTGCTTTAAGGAGCGGTGGGTTCTGACTCCATCTTGGTAGGCCTGAGTCTCCTGAGAGGTATTTCATAATCAGCCAGTTTCTCCAAAGGCCTTAGGCTAATATTAGCTGCTGACCTCAGCTGGGTTGAGCTTCCAGCCTTCCTAAACCAAAGTAGGTCTGCAAAGACCCCCTGATGGAAGAAGAATCCAAGAGAGGCAACCTTGGCTTCTCTACGCCCCACTCTTGCTGTCAGACAAACTCAGACATTGTTCAAAACACACAGCTACTGTATGAATTTTCTAAGGAAGTGCTTTGCATTTCTGTAAATATCAAAGATTCCAAATGCTACTGTGTGTTTTATCTTTGTAAGCAATTTAGGGGCAGTGCTTGTGGCTTGGTGGGTAGTGCACCAGCCCCATATTCTGAGGGTGGTGGGTTCAAGCCTGGCCTCGGCCAAACTGCAACAAAAAAACAGCCAGGCATTGTGGTGGGCACCTGTGGTCCCAGCTGCTCAGGAGGCTGAGGCAAGAGAGTCACCTAGGCCCAGGAGTTGGAGGTTGCTGTCAGCTGTGACACCACGGTACTCTACCAAGGGTGATAAGACTCTGTCTCTAAAAAAAAACTTTGTAAGAAATTTATGGTAGACCAAAGTCAGCTACTGTAAACTAATTGCTAGAAGAGATTAGCAGGGGGTAACTTAGACAGGTTATGAAACATTTGAAACTTGGTCTTAGGTTTGTGCTAAGGAACCTATTCTCCTATTGCTTTGAAATCAATAAAATAGCACCTAGCACAGTACCTCAAATGTTTAATAAATGTCCTATTAATATGTGTTAAATGAAAAAAAAGAACAAATGTCATTAAGAAGAGTTGCTTAAACCTCAGATGTTCTCTTTCTGTGTCTGTAGTTTCTCAAATTAAATGAACTTTCCACTCTGGGCTTGCTACCTTCTCTTATTACCCAACTGACAATATAATTACAGTTTATTTCATGGACTAAACATACTGTGTATTCTATCCTAGGCTTATAAATTAGACATGGGAAAGAAAGGAAGACAAAAGAAAAAAAGGGAGGAAAGAAGGAAGAAGGGAAGGAAGGAGAGAGATTAGATTTTAAATATATTATTCTTATTAAGTTTTAAAACTATAATAGCTTTGTTGAAATTGAATTCACATACCATACAATTCATCTATTTAAAGTGTACAATTCAATAGCTTTTAGTATATTCATAGAGTTATACAACCATCACATAATCAATTTTAGAACATTCTTCATCCCCAAAAGAAACCCCAGACCCATTAGTACACTAACAGTCACGATCCACTTCCTTCTACCCCCACCCCCAGGTAACTTCTAAGCTGCTTTCTAGCTCTGCAGATTTGCCTACTCTTGATATTTTATAAAAATAAAATAACAAATATGTTGTTCTTTGTAGCTGGCTCCTTTCACTCAGCATAATGTTTCCAAGGTTGTAGCAGGAGTCAGTACTTCACAAAGAACATTCCGTTGTTGGATACACTGCCTTTGCTTACCCACCCGTCCGCTGACAGACATTTGTTTTTTCTCACTTTTTAGATATTGTAAATAATGCTGTTCTGAACATTCACGTACACATTCTTATGGACATGTTTTCGATGCTCTTGGGAATACCAGCAGGAGTGGAATTGCTGGGTCGTAGAGTAAGTTTACGTTAAACTTTTGAGGAACTATCAGACTATTTTCCAAATTGGCTGGCCCATTTTGCATCCATGAACAGTGTAGGAGAGTTCCAATTTCTCTACATTATTGCCAACACTTGTTGCTATCTGTCTTTCTTAATCATAGACGTCCTTGTGAATTCGAAGTGGCATCTCAGTGTGGGCTGGCTCGCATTTCCCTAACGATGAATCGAGCTGAGCATCTTTTTGGGCGCTTTTGGTCATCTGTCTGTGCTGCAGAAATGTTTATTCATTGCTTGTTTTTAATTGGGTTATTTATCTTCTTCTTACTGAGTTGTAAGCATTCTTTACACATTCCACATGCAAGTCCCTTATCATACATGTGATTTGCAAATATTTTTTTCCATTCTGTGGATTTTCTTTCTACTTTCTCAATGGAATCCTTTCAGACACAAACATTTTTAATTTTTGGTGAATTCAAACTTACCTACTTTTTTCTTTTGTCAGTTGTGCTTTTGTGTCATATCTAAGAAGGCTTTGCCTAATCCCAGATTATGAAGATTTATTCCTTGAATTTTTTCTAAGAGTATTATGGTTTCAGCTCTTATATTTAAGTCTATGATCCATTTTGAATTCATTTTTTTGTGTTTGGTGTGAGGCAGGGACACAATTTCATTCTTTTCCACATGGATATCCAGTCGTCCCAACATTATTTGTTGCAAAGGATGTTTACTTTTTTTTTTTTTTTTTTGGCAGTTTTTGGCTGGGGTTGGGTTTGAACCCGCCACCTCTGGCATATGGGGCCAGCCCCCTACCCCTTTGAGCCACAGGTGTCGCCCAAGCATGTTTACTTTTTAGAGAAATGTTTAAACAATTCTGTGGAACAAAATGCAGTAGAACCTCTGTAAGTTGACCATGCAAGGGACTGTAACAAACTGGTCAACACAGAGAGGGGTCACCATAAGGAACTAGTCCTACTATACTGACGTGCATGTGGTACATGTCTGGTCTGTGAAAATTAGGTCAACTTAAGGAGGCTGTCACTGTAGAGAGGTGGTCAGCTGTAAGTACAGCTTCTACTGCACTTATTTTTTTAAAAGTCCAAGCCACAAAGGAATTTGAATTTTTGTACTTCAGATTACACAAAACCGGATATGCAACACTTAAGTGAGTGTGCCATAAATTCAGGGACAGATTATTTTCTATAGAAGGTGAACACTAATGCTGTTGTTTTGTTTTACTTTGTTTTGTTTCTGAGACAGAGTCTCATTTTGTCACCCTGGGTAGAGTGCTGTGGTGACATAGCTCACAGCAACCTCAAACGCTTGGGCTCAAGTGATCCTCTTATCTCAGCCTCTCAAGTAGCTGGGACTATGGGCACCCACCACAACACTCAGCTATTTTTAGAGACAGGGTCTTGTTCTTGCTCAGGCTGGTCTTGAACTCCTGCGATCAAGCAATCCACACATTCGGCTTCCCAGAGTGCTGGGATTACAGGCATGAGCCACCGCACCCGACCCTAATGCTGGTCTTGAAAACAGCTCACGCCCACCAGGTGCACCCAAGCAAGGAAGACTCTCTCAAGAGGAGCCTGTGCTATCTTCCAGCCAGGACTGTATTGATGCCCCGTTTCCACCATGAACCCACATCAGCCTGAGTCCAGTCTCTTTCCAACTTTACCAGTCAGATTACCCACTCTTTCCTAGACCACCTTATACCTCCACCCCTGAAGCCAGTCCAAGCCCCAGGACACCCTCCTCACCAGAGCCCCGAGCAGAAGTTCTGCCTTCATCCTTGTGCAGTGGCCTCCTGTCAGGTTTCTTAACATCCTTAAGGCTGCAGCTCAGTGTCCTCTCTCCTACCGGGAGGACTTTCTAAAATGCAAGACAGAGCCCGGTGCAGTGGCTCACACCGGTAATCCCAGCACTCTGGGAGGCCAAGGCGGGAGGATCCCCTGAGCTCAGGAGTTTGAGACTGAGCCTGAACAAGAGCAAGACCCTGTCCCTACTAAAAATGGAAAAAACTAGCCAGGCATCATGGTGGGTGCCTATAGTCTCAGCGACTCAAGAGGCTGAGGCAGGAGGATTGCTTGAGCCCAGGAGTCTGAGGTTGCTGTGAGCTATGATGATGCCATGGCACTCTAGTCAGGGCAATAGAGTGAGATTCTGTCAAAATAAAAAAGGAAGAAAAAAAAGATCAGGCCATTCCCCAGCTGGAGACTTTTCACTGACTTCCTATTGTCTTAATTTAAAGCTTGTAGCCTGGCTTGCTGTGTGTTGAATGAATGACTATGCGTTTACTTGCATTTTATTGCATTTTCCTCCCACTTTTACCCACCTCTTCTCTACACCCCCACCTCCACTTTTTACAGTTCCAGCTTCACCATTTTAACCTAACCTACAGCCTTCTAATGTAATCCCATTTCCCCTCAATTACTTCACTTTCTGCTTCTCTTTAGCACCGAGAAACATGGTGCTTCACAAGTGTTTTTCTTTCTACTTCCTTGCCTTCATACACCTGTTATTTCGGATGAATTTTTTGCAGGCTAAATCAACAAACAATTAATTTTGCTTCTCTGTCCCACTGTAGTTCCTTAGAAGAAGAAAACTGTCTCCTCACTCTTTCTCTCTCTTTAGAACATCAAGGTTTGAGAGACCCTAATAACTGACATCTGTGTACCCTTACTCACTGAGGTAGACACAAGGTTTGACAGATGGAGACCAAAACATCCCCTTTCTCACACTAAAGCTGACAATGTGGAAAAACATGGATTACACACAACGTCGCTCCTCTGAACCACACAGACTTGCCCACTAAAGGCTTGCACTTTGCAGACTCCGAGTACAGAGGCGGAGAAAGAACCACTAGTGTCCCAGGCACGGGTCCCTCAGAGAGAAGCGGAGGGGGCTTCTTCCCACACCCAACAATCAGGTAAATCACTTCTGCAAAGAGAAGAGCACCAGGAGTGGGGGCCAATGCTCCCCACACAGCACAGAGCCTCTTCAGCCCTGGGAATACGACCGCAGCACTGAGAGGACAACCGGGTGCAAGATCCACTGTGGGACATGCGGGAAAGGGATTCGCACAGGCAAGGTACAGACAAGCCGTGCAGCAGTGGGAAGCTGACGCGTGTGGAAAGCGGCAACAGTACACGGGTGACACACAGGCGCACCCTGGAGAACAGCCATGCAGCCAGACGCCATCACAGGAACACAGCCGTCACTGGGGCGTGTGGGAGGCTGTGGGTCTGAATTCCATTGATGAAATTCAGTGTGTGTGACCCGTGCATCTCTGCTTCTCACCCCAAAGTATTTCAAGATCAGTAGAATAAAACATCTGATAGAGGACTTTCAGCCTCACACACATCTGGATACTTCTGTAGTTTTTGGTGAAAAGTTTACGATGTTCACCTGGGTGCTTTGCTCCAAGTCCTGAGCTGAAATGCACTGTCCAGGGGAGTTCTTTAACTCATTTTCAAGTCTTAGAATTAAGGATTTTAAAAATAGTATACAGATGAATCTCACACAGATTAATGCAAAATATTATGAAACCACTTCTGATAGCTTGTGGGGGAAGAGTCCAGACATTTTTTTCATAGTTGCCTTATGTCTAGAACCCTAGCCTGGAAATTATTATAATAAAGGAGAGAAGTCTGTTCACAGTGTTCAGCAGGGAATATCAACCTGCAGTGTGTTGGGCAATAGCCAGGATGACAGTGCCCACTCTACTGAATACTAAAATCTTCCTGCAGGTTATGATGATTCAAATCCTAATACACAATGGGCACGAAGAGCCCAGGCCGCACTGCCCTGCGATATTGCCACACAATAGGACTGCACCTGTCCCCCTCAGTAGATACAAATATTTTACTATCTTTTTTTTTTTTTTTTGGTTTTTGGCCCGGGGCCAGGTTTGAACCCACCACCTCTGGTATATGGGGCCAGTGCCCTACTCGTTGAGCCACAGGCGCTGCCCAATACAAATGTTTTAAAAATTAAATAATTATTTTTTAAAAGAACAAAAGAATTCCTAATACATATGGCAGGGTGATAGTTGAGAAACTGGTTGAGATTTTAGACTGTAACCACAATATTATTATTATTATTTTGTTTTGAGACAGAGTCTCACTTTGTTGCCCTCAGTAGAGTGTCGTGGTGCCACAGCTCACAGCAACCTCAAACTCTTGGGCTTAAGTGATTCTCTTTCCTCAGCCTCCCAAGTAGCTGGGACTACAGGCACCCACCACAACACCTGGCTATTTTTTTGTTGTTGTTGTCATTGTTGTTTAGCAGGCCCAGGCTGGGTTCAAACCTGCCAGCCCCATGTATGTGGCTAGTACCCTAACCACTGAGCTGTGGGCACCGAACCTGTAACCATAATATATTGATGGTGTTTGCGAGTTGTGTGTACGGACTATGATCCTTAAAAATCCCTTCTTCCAAGTCCTCAAAGAGCTAAAAGTAAACCTCCCATTTGATCTCACAATCTTATTAACAGGGTATCTGCTCAGAAGAAAAAAAAATCATTTTACCATAGGACATTTCACTATAATGTTTATTGCAGCTCAATTCACAATCGCCGAGATGTCAAATCAACCAAGTGCCCATCAACCCATGAATGGATCAATAAACTGAGGTATATGTGCATTATGGAATACTACCAGCCACATAAAAGATAGAGACTTTGTGTCTTTTATATTTACCTGGATGACGTTAAAATACGTTCTCCTTAGTATATTATCTCAAGAATAGAAAAGGAAGCATTCCACATACTCCATGCTAATTTGAAACTAATAGATAAACAACCACAGGCCCACATGAGAGAAAACACAATTAAATTCAAGTAGGAGGGGGAGGAAGAGGGCTCAGTAGTCCCTCACCTAACAGGGACAGTGTAGGGGTAAATGGCACACCTCCTGGGTGAAGGACTCAACTACAACTTGGACACTACCTAAGAAATGCAAACAATGGAACCCAATCATATGTGCCCTTATATTAATCTGAAATGAATTAAAAATTAAAAAAGAATCCCTCCTCTCACTTGGCTCCAGGGTGCTGGGAGCTAGAGACTACTTTCCAGAAGACATAGTGTTCCAAATCAGTGAGAAACAGAAGAACACTCCTCCCACCCACAGTCTCACTCTCTCCACCTGAAAACAGAGTCTTCAGTGGAAAGCCTTCATCAGAAGTCCTTTCAGGTGGGTGTCAATGACCACAACAGAACTCAGTTGTCAGGGATGTGACAGCACAAGGACCAAAAAGAGGAGTAACTCAACCACTTTACTTTGGGCCCTAAGTTTCTTTACAAGTCAACTATGAGATGCCTCCATGTCCTTCCTACCAAATGAAAGTGATCTCCCTTCTGCATTTTACAGGAGTGTGATGAAGATTCAGGACCTGATGTTTATGAATAGTCTAAAGTCCCCTGTGAGGGACATGGTTGTGTGAGCATGAGGCCCCGCACATGCAGAGCAGTCCCGGCACACCCAGAAATAGAGGGAAGATATTCAGAGAGAAGGCTTGAGTCTTCAAAATACACCAGAGAGCGGCTTCTCAGTTGTTGAAGGTGTTAGGTCTCTGAGTGCAAGAGGCTGACAACGAGGGGATCACAGCATGCAGGACGCAAGTTGAGGAGCAGCCGGAGGATAGGTGCTCCACTCACCCCACCCGTGTGTCAACTGGAGTGTCTGTCACTGGAAGCTGAACGGGGCAGAGAGAGGAAAAACGGGAGTCCATAGGGAACCATCCTAAGCTGAGCACCAGGGGTAGTGTGCTCCAAACTTTACCGTGTACTAGGTCACCCGGAGATGTTGAGAAAAGGCATATTTCCAAGTCTGTTCTCTAAGAATGAGGCTTGGTTGACCTGGTGATCTGTATTTTTTTTTTTTTTTTTT
>NW_003852456.1:3125651-3126948 GCF_000181295.1 Otolemur garnettii
AAAAAAAAAAAAATAGATCCATGTGGACTAATACCATTTCCACCAGTCACATGTGGCTGGTCAGAACTGAGATTTTATGTTCATTAATATTTTTATACTGATTATATATAAAAACTATAATGTTTTGGACATATTGTAGTGGATAAAATATATTAAAATTAATTTCACTTGTTTCCTTTTCCTTCTCAAAATATGGCTACCAGAAACTGAGGCTCAGTGCTTGTAGCTCAGAGATTAGGGCGCCAGTCACATACACTGAAGCTGGTGGGTTCGAGCCCGGCCCAGGCCTGCTAAAAAGCAACTACAACCCCCCCCAAAGAAAAAAAAAATATACACACACACACACACACACACACACACATATATATGACTACCAGAAATTGAAATACTTATGTGACTTGAATTATATTTCTATTGAACAATATTGTTCTAATTTTTTTTTTTTTTTTTAAATAGACTCTCAATCTGTCGTCCTGGGTAGAGTGCTGTGGTGTCATACTTCACAGCAACCTCAAACTCCTGGGTTCAAGTCATTCTCCTGCCTCAGCCTCCCCAGCAGCTGGAACTACAAGCATCTCCCACAACATCTGGTTAGTTTTTGTATTTTTAGTAGAGATGGGTGGGTCTCTCTCTCTCTTGCTCAGGCTGGACTCAAACTCCTGATTCCAAGCAATCTACCTGCCTCAACCTCCAGAGTGCTGGAATTACAGGCATGAGCCACCACACCTGGCCCTGTTCTAGGTCTTAATTGACAGAAATCCTTCATCTAGGAGAGCACTCCTGTTGAACAATGCTGAATGCCTCTTCTTTCCTGCTATCACAGCAGGGGGGACTTAATTGCAAGGGCCCCTCAAGAGAAGTAAGACACCATGATTGCATTCATGTACATAGCTATGATTTAATAAAAAAAAAAGAGAGAGAGAGAGAGAGAGACAGAAAGTAAGAGCAGACGGTCCAGGCCCAGCTCATTCCCTAGTCCAGAAAGCCTGCCAAGAATAAACACCCCACTGGACAGAGAAGGAGTCCAAGGGTATAACTTAATTAATAACTGAAAACACACATAATAAAAATTCAGCAAAGTCCAAAGCTTGTGAGCACTGTGTGTTATGTAGTAGCTTCAGGCTCCTGCTGTCTTTGCTTCTACCTTTCCAACAGGGAAGGGCAAGTGGGAAGGGATACAGGGACAGAGTGAAGGAATTGGTTCCTCCTACTCTAGAGAGGACAAGAGCAAATTTGGGCCACCTCGTTTTTTTCTATAGGCCTTGTACCTGATTCAAGCTTATCCAGTCTTTTTTTT
>NW_003852456.1:3127569-3127994 GCF_000181295.1 Otolemur garnettii
CTTCCAGTGTGCTCATCTGCACCCATCTTGGTTGTGCCTTCTGTTCTGGAGGCTGGAGAGACACTCCCTGTGGTACTGACCCACTGTCTATTTGAATCTCAAGATACCAGAGGTATCAACCACTGAATGTCAAGTCCAAGGTCATGGCAACTTCTCTGAGCAACTGGAATTGCATTATGGAATCTTTATTCATAGGTAAGACTTTATGGTGATTTACAGTGGAAAAAAACCAACTTTTCCAAATGCAAAGTTCAGGCTAGAAACGGTGGCTCACGCCTGTAATCCTAACACTCTGGGAGGCCGAGGCAGGAGGATCCCTTGAGCTCAGAATTTGAGGCCAGCATGAGCAATAGTGAGACTCTGTGTATACTAAAAATAGAAAAACTAGTCAGGTGTGGTGGAGATGCCTATAGTCCCAGCTACTC
>NW_003852456.1:3128658-3132307 GCF_000181295.1 Otolemur garnettii
TTTTTTTTTTCCTTTCTCTTCCAGCCTGGCAATTTTTATTTTCAGAGGAAAGAATTTAGAGACCTCACAGAACTTTTCTAATTTCAAGTTAATGGCTTGGTATGTCAAGGACATGCTGAGCCTGGCAGAATAAATTATCAGACTGCAGCTGAGGAAACACAGTAGAGGAAATCCACATAATACATGTCTGCAGATATGATATAAACATAAATAAATACTATAATTTTAAGACCACCGAAGGGGCCGATTTGGCCTGTCCTGGAAATCAAAGCTGTTTAGAAGTATCAGGAACAGTGATGGTCCCAAATAAGACTCAGCCAAAAATTGGAACAGACTATACCTTCCTACTCCCCGCCAGTGTGGTTTCTTTTCTGAGCATCAGTTCTGGGCACTGAGGATCCTTACTTGAGTCAGTTTCCCCCAGGAATTCTTCTCCAAGCATTTCCCAACTCAGCCCCAGCTCAGGAGCTTTCCTATTTTTCTACCAGAATTTCTCCAGTGCCAGGTACTACCTTTTCTGCATTCTAGAAAAAGGTGGGTGTTGCCGCATCAGTTTATGTTGGCAATGGCCTTCAAGATTTCACCTCGGGTTCCTGAAAAGTATCTGATCTTTGCCGGTGGCGGTGGTGCTCAGTGCCTGCTTCCTTATTAGGTTGCCTTGGGCGAGCAGGAAAGAAGCACACTCCAAAGCCATTTAATAACTTCAGACCACAGTGATCCACAGCGTTCATGAACCAAGCTAAAGCGAAGATACCCAGGCTGATTACCAGGCGGCCAAGTGACCTGCCATCCAGGTTTGCCTGGGGCCGAAGGATTTCCAAGTGTATGACTTTCAGTGCTAAAACCTGGCAAATCTGGACAAAGCTGGTCATCCCACTGGTGGACCAGAGACACTAGCTGAAATGCAAAACAGTGCTCATTTCACTCTTTCCTGAGAGACTCGCCTATTATTGAAGCAGTGACTGCAAAGTACCAACACACATCCAACATGGATCTACTCCACACAGTCACTCAAGGATCAAGGCCGATGGAAGCGCCACTGTTCTGTAGCTGCACTTTCATCAAGGCAAAGCCACCCTTGTACTGCCCTGATTCCCTAAAGCGTCTGAGGTATGGTGGCTGATAAGCTCCTTTGAGCTGAGAGGAGCACAGCACACTCAGGTTACCTCCATCTTGACAGTCTGGGGTGGGGATGTGTGGGGAACCTAGACAGGTCAAGGCACGGTCATTGGCAGCCCAGCCAGACTTCACCAAGCCCTGGCAGTAGGGCAGAGAGCAAGGCAGTTCTAGAGATGCTGTCATTGTTGCCCTGGGTGGGGTCACCTATTGCTGCCTATGCTAGAGCTCTAGGGACTCTGCCGTTTCAAGGTCACAGATAAGTAACCACTTCTCCCTCCTGCCTCTGCTCATCCAAGGACCCTGCTGCTGCCTGGCTCTGCCCCACAGAACTCCGCAGAAGGAGCTGCAGGTGTGGCAGGCACCACGGGCAGCCCACGTGTGTGGGTGGTGGTGGGAGGGTTGTCTAAAAGGTTGTCTGAGGCTGCTGACACCTTGGGAAAGTCTGAAATATTCAGGTCTTTGCATATTTTTCTACCTGAGAATGTTAATTGGGGATATTCTAAAGCTGACCATTGACTTCTTTTAGCACATAGTAAACAGAGCTGTGTGTAATTGATCAGAAAAGTAACATCTGATCTATTTTAAATTCTGTCTAACATGCACCACTCAATGATTTTTTTTTTTTTTCTACAACAGGAAGTGTGGTGGGGACTGGAAGTTTTTCTGTAATATAAACTGATAGTAATTACATGATTCCATGAAGTGAGCAAAACCACTTTTGTACCAGTTTTCATTGGGCAATGTTTTCCTTTGCATACCTCCAAACGAAAAACGTGGGTTTGGGTGTTTTTTTTTTTTCCAGTTTTAAGGGTACGTACATGCCACATGAACTGTCATTCAACAAATTTCAAACTCAGGTTTGAAAGTGTCTCTGACCTAGTTAAGAACAGTATGGAGATAGAAGGCGGGGACTAGGGCGCAGTTTAATAAAGGAACGTGTAATCCACTGCATGCGTAAAACCTTGATTGGAGAAAGACTGCATGGAACCAGAGCAGGCAGGCACTTGGTAGATATTTTTACACGCATGGCTTGGTGAATGGGTGAGCACACACGGCAGAGCTCAGATACAGAGCTAAAGCCAAATAAACAGGGATGGGCAAGCTTTACGGGTACATCCCACATGCAGAGACATGGCTCCAGTGGATACTAATCTAACAGGGAAAGGTGTGAGGCTGCTGCCTGCAGAGATGAGCAGATCCCACTCCCTCCCCGAGGTGCAGCTCCTCCTAAAGCAAGTCACTCCCCTGTGCTCTGAATTCTTTGTTCACCAAGCACTCTGCTGATTGCTCACTTAAATTCTCAGGTGAGGCCAGGTGCAGTGCCACACGCCTGTAATCCCAGCAATTTGGGAGAAGAGGCCGGTGGATTGCTTGAGCTGAGAGGTTTGAGACTAGCCTGAGCAAGAGTGAAACTCCATCTCTACTAAAAATGGAAGAATTAGCCAGGCATGGTGGCACCTGTAGTCCCAGCTCCTCAGGAGGCTGAGGCAGGAGGATCACTTGAGCCCAGAAGTTTGCGGTTGCCGTGAACTATGACATGATGGTACTCTATTCAGGGCACAGAATAAGACTCTGTCTCCAAAATAAATAAATAAATAAATAAATAAATAAATAAAATAAATTCTCAAGTGAAATTCCTACTAGTAAAGGGAATGAGGCATGATTTTTCTGATCCCTGGAAATGTACAAATATTTGGGGAGCACCGAAAAATGTTAACCATGAAACATCTTCCAGAATCAGTATCCAGAAATCACTGTTCTCCATTCTTCTTGCCTTTCACACCCGTCTATAACTCCTGTAGCCTTTAAACCAGCTTCAAGCCTTGGGAAGCAATTTGCAGGGTGACGAATAACAAAATCTGACTATAACCTCCAAACCATTCTCCTTTAAACACTTTGCATGTCTGATTTTCCCCAGAGTATAATCTCTCTTAATTATATTGAAAATCATGGTTGCTGCCCATTTTTTGAAAATTGTGTGAAATAAACATTACAGCAAACCTGACTGGGTATTAGCTCTGGCCACCCTGGTCCTTGAGAGGATTGCCTCCCATGGTACATCTCTCTGACCATCACATCGTCAAACCCTGAGGAGAGCGTTCATCATCTCCATATATGTGAAGTGTGACACTGAGGAAGTCACCACTCTGGCCCTACAGAGAGAGAGCAAGTTAATTGCCTTGCTCCTGGCATGGTAAATGACTAAAATGACCTATACAGTGAGGACGTCAAACTGTCATTCTTAATCTGACACCTGAGTGGGAAATGCTAGGAATCTGTGACACTTGCAATTAAATACCGAAGATTATCAAACACAAGTTCAGACAGAGCTAATTTAGAAATTATCGTCAAGACTCACGGAGGAACAGTCATAACTTGGGAAGGAAAAAAAGTTATAAAAATCACAAAAAGCCCCCACAGAGGGACCAAGTACTTGGTTTCCTCACTTAGAATCTGAACCGAGAAAGTCAAAGACATCTGCTTTATTTAGAATAAAAGTCACAAAGATTAAAAGACATGTGTGGTTAAG
>NW_003852456.1:3132438-3133221 GCF_000181295.1 Otolemur garnettii
TGTTGTTGTTGTTGTTGTTGCAGTTTTGGCCAGGGCTGGGTTCGAATGTGCCACCCTCGGTATATGGGACTGGTGCCCTACTCCCTGAGCCACAGGTGCTGCCCTCCCATTATGTTTTGGTAAAGAAAAGAATTTCCCTCCATTTCCTGTAAAAGTCAACTTTCCGCTTAATCCCATGTTATCGTTTTCCCCCACGATGAATAAAACAGAGGCAGAAAGTAGCAAAGGTAAGAGTCCCCCGCCCATAAGAAACCAGGATGTGTCTGAAGACAGTCTCAGACTCTGCAGAAGCCTCAGTATATCCCAAGCCATAAAGAAAAAAGGAAAGAAAAATTCTCACAGAAGCACTTTTTATATCTTACAAATCATAGGAAGATATTTCCTCTTCCATACCAAGTGAAAATTTCCAACCCATTTCCAAAAAAAAAGAGACATTGCCCATGTCTATCTGAAATGTTAGTATTCGGAATATGAATAATGAAGGTATTTTTGAACAAGGCATGACTTATGTAAACCAAAGCAAAGCTGAGAGAGTTAGAAGGAAGATTAATATAGAACATTACATGCAAGCATAATGACAAACCAGAACCTGGCCAAAATCAGATACGTTTTCTTAGGAAAAAAAAAAAAAACACCCCGTGCCTTAAATCATAAATTTGAGCTTTCAGTTCAGTAGCTCATGTTTGGACAACGGCAAGTTCAGGCCCATAAGGAAAGTGGGTGGAGGGAGGATTAGAACGTGAGACCACTTGGCATCTGTGGATCAGTGGCAGCTCCAAAAAG
>NW_003852456.1:3133452-3139083 GCF_000181295.1 Otolemur garnettii
AAAGACCCAGCCTCTCGGATGCAGTCCTGAGGTCACCAGCTCAAGTACCACAGATACGGTGATAACCAGGGCAGCACTACAAAGAAGGCAACCCTTAGTTTCTTGTGTCACCCCAGCTTTCTCTCCCTGGGATTTTTCATGTTTCTTCCCTCTCTGCCTCCAAACTTATTGTGGTCTGCACGTGGGACCTGGAATTGTGGTGGATAAACCTCCTATGGGGGGATGTGACATGCGTGTCTTACTGTGTGATGCTACTCTAGTCCTCTGGTGTAGACACGCACACCTTGTGCTGGGCTGAGGGCCCCTCCCTGCATATGGGGCAAGGTGTGCAACTGGAGAAAGTCATTTGGAAGAGGACAGTCATCAGGACAAGGAGCCCACTCCCCAAATTTGAACCTGGAATTTGGAGGGAGAGTCTCGGATAGGACAGAGAAAGGAACCTTCACCATGATGGGTGAACACACTTTTTAAGGACCAGCCAAGGGCCAAAACTTAAGAAGTATGTCAAGGTGACTTCATCTGTGCCAGGTCTACGGAGCTAGAAGGCAATTAGCTCGGCCTTTGACAGCAGGGCTGTTTTAATGCTCATATGTGCTGTGTTTGATTTTCCACCTGCCCCACCTTTTGGAGTGGGGTTTGAAGGGCTTGTCTACTCTGGCTGCTTTAAAGAGAATGTGACGGCAGCAGTGTCCAGGCTTGGGCAAGAGCCTTCAAGTACATTCAGCACATTTCTTGGCCAGGAACAACAGCAGAGCTCCATGAAGCAGAAAAACCCTTGAGGAAGTTGACACCTTTGTGAACAGAGCTCAGTGGACTCTTTCAGCAAAGGGGTTGCAACCTCTCCTGCTTCTAAATCCTGATTCTGGATTCACTATTCTAATTCTTGGTTCTGGATTTGGCTTTTTTGTATTTTTTTGTTTTAAGACAGTCACTCTGGGTAGAGTGCCATGGAGTTCTGGCTCCCAGCAACCTCAGACTCCAGAATTCAACTCCTGCCTCTGCCTTTCAAGTAGCGAGGACTATAGGCACCTGCCACCATGCCCCGCTAGTTTATTTTCAGTAGAGACAAGGTCTTGCTCTTGCTCAGGCTGGTCTGGAACTTCTGAGCTCAGACAATCCCCTGGCCTTGGCCTCCCAGAGTGCTGGGATTAGAGGTGTGAACCACTGCACCCAGCCTGGATTTGGTTATATTAGGGAAGTGGTGATTGTCACACTCTAGGCTCTTTCCTTCTAACCTGCTTCTAAGGGGCAAAAAACTGCTCTCTTTACCCAGCAAAGGTATGTTAAAGATGTGCTGGATACCAGGTTCTAAGCGATGATTTGCAGGCCACAGTGATCAGAGCTGATCCCCCAGCTATTCCCATCCTGAGTCTCATCTCTATAGATGAAAATGTTTTATCCTCTATGGAGGAAGTATCTGATGTCACTAGCGGTTTGGGGCCAGGTTTCTGGGCCCTCAGATCTGTGAAAGGCCAGCTTGGGGCACGGAGCCCAGCTGACATCACCCCACAGCACTGACAGCCTAGTGGCAGTTAGCCCATCACCAGGTGACTCCTGCTGTTTACCTGCCAGTAATCCACAGGCAGAAGCTTGCTGCACTACGGCTGCTGGCCCCAGACTATGCTACTCAAATCTCCCAATCACTGCTTTAACAATGTTTTGCCCTCAGATTCAGGGTAATGAGTGATATTAAATCACAATAGCTTTGCCAGCCTTTGGTAAGATAAATGCTTGGATAGACCCGGATTCTGAAAGGGGTAGAGTGAAAGTCAATACCTCCCAGCACTCCCTCTGAAAGGCAACACCCAGACAGGAAAAAGAAAAGGCAGAAAGAACCTGAAAACAATGAAAACACCAAGGCGTCCACACCCCAGACAGGCACACACAGGCCATCCTCAGGGGAGGGAGGTCTCGCTTCCAAGCCTCCTGCAGGCGCCTTTGACACCTCTGTCCCCTGGTCCATGTCATTTCAGCCTCAGGCTCGGGGCCCAGGCTAAATGTATCCCTGAGCTTACAAAATGCTGAGAGGTTAAGAGGAAAACTAACTGCCCTTTTAATACAAACTCCATAACCCACTGCGTATCTATTGTACCAACTGGGTTGGGGCAATGTGACACCATACCACAGACGGTTCTGTAAACCACAGAAATTTATTTCCTTGTAGGTCTGGAGGCTACCGTCCAAAGTCAAGGGTTCCGTCTCCCAAGGCATCTCTTCTTGGCTTCAAGGTGTGTGTCTGTGTCTGGGTCCTAATCTCCTGTTCTTTAGGGGCACCAGCCCTTGGGATTAGGGCCCACCCATATGAGCTCATTTTACGGTAATTACCTTTGTAAAGGCCCCATCTCCTGATACAGCCACATTCGGAGACACAGGTGTGAGGACACCAACATATACATTTTGCAGGAAGAGGGGCACAATTCAGCCCATAACATCTATAAGATAGATTATGTAAATATGGATTGCTCAATTTAAAATTCACAAATATTTTATTTACTTAAAACAATTTGTTGGTTAAAGGTTCTCACTATATAAAAACTCCTGGATGTTCCTGACAGTTATGAAGAAGCTATACCCAACTGGAAATTAAATAAGTTCCTATGGACACAATTCACAGACAGAGCTGATCTTTCCAGCCACGTTCTCTGCCTGCTTGTTTAGCACTTGGAAGTCTTCACCCACATCCCAACCTCAGCAGAGAGCAACCTGCACCACCTGTGGCCTTCTCTTCCTTACCTGATGGCTGCTCGGGTCTGGGCCCGCAGTGGCTCAGCACTCTGAGGCCGAGGTGAATGGATTGCATGAGCTCAGGAATTCAAAACCAGCCTGAGCAAGAATGAGACCCATCTCTACTAAAAATAGAAAAATTAGCTCAATGTTGTGGTAGGTACCTGTAGTCCCAGCTACTCAGGAAGCTGAGGCAGGAGGAGTCCTTGAGCCCAGGAATTTGAAATAAGCTGTGATGTCATGGCACTCAACCCACAGTGACAGAGTGAGACTCTGTCTCAAAAAAAAAAAGAAAGAAAGAAAACCTTGGAGTCCAATTCTGGATCCTTGGTTTTCTCACTTCTCACAACCCCTTGGATAGATGAGGAAACCATGCTGGCTCCTCCTTCAAAATATGTTCAGATATGCATACTGTGCAGCAGCGGGGGTGGGGGGGTATGCCCACCTGCCCTGCTGCTGTAGGGACAGTCTGGGCCCACCACCTCTCTTGCTTGCTACTGCTTTGGTCTCTGCTCTTTCCTTGTCCCACCATAGCCAGTTCCCAATGCAGTGGCCAGAGCATGCCTCATAAATGCAACTCCGAATGTGTAAAATCTGGCATGTTTTCCCTTTTTGCTCATCATAAAAGCCATGGCCCCAAACTGAGCCTACAAGGCCTGGTGCTCTGGGTCCAGCTTGGCACTTGCTTAGCTGTCTCACCTGCTCCCACTCACTCTCCCTTTGCCATTCACAGGGGCCTCTGAGCTGTTTTCCAACACATCGGGCATGCTCCTGCCATAGGATTCCTTCTGCAGAGCATACCCTTCCCCTTCATGGAGCAAGGCTAACTACGTGGCCTACTTGAAGTCTAAGTGCAGATCTAACCTGGTCTAGGAGGCTGGGCCCTGCACCACACTGAAAACCATAACCCGCCACATCCCTTCTGTGGCCATCTGCAATCTCCCTCTGAGCACCCACCACCTCCTAACATGCTACACATTTCCTAGGGTTAGTGCTACTAGACCTGCCCCCCCCCCACAGTCTTGCTGGGAGTGAGCTCTGTGAGGTCAGGGGTGTCTTGTTCACTAACATTTTCCCCTTCTCTACAGCAATGTTTGTCAACCTTTTTTTTTTTTTTTAAATCTCATGGCACACTTGTAAGTTCACACTTGTATTGATCCACATAACCATGAGATAAAAACTTCTGAGGCACACTTAAATTATGTTGATCTTTACAAGAGTCAAAAAAAGAATACACTTACTGTGCTTTGAGCGTCCTTTGAAAATAATTTAATTAATGGTCTTTAGAAATTTTCTTGGCTCACCTAAGATCTTCTCATGGTGCACTGGTTGAAAATCACTGATCTAAAGTTTCCTACACAGTCAGTACTCAACAAATATTTGTTGAATGAATAAGTGAGTGAGTGAATGAAAGTATGAAATTCTTCACAAGATGGTTGTGCATTAAAAAGGCACTACTGATAAAAGCATGTCCAGGAGTTTTAACACATACAGGGTTGGTGCTTCTCAAAGTCAGAAAACCTCATCTTCTTAGGATATTCTGCTTTGGTGGTTTCCTCTACGTGGTTCTTCCGACAAAAATTGTCACAAATCTCAATGAACCATTGAATCATCTTTGGATTTCTGAGAGGACACATGTACCGTCTTTCTATTTGCCCACCTTAAGAGCTCCAAGATTCATCCCTCTGCCTTAGGACCAGGTATTTACTGGACCATTTCTAAAAGAAAAAAATTTCCACAAAAACTTCCTTCTAAAACAGTCTGGATTTTCACTCTGGCTTCACTTTCCTCATGTGTACAATGAAGATAACAATAGTAGCTATCTCATGTGGTTGTGTGAAGATGAAATTAATCAATACAAATAGAACAGTGTTTGACATATAATAAGAGCTTTCTAGGAGTTGGCTATTTTTATTCTCAATATCACTGTATCATGTAGACATTTGTTTAATTTACACTGTGCTACTTTAACTTGGTTTTAAACAGTATTGATCTACATAACCAATCCTGTCTACCTGTATCATACAAGATTATTTGGACAGGTTTTCACCAAATTTGGAAATATCCAACCTAATTACAGAGTCAGTGGCATGGTCAAAATTCACCTTGGAAAAATGCCAAAGGAAACTCAAAATGATGGGCAGTTACCTTCTAGAACATCCCAAAGTCAAGTCTAACAAGACTCACAGAATTAAGAATTGACAGACATGCTACAAATACTAAGACACCCTTGACAGAGAAAACCCAAGTGTTTTTGAATATATGCCCCTAACTTCAAGTTACTGGGGGCAAACCTTCCTACCTGCAAGTACTGAGTTGTTTTCAAGCAACTTTTCACACCAACAACTCCTTGTAGGTTGACCTGGGTAAGAGAGAAAAGGGTCGTTTATTTAACAATGGTCAATGCTTCTGCAAAGCAACTCTAGGGAAATCACTCAGCAGGTAAAAATAAATCAGCACCCTTCATGGGGGGAAAAGTGAAATTATTCGTTCACATTAAGTCTGAGGAGACTTGCTGAAAATTGGTGAAGCACAGTCTTTCAGGATGTAAGGTCAGTTTGAAAGTAGGGGAGAGAAGTAGAATAGACTTTTACAATTATACATGACCTTACAAATGATGAGAAAACTAACAAATTGAGAGGGTAAGTTACACTGCAGAAAGAAAGAATTTCTTCTCCCCCTTGAGACACCACTATAATGTAAGGGTAATGAAAGACTAAAATATTAACCTACAATGTCAAAAAGATTACAGAGCAACAATCTGCCAATGAGTGACAGGTGAAATATGTCAGGTGGAGGAAGAGGCAGCACAGAGGTCAAAGTGGATTCTGTAAAGGTAAGTAAATTAAGCAATCAATATTCCTGGCCTATTAGATAGAATGCTGTTAGCTAAGTACTTACACTTTT
>NW_003852456.1:3139440-3140534 GCF_000181295.1 Otolemur garnettii
ATGACAGCAGGATGTTTTGATAAAGGCATGGATAGGAACCAAGATAAGTGCTATTATGAATTAAAAATATGAGGACCAAGACAAAAAATAAACTTTAATAAGCTAATAGGAAGAAGGAGTTAAGTATGAGTCCAAACCACAAAAAAAAAAAAAAAAAAAAAGTGGAACAACAAAGACATGGACTGAGAGAAACAGTAAGAGCTAAGGGGATACCACATGCGACGGCGTATATACAGGGGTGGGTGTGAGGGACCAACAACACAGATCTTAGCTCTTTGCTTTAAATTCTGTAAAAAGAATTTTAGAAAAACTAAAACAATCATCAAAGGTACAATTAAATTAAAACTTCTGGAGTAAAAATAATCCGGGCATAAAAATGAAATAAGGTTCACTATATTTCAGGCATCATTAATATAAAGATACCACCTACGAGAGTTCTAGGTTTTGAGAAAAATGATAGTCACCTGACACCACATTTCCCCTCACTCACTCTCCCAGAAAAACCTACCAAACCAACAGTGTAAGATCAACAGGGAAGGGAAATTACCTGGAAGTAGATTTGGGTGTTTTTGGAAGCTCCCCCTATCCATTTGCCTTTGCAGACCTGTGGGTACGCTGACTAGGAAAGGGAGATTTAAGAGCGTCTGTGAAAAACAGTACAGGCTGGTGAAGGATGCAGACAAAGTGCAGACAAAACCACTTCCAGGAAGAGAAAGTGAAATAACAAAGTCAAAATATTAAACTCGGAGCATAGTTTGATAGTTCTCAGCTACAGAGAAGGGCGCTGGCACGAGACAAATCAGGAGTGGCAGCCTCAGAGGAGGATAGCTTCTGCAGGAGAATTACATACATGAGGAAGTGAAGAAAAAGGAATACTCGAGTAATGAAGTAGTAAGAGAGGACACACCAACACTTCTCCCTGCCTGACCGACCACCACCAACCTCAACCCTAAAAGAAACTACACAGCAGAGATGAGAAGGGACAGAAAAAGTGATGGTGAACTAGGAGCTCTGCCCACGAAATGAACGGAAAGGGGCAAGAGCAGGCCACGTTCATGCACAACCATTGTGAGAAACAGAACAACTTCACAAAG
>NW_003852456.1:3140668-3146820 GCF_000181295.1 Otolemur garnettii
GGTTTAAGAAATATAAAGACTATGGCTGGGCACGGCGGCTCACACCTATAATCCCAGCACTCTGGGTGGCTTAGGCAGGTGGATTGCTTCAGCTCAGAAGTTCAAGACTAGCCTGAGCAAGAGCAAGACCCCGTCTCTACTAAAACTGGAAAAATCAGCTGGGCGTGGCAGTGGGTACCTGTTGTCCCAGCTACTTGGTAGGTTAAGGCAGAAAGATCACTTGAGCCCAGAAGTTTGAGGTTGCTGTGAGCTATGATGATGCCACAGCACTCTGTGACAGGGTGAGGAAAACAAAACAAAACACCTAATTCAAAAATAGGCAAAGAAACTTGAATGGACATTTCTCCAAAGGAGATCTACAAATGGCCAATAAGCACATGGCAACTTGCTCATTATCACTAATCATTAAGGAAACGCAAATCAAATCTACAAGGAGATGCTGCCTCACACCTGCTAGGATGGCTACAATCCAAAACCCAGGAAACAAGTTTGGGGCCAGGCTGTGTAGGGGCTGGAATCCTGTGCACAGCTGGTAGGATGTACAATGGTGTGACCACTGTAGAAACCAGGAGAGCTGCCTCTCAAAATATTGAACATAGAACTACAACGTATCTGAGCAATTCTACTTAGCAGGATCTTTGAAGAGATGTTGGTACACTCACGTTGACATCAGCGTTACTGGAAATAGATGTGGGAGTAACCCTAGTGTCCATGAACAGAAGATGGATAAGCAAAATGCGGTATGTATGTACAATGGCACAGTATTCCAGCTTCATAGAGATGGAAAACGGATCCATGCTACAGCATGGAAGAACCGTGAAGACATTATGCCAGGTGAAAAAAAGGACAAATACTACAAGATTTCACCCAATGAGGTACTCAGAGTAGTTAAATTGACAGAAAGCAGAAGTAGGTGCCAGAAGCTGGGTGGAGTCTGGAGGGCTTCAGTTTTGCAAGAAGAGTCCTGGAGATAAATAGCAGTGATGATGGCTGTACAATGTTATAAACGTCTTTAATACCACTGAACTGTACATTGAAAAATGGCTGAGATAGCAGATTGTATGTTACGTGTACTTTACAATAAAAAAAAGTAAAAAAATAAAACCCCCAAAAAACAACAACAAAAAGTGAAAGACCTTAATATTTATGAGTAACACAATGCCTCTAAAAAATACCTCCTCTCCTTATGAGGGTAATAGCTCCTGGCACCACCAGATCCTGAGGGAGATGACTGGTCACTGGACACCAGGTGACCAGAAACCCAATACTGACTGTTCATGAACTGGATGTTATCCCATCTACTTGGTCAAAAAGTTGGAAATTCCAACAAGTGCTCAGTCATGATGGAAACATGACACATACAGCTAGGACACGTGTGAATAAGCCACATGGCAGCAAATGCCCAGCAGCCCAGGACGTTCTGGCCACCCTTGGCCTGCACCCAAGGCCTCATGTTGAATTCCCATGACCATTGGTCTAAAGAAGAAAATAACTCAAGTCAGATTTATAGCTGGCCCCGTACCGTATGCCAGAACAAGTCCCAAATGGACTGTTGAAATCATTATGGGCTCAGTGAACGGTGACCTTGGACCCAGGGGAAAGGAAATGGCCCAGTGGGCTGTACTTGACCCATAAGAAGAGATACCCTGGGCTAAGGCCCTCCATTGATCCACAGAGTGCCTAACGGTTGGCCATATGGTCAGAGATAATGTAGAAAACCATATGTTATATGTATAGAATTAAGTGTGATTATATTAACAATGCACATATGCTTAATTGTAAAATTAAAACTATGTGCTACCATAATGTTAACATTATGGGTGTTTTTTATACTTTTCCTTACATTTTCCTAGGTTTACTTTTTCAATAATTGTGTATTAGAGCTGGGCTCATGCCTATAATCCCAGCACTCTGGGAGACAAGGAGAGAGGATCCCTTGAGCTCAGGAGTTCAAGACCAGCCTGAGCAAGAGAAAGATACCATCTCTACTAATAACAGAAAAACTAGCCAAGTGTGGTGGCAGGTGCCTGTAGTCACAGCTCCTCAGGAGGCTGAGGCAGGAGGATCACTTGAGCAGAGGATTCTGAGGTTGCTCTGGGCTGTGATGTTGCCACAGCACTGTACCCAGGGTGACAGAGAGAAACATTGTCTCAAAAATAAAGTGAATTATACTTATAAACAGAAAAAAAGTAATCATTATTTTATTTAATTTTTAATTTTTATTATTTTGTTTTTATTAAATCATAACTGTGTACATCGATGGATTTATGGAGTTCAGTATACTGATTTGATATACAATGTGAAATGTTTACATTGAACTGATTAACACATCCATCACAATTATACTCTTTCCTTTTTTTCTTTCTTTTTTTTTTTTTTTGAGACAGAGCCTCAAGCTGTTGCCCTGGGGTGACAGCTTGAGGCTCTGTCTCAAAAACCTCCAACCTCCAACTCCTGGGCTCAAGCAATTCTCCTGCCTCCACCTCCCAAGTAGCTGGGACCAGAAGCACCTGCCACAACACCCGGCTATTTTTTGGTTGCAGCCGTTATTGTTGTTTGGAGGCCTGGGCTGGATTCGAACCTGCCAGCTCCGGTGTATGTGACTAGCGCCTTAGCCACTTGAGCCATAGGTATGGAGCCATACTCTTTTCTTAATAGTTTTGAAATGTACCATTGCATCATGCACCTTAGGTGAGGCACCCCTGTTGCAACTCCTAGGGCCCCTATGGCCCTGGTCTCAATCACTGCAGGAAGGAGCCAGGTGTGTTGCGGATTAGAAATACAAGCTTATAGGAGGCTGGCTAACCATGATTGCAGGGTAGCCCCAAGGAACATCTGCACTAGCCTTTTATTGAGATAGTACAAGACAGGTGAGGGGAGTATTAGACAATGACTACGTGCCTAAGGATCACCATGGGCTCCGGCTTTCTCCTCAAGGAGCACCTGCGGACGAATTACCCAAGGGTCCACCCCTCACCTGCAAATCATCTTGCTCAGAGGTCATCTGGCTCTTGTTCTCTACACCTCCCAAATACCCTCTCTCCTTCTGCCTCCTCCTTCCCCTCCCCTCTCTCTCTTCTTCCCTTCTACTTTCTGGACTATAGTGTTTTACCATTCATATGAATGTGTAGGTGATTATGTATTGATTTCATAGTAGTATTGAGTACATTGGATATATTTTTTTCCATTCTTGAGATACTTTGCTAAGAAGAAAATGTTCCAGCTCCATCCAGGTAAACATAAAAGATGTGAAGTCTCCATCTTTTTATGGCTGCATAGTATTCCATGGTATATATATACCACAATTTGTTAACCCATTCATGGATTGATGGGCACTTGGGCTGTTTCCATGTCTTGGCAATTATGAATTGGGCTGCAATAAACATTCTGGTGCAAATGTCTTTGTTGTAAAATAATTTTTGATCATCTGGGCATATACCTGTAGAGGAATTGCAGGATAGAATGGTATGTCTACTTTTAGTTCCTTGAGTATTCTCCAAACTTCTTTCCAAAAAAGTTGTATTAGCTTGCATTTCCACCAGCAGTGTAGAAGTGTTCCCTTCTCTCTGCATCCACGCCAACATCTGTAGTTTTGGGGTTTTGTGATGTGGGCTAATCTTACTGGAGTTAGATGATATCTGAAAGTGGTTTTGATTTGCATTTCTCTGATGATTAAAGATGATGAGCATTTTTTATTTTTTATTTTTTAATTTTTTGTTAGAGACAGAGTCTCACTTTTATCACCCTCAGTAGACTGCCGTGGTATCACAGCAACCTCCAACTCCTGGGCTTAGGTGATTCTCTTCCCTCAGCCTCCTGAGTAGTGGGATTATAGGCGCCCACCGGAACAGCTATTTTTTTGTTGCAGTTTGGCCACTCCTGGAATATGGGGCTGCTGCCCTACCCACTGAGCCATCCCAATGATGAGCATTTTTTCATGTGTTTATAGGCCATGCACCTATCTTCACCAGAGAAGGTTCAAGTCTCTTCTACATAGAAATGGGGTTATTTGTTCTTTTCTTATTGATTAGTTTGAGTCCTCTGCGGATTCTGGCATCAGACCTTTGTAGGAAGCATAACTGCAAAAATCTTCTCCCATTCTGAAGGTTGTCTGTTTGCTTTACTTATTGAGCTCTTGGCTGTGCAAAGGCTTTTTAGTTTGATCAGATCCCAGTAATGTATTTTTGGTGTTGCTTCAATTGCCTGGGGAGTCTTCCTTATAAAATATTCTCCCAGGCTGATTTCTTCAAGTGTTTTTCCTGCACTCTCTTCTAGTATTTTTATAATTTCATGTCATAAATTTAAATATTTTGTCCAGTGAGAATCATTTTTTGTTAATGGTGAAAGGTGAGGGTCCAGTTTCAGTTTTCTACAGGTCAGCAGCCAGTTCACCCAGCACCATTGAACATTATTTTAAAAAGAAACTTCCTTGTGACTTGACATCATAGAAATGTTTAGCCACACTTGGTGGTCTTCATTTTGGTCTGAAGTCTATTCCACAAGCAGCATCATGGTCAGTCTGTGGACATACTCTATTATGACCCTGTGGGAGGCTGGTTTGGCATGATACGTACCAAAGACAGAGGAATCACCATAATCTTTATAACTGATTCAGTCATATAAATAGAATGCAAAATGCAAGGCTTTCTGTTGATCTGAAAGTTCATAGGCTTTGGCCTGAGGCTAGCTGGTATGTGACTCCTAACTCTACTGTTAACTAGCCATATGGCTTTGTACAATACAATGGACCTCCAAGTCCAAATTTCCTGTTCTTGAAGAGGTGGCTCATGCCTGTGATCCCAGCACTCTGGGAGGCTGCGGTGGGAGGGTCCTTGGAGCTCAGGAGCTCAGGGCCAGCCTGAGCAAGAGTGAGACCCCATCTCTATTAAAAATAGAAAAACTTAGCCAGGTGGTGTGGCAGGTGCCTGTAATCCCAGCTACTCTGGAGGCTGAGGCAAGAGGACTGCTTGAGCCCAAGAGTTTGGGTTTGCTGTGAGCTAGGCTGAGGCCATGGTACTCTGGCTGGGGCAACAGAATGAGACTCTGTCTCAAAAAAAGAAAAAAAGAAAGGAAGAAAGAAAAGAACTGGATGGCAATCACATCATGTTGTCCACACAGTGTGCCCAGAATAATGAAAAATGGAGAGTAACAGGAAGTACCTCTGTGCCAGTGCTGAGCTTAGGGCAGGAGCTGAGCTCAGTGGAGTGCATGATGGAGATGAAGCAAATAGCTGGCTCGATTCATTCCAGGCTTGGAATGGCTTACTTTCATCAGCAAGACTGGGGGCCCAAAGTCTCCATTTATTTTCTGCTCCAGTTAATCATGATTGACCAGGTCATCAGCAAAGAAAGGGGGGCTGGTTGAGAGAGACCTGGGAGTCTTTGTAAGAGCCTCCCTCTCCCCGGCACCCTGATTCCTCAGTGGGATCACCCCCAGTAAGGGTTAGCATGGCTCTCCAGGCACCTCTAGTGTTCCTACAGGGAGGGAGGAAGCCTCAGAACAGGCAAGTGGTGCTTGCACTTGTGAGCTGAGAAGGCAAGTCTTACTCGAGCCAAGCCAGGCAGAAAGAGCTCTCATGTGGCACCTGCTGTCCTCTGTTCTCAACTTTTATGTGGGAAATCACTTGAGAAAGATCAACTCCAATATATCCCAGCTGGACAGGGGTTGAAAGCACGAAAGGAGACAGCCCTGCAGTTGGAAAAGTACGTTCCGAACCCATAGCTCTGGGGAGATCCATGGCTTCTCTTTCCCATCCACATTCTTTCTCCAGGTCGTGTCTGATGCTATGGGGCAGAAGCTCCAGGGGTTTGCTTGGTCACAGTGACAGCCCCATGTCAGTGTTGGTGGGGCCGCCTACCACCTACATGCTGCTGACACACACCTCAGAGCTGGATTTGGAGCTGCTACTGGGCTTCCCCCTTACTGGCTCCATACCCTGAGTAGGAATCATGTACCCTCATGAGTCTTAGGCCCCTCATGTATGAAATCAGTGATAAATTCATTTTGGGGGTCATCATCTCTAATGTATGAAAAGTGCCTACCACAGTACACAGAGAAAAAAGGGGCAATTTGATTAAGATTGCTTTCCCTGGCTCGGCACCTATAGCTCAACCGGCTAAGGCGCCAGCCACATACACCTAAGGTGGCGGGTT
>NW_003852456.1:3149654-3152150 GCF_000181295.1 Otolemur garnettii
GTTTTCCTGATGTAATCTATTATGTCTGGGAATGATGGCCATGAAGAAACATCTGGGACTCATCGTGTGCCTCCTGCTACCCCAGAGAAGAGCGGATTTTGGGATATCAATCTAACATGGGAGCACCCCATACACCTACCAAAGGCAACAACAGCCTTTTCTAATTTACTGTGCCAGATGAGAAAATCAGAGATTCGAGGGCAAATTTTCACTGCAGTGGTAAGGTAGGAGTCCTTAGGACTCTTCTCTGTCCCGATCTACTCTAGGGAAGATTCAGAGTCCAGGCATCCTGAAACTACGGTGCACAGGCCACATGCAGCCTGCTTAGGACATTTATCCCGCCTGCTGGGTGTTTTTGCTCCCGCTGCCTGTCCTGCTTAGCAGCTGACTTGTCCCAGGGCCTGCAGTCCGGCCCTCCAACAGTCTGAGTGACAGTGAACTGGCCCCCTGTTTAAAAGTTTGAGGACCCCTGATTGAGACTGTGGAAAACAAGCTCACTTTCTTTGTCTCACACATACACTCGAATGAAGAGATGAGGTTTCAAGGACTTTTGAGACATTGGCCAGCTGGGGTAAGAAGAAAGTTGCATTTTCTGGACTCAGTCAAGCTGCTTACAACCAGAACAGACACTCATGGCTGCTCATAGTTTGAGAGTCACCTACAGGAAAGCGTGACAGTCCATCAACCTCTGGTGGAAACAAGCCTAGAATCGACAATGGATTTACTCCCATAGTTTGATCATGTTGAATTCACCTCAGTCCCAACAGGTCTTCAGGAAATTCTAAAATTATTTCTGTGATGTCTTGATTCACTTTATAAGGAGGGGGAACTAGAGTTTGGAGTGCCTCAAGGGGATAGCCAATATTATGTATAAACAGAGGATTAATGGCCAGAAAATACACCAGCATAATCACCAAGAACAATATTTGTTCACTGTGTATACAGAAAGGATGGTTCTGTGTCAAAAGACAGCTGAAAGAAATGATTTTTTTTTGATGGCTTAAAAAATGAAATATTTATAGGATTTTTGAAAAGCAACCATTTGCTTATTGCCAAGAAATTCATTTGGCTGTTATTTTAAATTGGGGGGCAAAAGGCCTCCAGCTTTTGTGTGTTAAAAATTGTAACTGTTTATTGGGGCAAGAGACTAAAAATTCTCATTTTATTGCAGTTGATGACATATACTCAGCTATTAACCTTTAACAGTGAAACCAGAACATTCCTTCTAAGTTCTAGAATTCAACGAGAATCTAAACATTTCTCCCCAGTATCATTTTATTACAGACCCTTTTTGGTTCAGTAAAAGTGCACTGCATTACAAGACAACATTGAAAACATTTCAAAGAAGTATGTCTTAAGCTGTTTATCATCCTATGGGGTTTTAATTTCCTGCTGACAGTTATAACCAGAGAATAGAGGGGCTTCCTGAGGGGTGGGGGAGCAATTTACAAATAGCTTATGATGGGAAGCTGCTGCTCTTCATTTAGTACCTTTTTTAAAAAAAAACGATAACCACATTTTTCACACAAAGCTACTGCTAACGAGCGGGTACATGCTATTCAGTCTTCAGCAGCAGAATTGTCACCTTGAAAGGAAGCTGTCGAATACAAAGGTCTTCTAGGTTTTTCCTATCCTTGATTTTCTTCAATAAGGGAAAATAATGCCATTAGTTTCTGTGCGACTCTCACGAGAGGCTAAAACAGAAAACATCTTATAGGAGAGGTTGGATCTTCAGGAGAATGAGGGATGCTTTGTGTCCAACCCGCACAAACAGGATGAAAAGATCTGAGTTGTCTCTAAATGTTTCCCCAGGTATCTTCCTTGCACTGTGCTTAAGCACTTAAGAACAAAAAAGTAGAAACAATGTTGAGTTTGAATATGCTGTCCCTGGCCATCTGGATGAAAGAGTTATATAATTAATTACTTTCTCTCAAAATATTTCTCATTAGCAATAAGTAATTCAGTTTTCCATGGTATATTTTTTAGGATTCAAATGTTACAGAAATCCTTTATCATAATCCTCTTTTATTAAACAAAACTTAATTGGGAGATGTGAGGCTTCTTGGGTAAAGACTTGATCAAAAGGGAGAATAATTTTGTAGAGTTTACCAAGTCCAGCTCTGGGAATGCAAGGGAAGCATGTAATAGAAGTATGAATCCAGCTGCAACATTTTCTTTCTTTCTTTCTTTCTTTTTTCAGACAGAGTCTCACTAAGTTGCCCTGGTCTTACCAAGTCCAGCTCTGGGAATGCAAGAGTCTCACTAAGTTGCCCTGGACTTACCAAGTCCAGCTCTGGGAATGCAAGGGAAGCATATAATAGAAGTATGAATCCAGCTGCAACATTTTCTTTCTTTCTTTCTTTCTTTTTTCAGACAGAGTCTCACTAAGTTGCCCTGGTAGAGTACGGTGACATCACAGCTCACAGCAACCTTCAACTCTTGGGCTTTAAACAATTCTCTTGCCTCAGCCTCCCAAGTAGCTGGGGCTACAGACGC
>NW_003852456.1:3152383-3213585 GCF_000181295.1 Otolemur garnettii
AGGTGCCTGCCACATTCTCACATGACTTTCAATCTTCCTCCACACAGCTGCATGGTGTGCCTTTCCTCAATTATTTTCCTTCTATTTCTCATTGTTGGATATTTCTTTAACATTTTCCTGATGGGAATTTTTAGGAGGCAACAAACTTCCCTGAAGAAACCTAAACCTATCTTAGAATTGGAATGGCTAAGTCAAATGCTCTATGCATGTTTGAGGCTTTTGAAACATATTATCAAATCACCCTTCATAACTTGTATCTAGTTACTAGAAAACTTATTTTCTAATATATGTAAGGGTCACTGTCAGAAATTTTGCAGCTGGGCCAGATGTAGTGGCTGCTCACATCTGTAATCCCAGCACTCTGGGAGCCCAAGGCAGGAGGATCCCTTGAGCTCAGGAGTTTGAGACCAGCCCAAGCAAGATCAAGACCCCATCTCTACTAAAAATGGAAAAATGAGCTGGGGATCGTGGCCAGTGCCTGTAGTTGCAGCTATTCAGGAGGCTGAGGCAGGAGGATAGCCCAGGAGTTAGAGGTTGCTATGAACTATGGTGATGCCACAGCACTGTATCCAGGGTGACAGAACAGAGTGAGACAGCTCAAAAAAGTAATAAACAACAACAACAAAAATACACGCATACACACATACATACATACACACACCTGTAACTTTGGTCTAAGCCTCCATACCATGGTAATGAATTTTACATGCTGTGATCTTACTATATTTTAAGTTTTATTTGATTATGGGTAAATAACATTCAATTCTGAATCCCAAACAACACTTACCTGACTTTTCTCCTAGTATTTTAGGGATCTCAGGGCCTCTTTTCTTGTCCCTGACCCTCTTCCTTTAATGTTCATTTCAGAGACTTCTGACATCTTAATCTCCAGCCCAAACTCCCCCACCCTTGAGTTTCCAATAGGGCAGCTCCATTTCTTCAGAACCAGGATTTCAAGTCAAGCTGGCATCTGTCCCATCAGAATGTGGTCTTCCTTTCTGTGCCCTGCCTCTCTAGGGGATCTCAGAAGACACACATGGAATCCACCACCAGGCCATTTTCCCTTTCCTCCTAAATTCACGTGTTATGTTCTTGAGTCAGTCCATTGAACTCCAGCCCTGCCAGCTTTATTATGCAAGTTCAGGTCACCCTAAAATCTCCCCTACATTACTTCAGTGGCTTCTGCCTTGATATCCTGCATCCTGTTTCCACCATGCTGTAGCTGGACCACACAGTTCTGACGATGTTTCTCCCCTGCCAAATTCTTTCAAAGGGCAAAGTTAGGTGTGGAAGTGTGCCTTAATAATCAAATGAGAAGATTTCCTGATTCCTAAGTAATGTTAAACACCTAATGCTGCAATAGCAAGCTGAAATATATATAACATATATATATATTAAATGTATATATAAACATAGTATATAAATTCAAAACTAAAGTTTTTTTAATTTTATAATTAATAATAATTCTTAATAATTTGTTTTTGTACGACAGAGTCTCACTTTGTCGCAGTTGGTAGAGTGCCCTGGCATCACATGACGCACACATATATATCTCATATATAATACATTATATATATAATTTTTTTTAGAGTCTCACTTTGTCGCAATTGGTAGAGTGCCGTGGCATCACATGACGCACACATATATATCTCATATATAATACATTATATATATAATTTTTTTTTTCAGACGGAGACTCACTCTGTTGCCCTGGGTAGAGTGCCATGATGTCATCACAGTTCACACTAAAATAAGATAGTTCTGACTAAGGCATTACGGCTGATCGCTGCCACCGAGTCAGCACTAGAGCGAGTTCAGCGTGACAGCGTCAATTCCCGCGCAGGCGCCTGGGAGGTGGCAGGGGACTGCCGCGGCGCATGCGCTCACGCGCTGGGTGCGGTCCTCTCCGCGACGTGGCCGTGCGGCTGGTATTTTCCACAGAATTCATGGTGAAGAACCGCGCAATCGAGTTCCACCATAAAATCACCCCCAAAACTCTCACAATATTTTAGGTAAGTTTACAGTGTTGTGCCTGGCGGCGTTCACAGCCTTCCTGGGCAGACGCCTGCTGGGGTAGAGTCAGGGCGCCGTTCTGAGGTGGAAAACAGGTGAACATTTGGAGTGTCTGCTCTGCTTGCTAAGCCTCACTGATGTTAGCCTTTATTATTATTATTATTATCATTATTATTACAAGCGAATCTGTGTTTGTATAGGAAATCTGAAAATGACAGAAAAGCAGAAAAGAAGCAAATGTATTAACTTGCTGTTATATGAACCAAAGATGACCTCCAGGCCTATTCTGATATACTGTTATTTCCTTTGAACAATTGTAGTTTGTTTTTTGTTTGTTTGTTTTTTGAGACAGAGTCTCACTCTGTCACCCTGGGTACAGCGCCACAGAATCACAGCTCACAGGAACCTCAGACTCCTGGCTCAGCGATCCTCCTGCCCTAGCCTCCCCAGTAGCTGGGACTACAGGGGCCACCATGCCTGGCATAGTTTTTTCTGAATAGAAAAAATAGTTCTTCTATTTTTATGAGTCCACCATGTTGTCAAGCACCGTGAGATGATGTGATTGAAAAACATGCCAAACCTCAAGGACCTTACCTTCCAGCTGGGGACACACAACAAGTCCCCAGAGAAAGGTAAAGAACACAAGAATATAAGAATGTCACAATGGTCATCAAAACCAAGGGTTTCCTATGGAGACCCAGACTTAGGGGATGATTGGAAGCTGGGGTTGGGAGTGGTGGCTCATCTGCAGACAAGGCACAAAGCACTAACTTGTGACCGACAACCTTCCAATATGTTGCATTCCAATACTCATCTTTAATGTTCTGTAGCAAAATTGTGTTGGGAAAATTATTTGTGATGTTAATCCCCTTTCCTCATAAATATACAAACAGTACTTATGATGCTAAATGTTTAGAGCAATGATTTTCAACCAGTGTGCCATGAGAGGATCTTAGGTGTGCTGCAAAAATTTTCAGAGATCATTCATTAAATTGTGAAAGAAGTTCAAAGCAAAGTATATTCTTTTTTTTAACTCTTTCTTTAGATCAGTGTAATTTAAGTGTGCTACAGGAGTTTAACTATAGGTTCAAGTGTGCTGTGAGATTTTAAAAAGGTTGAAAAACACTGGTCTAGAGGAAGATTCCCTATGTATCCTGTCTTTAAAAGGCCAACTTAAATCCCAGTTCTCTGAGACAATGGCACAGAGTAAGCCCTGTGTCCCCTGAACCTTTGAAACAACAATTCCTGTGTCTTACCTGGTATGTAGTTTTCATGGCTTTCCCATCATCTTCACAAGTGTGGAAGTCATGGTGCAGTAGGGAAAGCAGGATCCATCCCCATTTTGGTAACATACCGTAACACTGAGCCTCAGAAGTCACTTGAGTGGTGCTGACTGCCAAATCACACAGTTGCTGAGCAGGTGGGACTGTTCTGGAATCTGGATAGGCCTTGGCAATGGCACCCTGAGCATTTTACAGCCCGGTTGTATCATTGCTTCCCACATGTAGGGGTGATCCCTCTGAGTCCCCTAGAAGGCAATGGTCACGTGTGTTTTACTTCTTTTACTTCGTGTCTCTAGAACTTGCCAGGATGCCCCACAGCCAGGAGGAAAGTTCTGAATCTTTGCTACTTAAAATATCAACTATAGCCATTAAAATATCCATTGTGTATCATGCAAGCATACTAGTATGTAATCTATTGACTTGGATTCCTTCCTCCATATATTAATTAATTTCAGAATTTGGAAAAACAGTATTTGAGGTAGTATCAAATTTATTTTATTCATCTAGCTTTTAAAAAACCCAGTCTACCTACATTTTAAGAAAATGCATCCTACAAAATGGACAGCCTGTTTGGGGGGATGATATCTTTAAAGTTAGTGATTTAAATAATTTTTCTACAAATTATGGTAGGGATTAATTAAGCACAGCATTAATTGACAAGCAGTATATTTCTAGGTCTGGAGGATGTGACTGCAGCTTTTCACTTGATTCTGAAGTTAGCTAGGAAGAAAATTTTAAGTTCTGAAGTAAAGAGTAAGAACAAAAAACGTAGTCCTCAGTTTATGTGGCTATGAACTTGTCTTCCCTACATGATAGCTTTTACTCTGTGGCTAAAGAAAGAAATGACACAACCTTTGGCCACCCCTCCTTTAATCCTACTTGACATAAAGAAATTCTGGATTGTGCTTTATAGAGACTAGGAGAGTGCTTTTGCTCTGGGTAGCAGGAAGTATATCTATTTGCAACTTGGAAAAAAAAATTCATAGGGCTTTTTAATATTCATGAGAAATCCGTAAGTTCCAAAATTGGAGGTTCCTGATGCAGCCAGAAGATACTGAGAAGACAGACAGACTTCTGGTTATGAGCAGACTGCTGAGCTTGTGTCAAGAGAGGATACAGACTCTAGGTGGCTGAGGTAGGTGGATCCCTGGAGTTTAGGAGTTCAAAACCATCCTGAGCAAGAGCAAGACCTCGTCTCTACTAAAACTGGAAAAACTAGCCAGACATAGTGGCAGGTGCCTATAGTCCCAGCTACTTGGGAGGCTGAGGCAGGAGGATCTCTTAAGCCCAGGAGTTTGAGGTTGCTGTGAGCTATGACACTATGGCACTCTACCCAGGGTAACAAAGTGAGACTGTGTTTCAAAAAAAGAAAAACCATAAAAGAGAGGATGCACAGAAGTCATAGCTTATGACCTCCCTTCTGTTTACTGTATTCTTAAAAAGATTTTATTTTTCCATAAACAGTTGTCTGACTTTAAAATACTATATGCTTATTGGAGAAAAACTGGAACATACACAGAACTAAAATTAAGAGGTATATTCTCACCTGGGGGCAAGAATTTCAAGAAGTGTGGATTTAGGCTCAGCGCCTGTAGCTCAGCAGCAAGGGCGCCAGCCACATACACTAGAGCTGACGGGTTTGACCCTGGCCTGGGCCTGCCAAACAACGACAACTATAGCCAAAAAATAGCCGAACATTGTGGCAGGCTCCTGTAGTCCCAGCTACTTGGGAGGCTGAGGCAAGAGAATCGCTGAAGCCCAAGAGTTTGAAGTTGCTCTGAGCTGTGACAGTACTCTACTCTGGGCGACACGGTGAGCCTCTGTCAAAAAAAAAATAAACGTGTATTTGGAAGCCCTTGTTCAATTTACCTGTAAGGTCACCTCTCCCAGTGGGAACTTAATTTTGGAGTCATTTAGTTCAGCCCAGCACCAGTTCCTGTGCTACCAGTACATGAATTCACAGCACCTCAGATAAACAAGCTTTAGGAGATTTCTGGTATTATGTCAACCAGAGCAAAACTTAAGCAGAGATGCTGGCTATTTTTTTTTATCTTAAACTAACCTGAGTATTTGGGAGTAATAGTAGGTAAGTAGTTCATTAGTAGTAGACCTCCCTGGTTAATTTTTTAAAACAGCCATATTAGGGCTACAAAAAGAGTTAGTAATAGTTGGGGACACTACCCTAGGAATATGTGAGAAAGGTTATCAAGAAATCAAACTTGGGGACTTGTTTTAAAAATACGGGGCAAGGAGAGAGAAGAATGAGAAAAAAAATGGAAAATTAGCTGCAGGCAAAAATCTCACAGATGCATAAAGAGAAAGAGCAGGAGGTTGGTGGGGGCAGGGGGAAGGAATGACAAGAAACAGAAAGGAAAACATGTGGCCAAATGGGGGAAGAGAGAAGAAAACTTCAATCAGGAGAAAATAAATTTTTTGTTATACTTTTATAGAACGTTTGTATAAACAATACTCAGCTGTCTTTAGAAGATTTAAGATAATACGTTGTGACTGTGTCATAAACACTCCAACAGCTTTGGGGAGGCCCCTCCACCCAGCCCACAGGGCTGCAGAGCACACGTCCTCAGGTGTCTGCCCAGCAGAGGGACCCCATTCTGCTTGGCTTCTTCTGACCGGTGGCTCGGTGTATCCTCACCTCTTTTAACTGCCCTCCCACCTGGGTAGCAATGCACGTGTCAGCCGAGACCCAGCCAATAGTTAAGGGCTGGGGCCTCTGACGGAGAAGGAATTTGCTCTTTACTGGAACTTGAGTAATTTGATTTTACTCTTTAGACTCCAAACTAACTTCTGTGGCCTCACTTCACTTACCTGACATAATGTATCTCTCTTTGGCACACTTCTAGTGCAGCTCTTTTAAGCAGGTTCTCCTAAAAATGCTACTCAGCCTCTTTTTGTTCTTTTTTATGAGACACTCTGGTATTATGTCAACCCTCACTCTGTCATCTTGGGTAGAGAATCATGGGGTCATAGCTCATAGCTTCAAACTCCTGGACTCAAGTGATGCTTCTACCTGAGCCTCCCAAGTAGCGGGAGGTGCCTACCACCACACCCAGCTAGTTTTTCTATTTTTAATAGAGACAGGGTCTTGTTCTTTACTGAGGCTGGTCTTGAACACCTGAGCTCAAGGCATCTTCCTGTCTCAACTTCCCAGGGTACTAGGATCACAGGTGTGGGTCATCGAGCCAGCTGCTCAGCCTGTCAAGTATAGGTGCCTTTGGCTTTTCTTCAAATTCCTGTAGGGAGCAAAGTGCCCTCGATTAACTATTTGCTTGACAGGAAAAGTCCAGGGCCAATGAGCCTAAAGAGAGAGAATATCCCTAAATCCAAGTACTCCTTCAGTAGGGAAAAGATTTTACAGTTCAGTAAATTATTAAAGTCAGGTAAATAACTTCTTTTCATTATTCAGTGGTTCTCAGAGGAGGAAGCAAGGACTGAGACCACTTAGATTTTCTTTATGGAGGCGACAGAGGGAACCCACTACTCTAAACACTTAAAAATAAGTAAAAACCATTTCCTTTGGAAAGAAAAGATTTTTAGGAACTGTGATCATTCTCTCACAGGAGTCAGAATCTCACTTTCCATCTTCTTTATTTTTTAAGAGACAGAGTCTCACTTTGTCACTGTTGGTAGAGTGCCATAGCATCATAGCTCACAGCAACCTCCAACTCCTCGGCTTAGGTGATTCTCTTGCCTTAGCCTCCCAAGTAGCTGGGACTACAGGCACCCACCACAACGCCCAGCTAATGCTTTCCATCTTCTTAAGTAATTCCTCTGTGGGTCCAGGACATTGGATCCTTCTGAGAGGGACATAAGTTACCTTTCCTTGACCACAGCCACTCAAGCAAAACTCCCAGTATTACTTCCAGTATTCTTGTTCTTCCTAACTTCATGCCTGAAAAAGGAAACCTCTGTACTGAGATAGTTAATAACACATACACAAGGGCGGCGCCTGTGGCTCAAAGGAGTAGGGCACCAGCCAGATATGCTGGAGGTGGCGGGTTCAAACCCAGCCCCAGCCAAAAAAAAAAAACCAACAACACATAGACAAACTTGCACACCTAAAATAAGACTTGTTCTTCAAAGTAATCTCCTTGGGGTCTCTAGATACTTACCCAAAGACATTGCCATTGTTTTAAAAACAACTTTTGGAAGTCTGCTTTGGGGATTGCCTTTACAAGAAAATCAGCCTCAATTTTATAGCTCCATATTACTTTTAACTAAAAATGCAGTTTCCCAGCTTAATCATTAACTTGACAGCAAATCATTTTGGTTTGAAAAAAATGAAGTCTTATTCCCCAAAGACAAAGATTTGCCACAGTGAAGAGAATCAAAAGTGTATAATAGGTTCGGAAGGCAGCGAAACATGGTGGCATTCCCAACTGTGCCAGTGACCTGCTGGAGTATGTGAACAGCCTTGTAGAGTTTACTGGGGAGAGGAGCACAGAAAATTACATGGATCTCTAACCATCATTCTGATTTAAATTCAAACAGTTAGCTAAGAGTGTGATTATTTTCAACATTCCTGGAAAAAAGAATTTTGATCAGAAACTTTCACTTTCAGTTGTTTTAACTGAGAAGCTCTGATCATGCAATAAAGATTTGTTACAAAATCGCATTTAACTGAAGACAGAAATAAATTGACCTCATGTAAAGTAGTTGATCTCTCAAGTGCCAAAAAAAATCCACTTAGACATATAACCAAATGTTATTTAATATCTTAAAAAGTAACACAATCCAAAATGGATATTTCACACAACACTACATAAACAACATGAACACAATTTTACCATATGGAGGGACTTTCAAATATAGACTTACAAAAATCCCTGTCCTTTTTTTTTCTTTTAAGTTATTATACTAAGCATGACAAGTAATCATCATTTACAATATGGTACACTGACACGATAAAAACCATGTTACAAATGTGCTGTTATAAATCAGTAACATTAGGGAAGACATTTCATGAACTGTAATTATTTCATATGAAATACTATACAATATAAACAGAACATCCATCTTGGATGACCTTTACAGCAACCAGAGACCAAGTAATTTAAAATTTTTTTTTCAGTGCAAACACATTTTATTCAAGGCAGTCTTGGCTGCAAAATTCCTTTCTAACATACAGTAAATCCCACCTGCACTTCTTAATTCATTTACCCTAATGCAATTGTCACATTCAGTCACTCAGAGAAAGGTACCTGCAGAATTATGATCCCTTTAAACTTGATGTTTAAATTTAATTCTGTTCTATAACGTAGCATCTGTGTCAACTGCTCTAAGGATTTTAATTTGTGGCTGTCAATACTTTCAAGAAGGTGACTCGGGGGCAGCTTGAGTGTGTGTGCACAATACTGCAGTGTACTGCCCTTCCGGTGTGGAAAGCATGTCACTATCTGGGAGACAGGGATGGAGGACCTTGGAGGGAAGTTAAGGGAGGAGCTGCTGAGTGCCCCGCTTCATAATTGATTTCCTAGAACTGCGGAGGCGATCTCAAGACTCAGATCTGGTACCTCTCTTTGGTGGGAGCTAGGGAATGGGGGTACCAAGGTCAGCCTTTGGACACGGACGTAGGCAGCTGTCCATGGAGCAGCCAAGTGTCTTATCTCACATTTCCAACCTTTCAGAGTCATCATTGCTGCCTTGCTTGGAAACATCTCCTTCCCTAGTTGGCATGATATGTGTGTGCATCCACATTTGAAGCCAACCATATGCGATTAGAGCCTTGTTACTGGTAATACACAATCCCAAGAATAAAGTTTAGTCCCCCCTGAGCCCTGCAGAATTCTGCATCTTGTAGATCATCAACTGTTAAGTCATAGAACAATGGTAGGAACACAGCATTGGGTGTTAGGGGAGCCATCACTGGGACCTCTTTCTAGGGTGCAGCTGCAGGAGAGACAGAGATAAAATCTATCAGGGAGGTACCACTGTCTGCTTGAAACACATAAGGACATTTAATAATGAATTTTCTTCACATATGTAATTTATGAAATGTCTCCTAAATAAAAACCTGTGGAGGAACATATTGGATGTATCCTTAATACTACAAATCCCTCTGGGAGAGAGAAGGGGGTGACAGCTGATGGTTTTTACTTACTTGGCAAAGCTCAAACCAATAGTAATTTCTTGCCTGCCCATATTTTACAACCCAAAGCAAAGCAATGCTTTTCCATAGCTTTTGTGTTCATTTTTGCTGTTATAGCTTCCCCAAGCCCTAAGCACATGCAGAAGAGCACTCAGTGGCAGGAGAGTACTGGATGACTACAACAGTGGGCAGGACAGACCTATGCGGTTGGATCCACTCAAGTCTGATAGCACAACACAAGCTGGTTCTGTGACTGCTATGTGGTGACGGAGAAGATCCCTACCAAGGATCATGTCTCCTAATTTGAGAAAACACTTAGAACTGAATCAGCTCCCTCAGAAACCCGGATCTTCCAAACTAGGGCTCAGGCTAATTATACTGAATTTTTACCGTGCTAAGGAGTGTTGTGAAGAGTACTTTACAAAGTTTTTAATTAAAATTTCTGTTTCACCACCTTCCACTGCCAGAACAGTCAAGTCATGAAAGACAGTATTTTAGCACAGGAATTATGGAAACCCAGCAGGAAACTATACAGGTGTTAAGTCCAGATCGGCTCTCTGACTGCAATGGCAATTTGGGGGATCTGTTGACCTACCACTTCATTAAGTGGTACCAGTCAGCTGTGCTGAGGGGTAACATCCCAGACGCACTGAAATTTTTGAATGAAAATGGACAAAGGTGTAAAGTTGTAGTTTTTTTCTTTGACTTTATTAGCACACATCAGAAAAATAGCATTGTATTTTGTGATTTCTCATGATGGTCTACCAAACAGATAGAAAATAGATCATTGATAGCTGCCACTGTGTTTCTAGGTGATCTTAAGTCACTCCTTCTGTTTATTCTCATTAAGTATGGATATCACAAATATGACTTGCTTTTGTTAACTGTTTGTGAATTCAAATGCTTTGGAAGCATGCTGAGATCCCAAAATGAACTATGCAAAGTCAGCACTGGTTGTTGGGTTTTTAAATCAAGCTCTAAAACTGCCTATTACAAATGGCAAGACTTTCAAAAAACAAACAAAAAAATTCACGATTGTAAGTGTAAGCAATATGCCTGTAATTTGAGCTAAAAACTTTATTTTCAAGTACACTTGGTGGTGGTAAGTGGTTTATCCTGGATAGGATTTTTTTTACAAAACTGTGCCAACCTAAAAAAGGAACGCTTCCATTTCCACTAAACAGGTTTCTTCTCCCCATGGTGACCGCAATCTAATTTAAATTTACATTTTAGAAATGCTGGTTGGGTTATGAAAGAAAGATTTGGAAACAGCTGGTGTTCAGATCACTGTTAGTCCAGATTAACTTTCAATGTATGATTCCTGAACTTGAACTTCTCACCACCGGAGGGAAAAGCAGTGTTTTGTTATTTTTACTCTTTTCTCCTCTTCTATGTGATGGGCACCTCCCCCCCCCCATGCTCATTATGGTCCCCTGAGATGTGCAAAAATATATAATGGAATACATATTATTTAACAGAAGTTGTGGGATTCACAGAACAGGGCTTTTAATTAAAGTGAAGTTTGGGCTCGATTATGGTAGCATGTGAGTGAAGGCAGAAAGGCCCAAAGTGCTTAGAGGCTGGCTGTCCAAATTTCAAGTGTGTCCTCTGTTACTGGAAACATAGAATTCAAATCAGATTTCCATAGGAGTAAATAGCTTGCTACGTCAACGTTTACCAATTGGCTTTTCACCGGAGAACTTTCAGCAGGGATGGGAGGGCAAGGGGGACACAAGAATTTTTAAATGTCCGTTCACTCATAACAAAACCAAGTGCTCTTTCATGGGAAGACAGAAGACAGGATTACATCGGAAAGCCAAATGTGGCAAGAGCAAGCCACGACGATGGAAACGTCATGAGTCCACACAGGCAATCACGACACACACAGAGAACACCATGGCCTGAACATTTCAGAAATTTTGCTTTTCTGAACAATCCACTGTAACACACTGCTGCCATCTCATCAAATTTATGGAGGTAGTTATATGTAAAAATAAAATTACCATAAAGTAATATGCTGTATCATAATAATACATAAGTGTGCAAAATGCCGACAGATGTGTTGACCCTTTCAAGTTGAATGCTACACAGAGATTCAACCAGATTCGGTTTTGTAAACCTTTCCTTGATAAACTCTAAGACTGGGTAAGCAGGCATGTAACACAAAACTATGCTTTTGCTAGAGGAAAAGGGTTTTGGTGAAGCTTGGTGAGGGCCCTGGGCTTGGGCACTGAGAAAACCTCACCATCTTGGTGACAACTACCTTAGGTCACATCTGTGATGTGCTTCCCACCATTACACCTCCCCTGCTGAAGAATCATCATTTGATTTGGATGGGAGTGTTTCTACTGGAACATCTGCTTACAGGTACCATCTTTAAAAGTCCATCACTTCTACGCTAATGGCTGGTCTATGGGAGTTTTTTGTTTGTTTTCAATCATGTACCCCATGGCAACGAGAAAATGGTATACACATTTTATTTGAATAATGTCTTCTTGTAAACCTGGTTTTTGTGAAATATCAATAGATTCCTATTTTAAAGCTTCTCTTAAAGGTAAATGCTTTCCCTTTCCTGTTCACACTGCATTGGCTTCTTTCAATGGCTACTTTTCAGAGGATCAACTAGAGGCTGATGTCTCATTCCAATGGTGATATTATTCATGAACTGATAGTATGATAAAAATTTGAGAGTAAGTTTTCAGGAAAAATGAATTTAGACAGAAAAATTTAGTAACTGTACGGTGTAAAGCTCCCCAAGGAAAGAGACTATAATGCATTAGACACATCGTCATGGTTCCTTCCGGACACACTTAAACAATGAGACAGACAATGCGTTTCTGATCAATCCAGGCAGGCTTTGGGGGAAAGAAAGCATGGGCCCGAGAAGTTTCACTGTAATAAGCACAAAAAAGAAATTTCTACCAAACTTGAGGAGTCCGGTTTGGCCCAATGCAACTTTCAAGTAACAGAAAAATCATGAGGGAGTATTCAAATGCTTCAAGAATTAGTCCAACTGTGTATATGACTGCATTCTTTAAACAGATGGCTAGGGATTAAACCTAATACAGAAACAGAAGTGTCTCACAAATTCTATGCCAATTACTAAAATCTGAGGTGAAAATATTTTAGATTTATTTTTGGATATATATATATATTTTTTCTTCTTTTTTAATGATGTATGGCTCCAAACAGCACATACCACTAAAACTAAGGAAAATTTCATGTCTCTTCCACTGTTCTCAGAAAATAAGATAAGGTAACTCTGAAATGTCTCTTTCCCAGAAGATTGAAGCTGAATTGTAATCCCTTCGCTGCTGAGTTGGCGTCTTTGTATTCAACACGACATTGTAAACTAAAGCAAAAAAGGTTAACAAACCATTTTGAAATAAGTTGGGCTAGTAACTATACATCCAACCTAAAAATGCCTCCTGAAATTGGTTACAAAGTATCTGTAAACATTACTCTGGCATAGTTCATGTATGCATAATTGTTATTCTCATAAATTTTAGGGGAGTACAAATTCTGATTATTCCACACTAGCAGAATGAGTGCATTCTGTTATTCATTATGTGGGCACATATTTATTTCTAATTAAAAATTATTTTTAAAGTTTTCTCTATAGATATCTTCCCAGGAATAAAAGGCCTGAAGTTCAACTCTCCCTAAATTTGCTCTTTCCTATAACCACTAAAAATTATCTCCCACAGCCTAATTTAGGCATTCTATTTAAAACTACTAAAATAGATTTATGTCCTTCCATTAGAAAGAATAACATCCTCAGGCCATACTCTTCATTTGTATCACAAAGAACATTTTTCTTTTAAACAAACTAATTATTATATCTATTATAGTAAGTTAGAATCGCCATAAGTATCGTGAGGAGGAAATTACTTTCCTTCCATATTTGATGAACACCTTTGAAAAGTCCACATTACTTCTTCCATCACTTAGCGCTGTGCCCCAGCCAGAATGGGAATTCCCTTCCTTTGTCCACTTCAGATTCAAAGCCCTATATTCCTGTTTGTGATTATGGAAGGTTAAAAACCAGACAAGCATCTGTTACACTGGAAAACAAAATCCTGACAGCAAACACTCCCAGTATTTCCATCGCGACCGCTTCGCACACACTTCCATGGGCTCTTGCGAAATAGCGTCACGAAAACGCACAGTGACAAATGACTGGTGCATAAACAATTCACACACAAAGGGCTGGGTCCCTTCTACTCAGTTTTGGCATATGGTTTCCCTCAAGGTGGACCCTTGCATCTGACATTTTGTGGTGGCTTAAGTTTTTATTTTTTGGAAGTGTCAAGGATCAGTTCTGTGGCACCATTTAACCACAGACTGGGAGCAACACGCATCTGTGGCATTTTAAAATGGAATTGGCAACTGCATGACATTGAAAATGCATATTACACTTACAGTGTCTAGACTTCCCTATGTGTGCTCAGATACAATTAGTGAAGCAAAGTATACATATCACCCCTACTGCTAATTCAGTTGCTACAGAGCCATAAATGTGAAAAGCAATACTTTGAAATAAAGATTTTTGTTTTCATTTTTTTTTTTTTTTTCCCCACTAGCCTACTTAGCAGCACAGTTTAAGTAAACACAAAAACTGTGGTTGAGATGCTTGTCTTTCCAAAGATGTAAACATCAGTCCCAGTGTCGTAAACTTTGCTGTCAAATGAGACAGAAGTTCTGAGGCAGGATGACTGTCACACACTAGTCACAGAAGCTTGCAAGCAGTTGGAAGGTTTCTGTAATTTGTCAGCTTCGTTCGTTGAGGGGTCTGTACTCGCTCGGAAGTTGAAGGCGGGGGCGGCTCCACCATGGGCCGGGCTCAGGGCAGGGTTCTGCCGGCGGTTACTTTCCACAATGCTTGATGTGTTGGAAGCCAGACTCTCCCGAGTACTAAAAGAGTAAAAAGGGTTTGTTTTGTTTTGTTCTGAACATAAGTAATTCTATATTGAGCCCCAGAGGAAGAGCAAATGATGTCATTAATGGATTTCCTCTGCTGGGTCAGAATGTCATATCAATATACATCTTGGCTGATTACGCACATATGCTCCTCCGACATGGGCTCCAGAAGCTTCCATAGACATGGAGTAATTACCAGCTTGCTAAGTGAAGAAAGGGTTTTTAAACAGCTAACTACACTTGGAAATGTCTTCCTCTCCTTTTTACATTCAAAATCTGAGGTGATAGCTATCACGGTTCATTTTAAAAATGAACACTCATAAATACACCTAAGTAATGATTTCACTTTGGGCTGGAAATTCACTGGCATAACTGATCCCAAGTAAACTCAATAATTTTACCCTAATGATTCCATTTTCATTCTGGATTAGCAGAATTTGACTGTGGTTGACTCAGAGCATGTCACTGGCTAACTTGCCTCACTGAGGAGAATAAAATTCGTTTTAAACACTATACTTAGATGGTTTCATATTTTTACACTTTAGTTAAAATACATTGTTTTCAGATAAAGGACCTTCGATTTTTCTTCCATTCACTTGTGAAATGTACACTGATATCTGCCCTCCCTTTAGAAATGTTTCCTTTTTTCCTAAAAAGAATTCTTATGGAAAAGAGGCTTTTAAAAGCTTCATTATTTTGATTTCTCTTTTAATTTTTCTAAGCTATAAATACTTGAATCTGGCCAGCACTCTGGGAGGCCGAGGCAGGTAGATTGCTTGAGCTCAGGAGTTTGAGACCAGCCTGACCAAGAGTGAGACTCCATTTCTACTAAAAACAGAAAAACTAGCTGGGCGTAGGGGCAGGCACCTGTAGTCCCAGCTACTCCCTTTGGTTGGGTCTTAGTTGTTCAGTGAATTATTTACTTGAAGATTCTAATAAGTGGCCTGCTTCAAATTCCCATCTCACAATAATAGAAAGGTACTGGCGCTTGGCTAAAATACTCCTCATGCCAGAGAATAAAACTCTAAGTCAAATATTCTCCTTTGCAGAATGTTCTCATGCATCAGTAAGAAACTTAGTGAATTTACTAACCTGTATAGAAAATAAGTTATCTTTAAACCAAAGGATACTAAATACGAAAGGGATTAAATTAAAAATTTCTGTAGATTCTCTAACTGCAGGAAATTTATGGGTGATTATACACACACACACACACATATATATATTCATGTAGAGAAAATTGTACCTAATATCAGTGGACAGATAGGTGGCTAATGTGTGAACAACCTTTGCCTTCTACTGTGACATAGCATTTAACTTTAAGTACATTATTTGAAAAATAAAATAAAATAAACTTACTTTAACAATTAACCCCAGTTAAGAATATATAGGAATATATTCCATATTCTGCACCCTAAATTTAGAGATAATAAAACATATTCTGTGGTGATAGTGGTTCAACCATATGATGCATATCTCTTCATCTCTCCAAACCAAAAACACTTTCAGTATTATGAAGGGGTAGGTTTTTATTTTATTTATTTATTTTTATTTTTGAGACAGCGTCTTACTTTGTTGCCACTGGTAGAGTGCTGTAGCATCATAGTTCACAGCAACCTTGAACTCTTTGGGCTCAAGTGATCTACCTGCCTTGGCCTCCTAGAGTGCTAGGATTACAGGTGTGAGCCACAGTGCCAGGCAGGGGTAGTTTTTAGAACCCGTTAGTACTCCCACTTTAGCAACTCTCTTTGCAGCTTTCTGTCTGTGGAAATCCAGAGCCCAAGAGGGCCAAGTGAAGGGTTTGAAGGTGGCTGTGCAAGAAGCAAGCAGGTAGGTAGTCTACATAAAAAGAAATGAGAACAAAAAGAGACAGGCAGGTAAGCCACGCCTTCCATCAGTGATGGCTTTGAACTTCTATCATGAATGGCAGGCCTTTGGTTATGAATTGAAGAGTGGGGGGGAAGAGTAGAACAGGAAAATAGGGGGTAGCTAACATAAAGGGGAAGATAAATTAAGATTTGATTTGGGCTAAAAAATCATTCAGCAAAAATGATTTCTTAGTAGAATGAGTACATGGCTCCCTGTGTCCTCTTTGGGGGCCGGCAGGGGATACCTGCAAGTTGGTCTCTGGCATTTTCACCAGGGCCATCTCTGGGCTCTCTTCAGACTTTCATGCACATGTTAACTTGGAAAAAAGGCCCCATGGCCAAAATAATAATTATCATCATCATCAAGAACTACCAGCCCTATATGAAATTAACAAAGGCCTGATATGGAATAAAGTGATTAATGATTCCCAATTCTGATTTGGGGATGCTCTGACCACAAATTATCAAGAGATACAGTAAAATTATCACAACAGAATTGATTTGAATCCTTAATGATTAAAATAAATGTACAAAGTGCATAATGCTGAGTACTTGTTAAAATTTTAAGTACTGCAAAACGTTGGGAATTGCAGCTGATGAGAAATATCAATGTCTCAGTAGTATTTCTGCATCTCAGAGTCACCAATCTGGAGTATAATTTAGAAGAAGAAAGAGAAGAAAGAATCAAGTTCCCTGTTGCTCTCTGAGGAGAAGGAAGAATTAAGGAGAAAAAAGGAAGATGCATACTCTTGTTTCTTAACTCAGGAACAACTTCAGTGCTTTGGACATGACCATGGGGCAGTGCAAACCCTCTGCTGAATGAGCAGCACCTGCTAAGAAGAAGGAACTGTGAACAGACCATCTAAGGCTGCAGTTCTCAACCTGTGGGTTGCGACCCCTTTGTAACAATGAAAATACATTGGGGATTAGGAAAAGGTTGAGGTCTGGAAGTGTCAGTTCTGCAGGAGGAGAAATAAAAATGCTGGCACCTCCTTAGATCTAACAAGGCACAGGCTCCTAGCCATTCTATAAGGGGAGCAAGTTTCTATTTCTCTGTGGATACAAGAACAGTGAGAGGAAGGTGTGGGTGCAAAGGGCCAGTGGCATAGAAAGCAGGGATCAAAATGGCAATAAACTTCTAGATATGCTAGAAAGATTTTAAGTTCTGCTATTATGGTCTCAGTAGAGGGCACCCCCCCATTATCAATCAGTTTACTCCCAATCCCTACCCCCACTAACTATTTATTCTACTTAGAAAGTTACTATTTTCTGAACAACTTTAAATGGGAAAAACCTTTCTCTTATCTTGGTGGCAATTATGAACAAAGAAAAAAATACAGGGAAATGTTGATCTTAGTTAGATTGGACTGATGCAAATTTTAGGGAAGGAGCCAACCCACCAGTCCAGATTGGTGATCTCTACAGCTGCAGAAACTTTTTTTTTTCAATTCCTGAAAAAGAAGTTAGAAACAGGTTGTTAACAATGTAACTCATTCAATTCTTAACCCTCATTCACAGAACTGAGACTGTGAAATCAGAAACTTTTCAAGTGATTTGCATAAAGCCCCAGGCCCTGATAGGTGTATGTGTATGCACAGTGACACCTCTCCCTACCGTGGCGAGTTGAATCCACTGTCCACAGTGATGCTGCTGCTGTCCATGCTGTCAAGCCGGGCTGAATGGGTGGCTCTCTGATTGCTGCTGCTGTCAGTTTCTTTTGGAGCAAGAAGGGTGAGGTTCTTCTCAAATTTCCTCTGCAAGTCTCTTTCCTTCTCCCTCTCTAGGAGCCACTGCATGGTCCCTACATCATCTCTATTTTTCTCCTCCTCTGTGTTCTTGTTTGCCCCTTCCTCAGAGTCATCATCATCAGAGACGTTGTAATAGTCAAAGGATGCTTCCTGGTTCCCTCCTGACTCCTGCTGACGCTGGGAAGCAGGCATGGCTTGTGCTGCCGAGGTCCCCAGGGAAGGTTCCAGTTTCTCACATCGGCCTGGCAGTGTGTCAGTAGGTGTCTTCGGGTGAGATTTGAGGAGGGACAGGCTTGATTTGTGATAGCTATTTACAGACAAGGTGCTGTGAAGAGGTTTGAACAGTGTGTCTTTGCTGAATATCTCTTTTCTTTTGTCCAAGCTGCTGGGCTCAGTGCTGCTGTGGTGCTGGACAAGGCGGCCGTTGGCAATTCCTTCAGCCATTCCGCCTGAAGCACCTGAGCCCCCACCTAGCCCTTTTGGTGACTCCTCCTTATGCCCTACAGGCTCCCTGGAGGAATGGGGGGTCTGCCTATCAGATGGGGACAGCTTTTTCACCCCTTCTGCCAGGGTCAGAGCATCATGGTCCTCCTTATTTTTCCCCAGAGGTGATGGTGCTGTGAGCACCGTCTCACTAGAGGTGTTGCACTGGAAATAGTCATCTGTGGCTGTTTTGGTTGGACAAGAGTTGAGTTCACCAAAGGATGGCAAACTCTCAGGTGGTTTTCCAGGCTCCAAAAGGCTACAAGCACTGGAGGGTTCCTTGGTACCACTGACTATTTCTGGAATACACACGTCTTTATAGCTTGTGGATGAAATGTGAGCCCTTGGATGACTAATGGCCTGTGCAGGCCTTAAAGTACTGTCATCAATGTAGGACTGGCTGGGAGTCTGGTCATCTTGGCTGCAGCCTTCAGCAAGGTCTTCAGGTGTCCCTAGAGAAGAAGCACCCAGAGGGCCTTTGGAGTTATCCATCGATCTGGACCTCTCCTTGGCTTTGTTGGATCTCTCATTCCTGGACCTTCGGTCCTGAGTATGGCTGTGACTTCGGTGCACTTTTGAGTGGGAGCTTCCCCTGGAAGGTTCAGGAAAAGGCATCTCAGTTCTCCTTTTGGCCAATTCACCAGACACATCCCATTCTGGCGTCATGGGGAAATGAGACTCAATCACGTTGGTGTTGCTGTGCATGATAAAGTTATCTCCTTTGTGTTCGATGATGAAGCAGCCCTCTCTGGGTGCCCTGGTAAGAGGGTCGCAAAAGTCATACTCTCTTTCCCCTGGGATATCCAGATGGGAGCCTTCTGAAGGGTCTCCTTTAGACACTCGTGTCTTGCTGTGGGACCGAGACTTTCCGTGGGACTTTCGATGAGTCCTACTCTTTTTACTTCTTCCGCTGTGATGGGCAGAGGACCCAGCTTTACTCCTCTGAGCTTTTTCTTCCTCAAGCTTTTTCATGAGTGCCGTGTGCCTCATGACATTCTCCACAGTCAAATCAGGATTAATCCGCCTGATGATCTCCATTTCCACCTCCCGGGGGATAGTAGTTGGTGTGTCCTCATCTCGCAGGGGCCACTCCTCAGGAGGAAACTGAGCAGAAAAATTGGCCAGCTGTTTGGTCTTATCTTTTTTAAAACTTAGCCGGAACAACTTGAGCCCAAATTTTTTAGATTGCTTTTCACTATCTTTAGGTTTTGAGAGAGTTTCTGTCTTGTAAGAGAAGTTGACAGTACTTTTGCTCTTTTCAGTGGGTGGCACCTGGCAGAGAGAAGGAGGGCAGTAAGGGTCTTTGCAGTCCTTGGCAGGTTTCCTCTGCAGAGTTGACGCGTGCATGCTATGCATGTCTTCTCGGCAGCAGTGGCAAGAGTCGCAGTGGTTTCTGGGCAATGTTCTTTCCCTGACACAGCCTGAGGCAGAGGGCGTCACGGTTCCAGGCTGTGGAGAGGTGCACTGAGACCTGTCCGGTATCCTCTCATCCAAATGGTACCATTTACTGTTAGTTCTTATGAGGGAAGGAGTTATGAAGTAGGTTTGTGGGGTCACAATGAAATAGCCATCTGGAGTTGGGTAGATTTTCCTCTCCCGCACCAGCGTGTTCAGCGTGTGCCTCAGAATCTCTTGGCTTGGAGTTGGAACACCTTAAACAAACAAAACGAGAAAATAAAAACCATGCTTGTGAGAATGAAGAGAGAACATGCTGTGAGTTCCCGACTTTCAGAATCCTGTTAATTCTGGCAAGTAAAAAGGATTCAGACAAAGGTGTTCATCAAGTCAGTGTGAATCCTCATTTTCTCTGGTAACTCCTAGAGTACTTATTGCCTCTAGAAGGAGAAAAATATAAAAGTTGGGAAGACAGATGGCGTTAGATTGCTACTGTTGTTATGAAGCCTTTACTGAACGAAATTATGAAAGACAGAATATTTTTAGGTGAGAGAAAAATGAAAAATGTTTTATATGATATGAGATAAATATACATAAAAGGTTTTTTCAATAAAACCAATGAGAGGCCAGGCTCAGCATCTCAAACCTGAAATCCCAGCACTCTGGTAGGCCAAAGAGGGAAGATCTTGAGCTGAGGAGTTCCAGACCAGTCTGACCCTGTCTCTACTAAAAATAAAAAAATTAGCTGGATGTTGTGGTGGGTGCCTATAGTCCAAGCTACTCAGGAGGCTGAGGCAAGAGGATCTCTTGAGCCCAGAAGTTTGAGGTTGCTGTGAGCTAGGCTAAAGCCACTGAATGTGCCTAAGCCTGGGTGACAAGAGTGACAATCTGTCTCCAAAAAATAAAAAATAAATAAAACCAACAAAGGAAGAAGTTTTAAAATAGCTACATTGGTGTTGATAAATAGATCTAACATATATAGAGGCTACTAGTCTTTGGGAGCTACACGATAAACTCATTTTTTTAAATCACGTTTGCTTAATAAACTTATAAATTACATAAAAGGGCAACTAGATCTACTCATTGCTAATCATATACGCTCTCATTTGGAAATTATCACCTTCAGTTTTGAAACTGACTACAGCACTGGTGAAATTCAGGTGAGAATGTTGGACCTTTAAGTCTGAAAGATGGAGGTGGTTTTTGTAATTTCAAACCAAAGAACCCTAATAAATAAATGCACTAATGAAAGCTCAGACACTGTATATCTGTTTGATTACTAAATCCCAACTCTGATATTTCCTAGATTGGAAATGAAAGGAAAAAAAGACACTTCTTTGTACAATGCATGGTATTGTTTTCAAAGAGTTTTGTGTTTATGTTTATGCCTTGTCTACCTCAAAAGACAGAATTAAGAGTATAATTTTTTTTAAGAGACAAGGTCTTGGTCTGTTGTCCAGGATGGAATGCAGTGGCACCATAGCTCTCTGCAACCTTTAACTTCTGTGCTCAAGTGATCCTCCTACTTCAGTCCCGAGTCGCTGGGATCATAGGTGCGAGCCACTGTGCCCAGCAAAAATATAAATCCTTCTGAGTGTATAAATCATCCAGACTATACTCCATTTCTTTTATTTCTTGAGTATTCTCCATTCCTCAATGCCAGGCACAGAAAGAGTGATATGGTGGTACTTCTAAGATTGACCTGAATGATATAGTGTGCAAAAGGGACTGGCTGAATCATACAAAACTGCTAACATAGAAGCAAGACTGAAACACAGAGACAGCAATTTCACGTGATTCACCCTAACATGATTAAGATGGTGCAATGTGGGGGCTTGGGTTCCAGTGCCAGAATGCTGATTGAAACCCTAGCCCTGTTACTGCTAGTTGTTGTCATTGGTTGAATTATGTCCCTCCTCCATTTGTATGTGGATATCCTGACCCCCAAAATACCACTTTCATACATGAACTTATTTGGTGGAAGGGTCTTTACAGAGATCAGTCAATTTAAATGAGGCCATTAGAGAGGGCTCTAATCTAATACAGTGAAAGTCCTAAAAGGGGGCAATGTGGACACAGAGAAAGGCACTGACTACGTGAAGGGGGAAGCTGGCCCAAGGAGAAGGGCCTAGAGAAGACCCTTCCCTCACAGCCCTTGAAAGGCTGGACCTGCTAACCCTCCTGACATCTTGATTTGGGACTTCTGACCTCCAGAACTACAAGACAGTAACTTTCTGTTGTTTAGGTCACCAGCAAACTAACAGAGCTGGTGTCACCTTGGGCAGCATAACCTCTCTGAGCCTCTGTTGACTGTCAACCAAAATGTGAAAAGTAACAGTTCCTACCATCACAGCGCTGATGCAAAATGAGCCGAGTGTTCATAGAACAGTGCCTGACACATGGCAAGCTCTTGATAAACATCAGCTGTCAGGACCCCTGGAAACCAAGGTTACCATCGAAGAACAGTGCACAGCAACAGAAAAGAACAGGGTGAGCTGAGAAGTTCTGGCTCCCCCAATCCTCCCCAAACTACAAAAGTGGGAAATAAAGGCATTAAAAATGGCTCGGAATTCTCAAGAGAGAGAGTCTGTGATATGAGGTTAAGTGATACACTCATTTGTGTTACATTCTTCAGGACCACGGTATAAAAGGTAACACTGTTCACAGATAATAGCATCATTTAATTTCTGACACACATGGTTTCCTTTTGGTCTAACAATCTTCAATACTCTCCTCCTTCTTCTTCTTTTTTTTTTTTTTTTGAGACAGAGTCTCAAGCTGTCACCGTCAAACTCATGGGCTTAAGTGATTCTCCTGCCTCAGCCTCCCAAGTAGCTGGGACCACAGGCGCCCGCCACAGCACCCGGATATTTTTTGTTGCAGTTTGGCTGGGGCTGGGTTTGAACCCACCCCCCTCAATATATGTGGCCAGCGCCCTGCTAACTGAGCTGTGGGCGCTGCCTAATACTCTTCTTTCTGATAAGTGTACACTTGTTTTTATACAAATAATTTTAAGACAGATGTAATAACAAATTTCTTTTTAAATTTTTATGATACTTTGTGTATAAAACAAAAATAAATTTAAATAAATTTTAAATTTTTATGATACTTTGTGTATAAAACAAAAATAAATTTTAAATAAATAAATTGCACACACATGCAATTCTTAAGTATCATCATAAAACAAAAAATGCTTGCACAAAAGTTAAGCAACTTGGAAGAGCTTCTTGGTAACAAAGTTTTTCCAAAGACTTTAAGGTTCATTTTTAAGAATTCACAATTAACTAGCTTGTCATGGCTTTAATAAAGGAAAGCTGAAGTATAATTCATAAAAACAGCTATTCCTATAAAATAAACGTTTAATTGTATTATAGAATTTGCTGGCTGTAGGCCCTCCAAATGATGATTTTCTGATAACTCACAAAGTTATACAGAATTATGTCTATAATGTAATCATCTTACTTACATTAAGAACAAGTTCTCTGGTTGTTTTCAAAAAATGAAATTAAAGTTTCCATAAAGAATCTATATTTTAAGTTTGGTTATGTCTTGGATTTTTAGGTATATCCATCAAATAATGTTTAATTTGAAAAAACAAACTGGAAAGTTTTTGCTCCCTGTCCAATCCATTTTCCTTATTTCCACTCATGAATTTTCAAGGATTTACCTGAAAGTTGCTGATGTTTATGATTACTATTTTATTAAGCCCCCGTATAGTGACTGATATTTATAACTGTCTATGAAATCCAGGGCTCTACCAGGCATATTGCCATAATATGGCATATTCTATCACTTCCAGACTTTAATCCTAAAGTTCATCAAGCATTTGGAGTTTGAAGACTTAAAAAACAAAGATGAACTTCACATCCTAATGGGGCTGACTTGACCTCTGTCCTTTTCCACATCTTCCAAAGCAAAAAGATATTTAAAAACACTGTATGAGAATGTGATGTTACTTAGACTGACATATTGCTTTAGTCCTGCAAATCTGAAATCAGTCAGGACAGAGCAGGTGTACATGATCTGTACGGTAACATTCAGATTTTTTTTTGAGACACAGTCTTGCCCAGGTTAAAGTGCCCATGATGTCAGCCTAGCTCATAGCAACCTCAAACTCCTGGGCTCAAGTGATCTTCCTGCCTCAGCCTCTGGAGTACCTGGGACTACCAGCACCTGCCACCATCCCTGGCTAGTTTTTTCCATTTTTAGTAGAAATGGGGTCTCCTTCTTGTTCAGGCTGGTCTCCAACTCCTCAGCTCAAGGGATCCTCCCACCTTGGACTCTCAGGGTGCTGGGATTACAGGTGTGAGCCACCACATCTGCCTCGATTGAAAACTTCAAATGGGCATCTTTAGGTTATTCTTCTAGTTTGGGAAAAACACTGGCTGAGGAAGAGTTCAATAAAAACTGAAGTAAGGAGATGAACTGGAGGGAGAACAGGTGGTGTAGGTAACACCAACATTCTACGGCCATCTCTAAACTTCAGCTCCATCCCCAGCCCTGTAGCTCTAATTCTACTATGTCCCCAAAGGGCAGCCTTCCTCCCCAGAAGATCCAATTAACAAGTCTTGGTCCATTTAAATAATCATTCATCCTGGATGAATGAATAAGGAGTTAAAATTTAGAAATCTGAGACAAGTATTTATTTTTTTAACTTTTTTGAGAATATTCTTGGTTCTGTAATGGTAACTGGTATATACAATTGTTGAGTTGGTTTCCAAAAATTTCACTTTATGTAAAAAGTGATAAAAAGGCTTAAGTTTCAGCATATCAAATATTTTTACTCAAGAAATTTTTTCACTAACAGTTTTCTTCAGCTCAGTGCCTGTGGCTCAAGTGGCTTAGGTGTCAGCCACATACACCTAAAGTGGCAGGTTCGAATCCAGCCTGGGCCCACCAAACAACAATGATGGCTGCAACCAAAAAATAGCCAGGCGTTGTGGTGGGCACCTGTAGTCCCAGCTACATGGGAGGCCGAGGCAGGAGACTCGCTTGAGCCTAGGAGTTGGAGGTTGCTGTGAGCTGTGATGCCATGGCACTCTTCCCAGGGGGACAGCTTGAGGCTCTGTCTCAAAAAAAAAATAAAGCTTTCTTCAGAATATGAGTCCAAAACAGGTACAGAGGCCAAGTTCTAGACTATTCCTCATATTTATAAAATACGAATTAAATAGTAGAGTTCAAATTTTAATAGTACTTAGTGAGACTACAAAACTTTATTTTCAAATTATATGATATAAAAGAAATATTTTACTCACACCTTTAAAGAACAAAAAATATAAATATGATACTTAAAACCTTCCACAATTTTATCATTGTCACTGAAAATACATTTTTCAAACAGCCTTTAAAGTGTTAAGTTTTCTAAAATGTTTGTTCTGCTATAGCTTAAGTGATGTCAAAAAAAAAAAGGCAAAAAGAATGAAAGGAAGGAAAGGAAAAAAAGGAGGGAGATAAAAAAGAAGGCAGGAAGGAAACAAAATCTTATTTTTTATGAAATACTATTTTAAAATCTGGTCTGGGTGCAGTGGCTCATGCCTGTAATCCCAGCATTCTGGGAGGCCGAGGCGGGTGGATCATCTCAACTCAAGAGATGAGCAAGATTGAGACCCCGTCTCTACTAAAAATAGAAACCTCGTCAGGCACTGTGGCAATAGTCCCAGCTACTCAGAAAGCTGAGGCAAGAGAATCGCTTGAGCCTAAGAGTTTGAGGTTGCTGTGAGCTATGACACCACGACACTCTATCCAGGGTGACAGAGTAAGTGCTTTGTTTCTAAATAAATAATCTAGAGCTATTGCTGAACACAATTTTTATTAATTACCACCATTCCTTCAGTTGAGCGTGATGGCTCATGCCTATAATCCTAGTACTCTGGGAGACTGAGGCAGGTGGACTGCCTGAATTCATGGGCTCAAGACCATCCTGAGCAAAAGTAAGACCCACATCTCTAAAAATAGCCAGGGATTGTGACCAGCACCTATAGTCTCAGCTACTTGGAAAGCTGAGGCAAGGGAATCACTTGAACCCAAGAGTTGGAGCTTGCTGTGAAGTATGATGCCATAGCACTCTGCCCAGGAGTGAAACTCTGTCTCAAAAAAACAAACAAAAAAAAAAAAACCAAACAAAACCGCCATTCCTTTGCAGGGTTCAGCAAACATTTTCTGTAAAGAGCAGAGAGTAAATGTTTTTGGCTTTGAGAGACACATGATTTCTACTGCAGTCTCTGCCCCTGCAGCATAAGGATCTAAAAGTAATAAGAAAACAAATAGGAATGTGTGTTCCAATAAAACTTTATTTACAGAAACAAGGAGTGGGCCCTAGACTCAGGTTTGTACAGTGTCCTTGCAAACTTCTGACACTGGGCAAGAAGTCATCAGTGGCATGAAGATGAAAGAGGTTTAGTTAGCCCCTCTCAGTTCGTTTAAAAACCTTATGATTTAAGGTCACTTCCCATAAGAGCTATTCTTTTAAGTACAAATGGCCTATAGATTTCTTTATAAAAATTCCTACCTAGTGATACTGTTATTGGCTGCTTGCCAGTGAGAAACATTTGCCTATCCAACACTGACTCTGTTGTTTCCATTCTTTATTTTGTAGCCCAGTAATGGGAGGTATGCAATCAATTAAAAAAAAAAAGCTATGTATATATATAATATATATATATGTGTATATATGTATATATATGTGTATATATATATTAGCCTTTCATGAAGGTATATTAAAAATATAAGGATTTAAAAAGCTGCTGGGTTGTCTGATGTCAGAAGTGGCTGCCCACTTATGAGGCTAGAGAAGGGCCTTCCTCCACAGCACAGTGTTTGTAGGCAGCATCTATCTGTTTCCTGCTTAGATGGCTCTCAACTGGGATTCTGAAAGGAAAAGGGTTTGCCTGGAAGTTAACAAGAAGAGACAAACAATCAGTGAAGTCTATTCAGATAATAAGATGTTACAAAATTTAAGATAGTTTACTGGTTGCAAGGGTGGGTAGAGTTTTTTGAACTATATACGTAATATCAAAATGTTAATTAGAAAATTTTAAAATGAGAAAAAATAAAATTTCTTTGGGGAAAAAGAGAAAGTGAGGAGACCCAATATGGTAGATTAGATCACTATTTAGCTTAGATTAGTCCTTTCCACAGTCCACGTGTGGGGTGCCCTTCCCCACACCGTAATTTTGAGTTTGGCCAGTTTAGCCAATGCCATGTTAGTGGGGGTGGTGTGTCAAAGTGTTGAGGGGCCCTTGTGCAGTGGACTTGTGCTCTTGTGCCTCTGCCATCGACATGTGCGAAACAGTCCTCCACTGGCCCACCTTTCCAAAGAGGATGGGTACTGGTGGAGTGGAGGTACTCCGCCTGCCTTGCCCAGATCAGCTACTTCCTGGGGAGCCCTCAGACACATGAACTACATAAATGCTTACTGTCCCATTACCTGACATTTTGTGGCTGTTTGTTACCCAGCATTTTTGTAGCAAAAGCTAACTGATACAAGGTAATACCTTATATTTATGAAGGTCTCTTTTAAGCTGAGTGAAAAATATAGAAAGCATTTGTTTTTTAATCTCTATTTCACTTTAGGAACAGATTGAGTCCACACCAAGTTGGCAAACTGGTGACCCAGTAAAGTGTTTGACCTGTATATTGCTGGCATACACACGTTAAAGTGAATACACACACACACATGCACACACGGCAGTATTTAAGGGAATCTGGAGTTCTGACATGAAATAATTTCTAGATGCAACTCCAACTCCAGGTAGGATTCCATATTTGGGGTTGGGGTGACAAAATTCTAGGGCTGAAGAGTGAGATGCCTCTTGAGATGTGCATGCAAATTGTTTAGCTTATCCACTATTCCTAACATAGGAATATGTTTTTGTTTTTTTTTTGAGACAGAGTCTCACTATGTTACCCTTCGTTGAGGACTGTGACATCACAGCTCACAGCAACCTCAAACTCTTGGGCTTAAGTGATTCTCTTGCCAGAGCCTCCGAAGTAGCTGGGACTACAGGTGTCTGCCACAACACCTGGCTATCTTTTGTTGTAGTTGTCATTGTCGTTTGGCAGGCCGGAGCCAGGTTTGAACCCATCAGCCCTGGTGTATGTGGCTGGCGCCCTAGCCACTGAGCTACAGGTGCCCAGCCTATTCCTAACATCTTCTAATACTGAAAGCATAAAACGTCATTCACAACATAGCCAGGCTGTTGGTGCTTACTCTTTATGATATTTAAGAGAAAAGCAAATATTTTTTAAAATGAAATCTTAACTAATTTATTAAATATTGTTGTTTTAAAACTCATCAAATCATAAGATGTGTTTACTTGGGGCATTACTCTTTCTGTAGTCTAACCCTATTGGAATAAGATTTTCAATTGTTTCTAACTAGCCCTTTGAACTATCATATTTACAGTCCAAGGTTGGACTGTAAAAATCCAATGTAATTCTGGCCATTTCTGCCAGATTCTTCGCAGGTTCTGATTTAATTTCTTTCTCTCCGTGCCAATGAAAACAGTAAAAGCAGTTGAATTGTTTTCTACATAACACAGGTGCTTTGATTTTTAGTTACATAAGAAAAAAACATTTCTGGTCAGTTTTGGTGAAGAATTTTTTACTATATATTTAAACATAGGAAGAATAGTCCACTTGAAGTCCCAGTGCAACGAAAGCACACGTCCATTTGCAAAGTGCTATGTTGCTTTCTCATTACCTGGGAAACATGTTGTCAGGTGCTCCATAAGTGCTTCTTGGGTGACAGGTTTTCTTGCTGAGTTCATTGCTGAGATGGCCAAGCAAAGGATTTCCCCGAGTGGAATAAACTGAGACTGACTGATGGGAGACATACTGATTGGGGATACATCACCTGCAGAAAGACAATTTCCAAATCAGGGGTTCATTGAAGACCCAGTCATTTAGCATATGCACTCATTCATACATACATGCCCTTCCCATGACTATCTGACTGTTCCTACTCCTTGTATCAGAAATATAACCAACTCTGAACATAGAAGTTGGCTGGAGACAATTCCACTCAAAAGATGTCCACACATAGCAGAAACGTCTACTCTCTCGACAAATGAAACTTTCCTTTACCACTTGAGAGCTCCTTTAAACAGACTGAGCACTGAAAATCTTGTAGCATTGAGGCTTTGAAAAATGATTTCTATTTTTATTAACCTGGACCTGATTTATTTAATAACTGCTATCACATCTCAACAAATGCACCTGTGGTGACTTGGTGACTCATGTATTCAGATGTGGAGTGCCTTCCTGTGTCAGGCATCTGCTGGCGACTTAGGGGCCGGAAGACAGAGGGCGAGGATGCCACTCTCTCCCCTAAATGTCTCTGCCCCCAAAGAACTTCTATTTAAGTGGTGGAGATAAACAAGTAGGTCAGTTTTGTGTGGCAGGTGCACAAGAATGGACTGAACTGGGAGCCCAGAGGAGAGGGTGGGACACTGCGTCCTGGGGTAAGGGTGGTAAGATGTCACAATGGAGATGCAATCTGAACCCAGCACCAGAGGGCAGGAGTGTGCAGGGTGGCTAGGGGCAGAGGCAAGTGTCTTCTGGGGCAGAACAGAAAAAGGGACAGGTATTGTAGGGTCAACATAAGGAAAAAATGAGCACCCACACCCTTCATGCTACAAGGATGGTAAACCCTGGAAGGAATTTAATGAAGGAGGCCCTGGGGAGGACAGCCTGGGAGGGGCAGAACGGGGCAGATTATTCCAAAACTGTGGCCTCCTGCACACACATGAAACTAAACAGACCCACAGAGGCAGGAGAGGCAGAAGACCCAACATGGAGAGTGACAGATGGTGACTGCTGCCCGAAGAGGTGTCAACCTGCACTGCAAACATTCGTCTTCCTTTCTGAAACCTTTATACCATAGTGTGGTGGTTTTCAAGTTACACTCCAAGGATCCCCAGAATATCCTTAGAGATTTCTGCGACAGGGTGAACTCAGCAGAGGGAGAGGCTGGGAGGTAGGAAACTCAGCTGTGGAGACTTTGTGCCGCCTGTTTTATTATGCTTTGGGACTCTATACGAAGTCACTTGAGAAGGGGGAGGCCCGACACAGAGTGTGCAAACTCAACAGGATAGAGTATCTGTGAGCTTCTAGTCATCTTCCCCATGTGGACTTACACAATCTTTTTTTGTCTCCTAACCAAGCTTTCTCTGTTGCAGTGAGCTACCATGGCTGGCAAAAAGTGAGATCAGGGTCAGCCTAGTGTGGCAATAAGCAACTCTCCCTCGAAGATGTCTGGCTGCTCGAGAGTAGACCAGCTTCCAGGGCCCGTGAAGCCCTGTCCAGGCACAATCCCTAGTTTGCTGGAGGTGTAGAGAGAACTTTGGGAAACGCCCTGAGCCTCATTTTTATGGACAAGATGGGAAGTGGTTTGGTGAATGAATCTGGCAACACGGCCTGGGGACAGAGACCACTATGCATGGGGCAAGTCCAGTAGGATGAAGCAGGGGGACTTCAGTGTCCAAGGTCGAAACCTGAATCCCCTTCCCAAGCTCTGCTTAGTTCAATCCCCTCTCCCTCTGGGGGTCTTCCATGCCCCCCCCCCAAGATAGAATGGACACAAGGAAGGCATCTGCCCAAAGGCCTGAGGGAAGAGGGAGAACCCAAATCCAGAAAGGGAGGCCACAGGAGTCAAAAAGCAGCAGAAGCCAGGAACTGACCCAATTTAGAACCCAGAACTCTCTGGGGCCTCTGGGACATAAAGATTGTAACAAGAAGCTGTCTGAGGAGGTCTGCGGTAGTCAGTGGGGCAGAAGGTGGCAGCTAGCACATGGCCTCTGGGGCCCGTGGGTGTCACTAGCTGGTGAAGTTCAATTCATATCGGTGACTCAAAAAGGATAGGACTAGGGTAGGATGTGGGGGCTCATGCCTATAATCCCAGAAATTTGGGAGGCCAAAGTGGGAAGATTGCTTGAGGCCAGGAAGTCCACACCAGCCTAGGCAACACGAGACCCTACCTCCACCAAAAAATTAATAGCCAGGACGTTGTGGTGGGACTATAGTCCCACATACTCAGGAGGCCAAGGTGGGTGGATCACTTAAGCCTAGGAGTTCGAGACCAGCCTCAGCAAGAGTGAGACACTATCTCTACTAAAAACAGAAAAACTATCCTGGCGTGGTGGGCACCTATAGTCCCAGCTACTTGGGAGGCTGAGGCAGGAGGATCACTTGAACCCAGGAGTTGGAGGCTGCAGTGAGCTGTAACAGTACCACCTCATTGGAGCCTGGGTGGCAGAGTGAGACCCTACCTCTAAGATAACAACAATAATAATGATAATAATAAAATGACAGAATAATGTGAGCTGGCCCCATCTCAGTGGGCAAGTTTGCAACTGCGTGCCTAGAACAGTATATTTAAAACTCAAAGATGGGCAGCACCTGTGGCTCAAAGGAGTAGGGCACTGGTCCCATATACCAGTGGTGGGTTCAAATCCGGCCCTGGCCAAAAACTGCAAAAAAGAAAAAAACCTCCAAGAAAAAAACTGCCATAACAACCTCCAAGAAAAAACTGCATAAACAAAATCTCATTCTAAAACCTAATGTGTAAAAATAGACCTAGTGCTGGTGAAGAGGTGCAGCAGGCGTGGGAACTGGGAGCTTTCCTAACCAGCTCTGTTCTGCCCAGCTCAGCCACAGAAAACCCCTCCCAGACTCTTTCTGGGGGTCCTTCTCACCCGCTCCAGCTCTGCCGTGCAGGGTGAGCAGCTCAGAGGCTGGCTGTCTGGCTATCGGGCTGAGTTGCTAGGTTGGCTATGTGGATCTCACAGTTACCTGGAATGATTTTATTTTTATTTTTTTGAGACAGAGACTCACTCTGTCACCCTGGGGAGAGTGCTGTGGTGTCATCATAGCTCACAGCAACCTCAAACTCCTGGGCTCAAGCGATTTTCCTGCCTCTGCCTCCGTAGTAGCTGGGACTATGAGTACCCACCACCACACCTGGCTAGTTTTTCTATTTTTAGTAGAGATGAGATCTCACTCTTGTTCAGGCTGGCCTCGAACTCCTGAGCTCAAGTGATCCATCTTGCCCAGTCTGCTAGAATGATTTTAAAAGTAGGAAGAGAAGGAAGATGGAGTTAGCCGGTACTGGGAGGGCCAAAGCAAAGTATAGTATCTTTTGACTTGTGTACTGTTTGGGAAGTTAACACCTTCTACAATTTGCCTCTCATAACTAAGAATATCGCAAAAGAAAGAAAAAGACTCAGTATTTTCCTTAGTATTTTACTAAGTAGGATTATTCCTTAATTTTATATATGTTACAAGAGGAAACCAGAGCTCTTTGTGAAAAGGAAACTACTATTAGCAAAACTAACTGCTTTAGTTCAGGTCATGTTTTTAGCTGACATGATGCATTTAGTTTCACTGCCACCTTCTCGGTGGATTTCTCTGAGGCCAAGCGGAAGGGGTAGCATGCTTTAAGCCTATCTGAATTGCATTTGCTTTGAGAAAGTTCAGTTTCACATAATAATATATGTAGTAACTTTTAACTCAGGTTATAGAGCAAAACGGAACTTGGATGCTCTAAATCCATGGTCCCCAACACCCCTCTGCCGTTCTTAAAACTGTCTTTCAGGAAACCTGTTCCTGGTGCCGAAGAGGTTCTGGTTGGCCTGTTAGGAAACTGCCACATAGCAGGTGGGGAGTGAGTGAACCTCCATCTGTTATTTACAGCCGCTCTCAAGCTCACACAACACCCAAGCTCCACCTCCTTCCTATTCCAGACGTGCCCCCACCCCCTCCCCCCACCTCCTTCCTATTCCAGACTTGCCCCCACCCCCTCCCCCAATGGAAAAATCATCTTCTATGAAACCTATCCCTGGTACCAAAGAAGTTGAGGACCACTGCTCTAAATAACTATGTCCACATCATCTCATTTTTATACTGTGCTAAGGTATCTATCTATCTAAGCCTTCCCCCCCAAGCCCTAGCCCATCAACAATGCTGTGTGCTCTGCCTCTCCAGAGCCGCCCTACACACCACATGCAACAGCCTGCTTTAGCTCAACCTCCCCTCCTGCCTCCACCAACACTCTTTTCTCGAAAGAAGGGAAGAAGAGGGGAGGAAAGGGGGAGGGAGGGGAGGGAAGGAAAAAAGAAAGAAAGCTGGGTGCTGTGGTGCCTATAGTCCCAGCTACTCAGGAGGCTGAGGCAGGAGGACTGCTTGAGCCCAGAGTCTGAGATTGCTGTGAGCTAGGCTAAGGCCATGGCACTCTAGCCATGACTCGGTGCGCCCCTCCCCCCAAAGGAAATCTGAACTCCTCTGCCTACGAGGCGTGTAGGGTCCCAACCCTGTCCACTCCCACCTCTCGGCCTGCTCCACACTCACAACCTCTTCTGTTGTGAACATGCCAGGCTCTTTCTCAGCTCAAGACCTCTGTATACTTTGTGCCCTTAGCCAGGGATGCTCCTTGGGTGGACCTTTTTGAGATTGGCTTTTCATACTTTATGTCTCAATTTACAATGCATCTCCTCAGGGAGCCCTACCCTAATCAAGTAGTCTAATGCTACTCTGAAGTTACTATCCTCACCCCCAAACGTGTGTGGATGTGCACTTATGGGGCCTCTGTCTGTCTCGCCCACTAGAATATAAACTCTGTGACAGAAGGCAACTTGAATACCATATTCCCATGACCTAAAACAATACACTGCTTACACAAGACACCCAACAAAATGCATGTTGAATGAATAAATATCCATTTTATAACAAGGAATCTCTCAGGATATTTTAAAGGACTGTGATTTTATTCATATTTTCACTAAATAATTGCAAAAAAACACAAGAAGAGACCAAATATACTTAACCATGCAATTTCTAAGACCCCTCCTGGAATTTCATGAAAAATAGTCCCCAAAACACAGCAGTTACAGCAGGAAAACAATTTCATAGTACTATTACATATCAATTAAAAATAAGCTTTTAAAAGAATAATTGCATATCAAGTGAGGTTTAGAATATGCGTTTAAGACCTGCTTTAAAGAAATCACAGGTATTTCTCAACACAACATAAACATTCAGGTTACCATAGTTTTTTGTGGATCTTATATCAACCTGCTTCATGAGCCAACTAGTCAATGTTAAAACCACGCTACTAGAAAATTCTTCCATGTACAAGACCATATTTAGTTCTTCAAAGAAGAAAGCAAGAGAATGTAAATACTTCCATAATACTGTTGGTGACCATAATCCACAGAAACTACCACATTCTGCATAAATTAGGAATTGTAACTTACTTGTCCATAATTTATAGGATGGATTTTTCCACTATCAAAATTAGTTCTGAACACATTCATGAGGACGACTCACCTAAAAGCTCATTGGTCCTTTGTGGGCTAATAAATTCTTTCTAAACTGCTATAATTCTGTCCTATTGTTTTAAAAGAGAAGGAATGAATAGGTTTTAGTTTAGCTTTACTTTCTTACAAACATCCATTAAGCACAGTCCTGGGTGGGGAGGGGACATCTGTCAAATCTAGGTTAATTCAGATAAAGCCAAGTGCAGTGCCTAGGACAGAAGAAGCACTCCATAAATTTCTGTTGAGTGAATTTAAAATGTGAGAAGACTTGAAACTATGACAATTTTAACTAAACTTTGGCTATAGGAGCACTTAAATATTTAAAATACATTGGTGAAAATTTGGACACTGTCTTTCTGTAAGGTTAGCTGACCAATATAAAGAGAAAGTTCCATTAGTGAGTGGAGGATAGCAGGCAGAGGACAGTGTGCTCAGCCTTATGTGGTATAAACCCGTGTTGATACAAAGGAATGACATGCTATTTGGGTTAGAAAAATCACTCCTGTGCCACTTTGGAAGACGACACTTGGTCCTGTAACTGGCAGGGAGGGGCTGGGATCCCACATGGAAGTACTGCAGATACCAACAGGTCTCTTACAGTCTACAGCAAGTCACTTCTACCTCAAGAAATCCCTTTCTCAAGCCCACACATTCATACTATTTAAATTCCTCCATTTTCCTTCTCAACTTTTGGCCAGTTAGTTTAGTTGGAATTATTTTAAAAAATTCTCTCACATAATTCATCCTTTCAAGAAATATTTGAATGCCTATTCCATATTAATATCAAATACCTTTAGGCATTTGAGTTCCAAAATGGTGCCAATCTCAGGTTCTATTTGTGGGCCAAAGAAAGAACTGTAATAAAGCCCTGCCCTTTGTAAACGCCATTTTCATTTTTTGCAGCCAATGCAGGTTCAACCTTTGCAGGTTGAGGGAGGACAACAAAACTTTGAAAACATGAAAGATGTGACTTTCATGACAACTTATATTCATCCTTTAATGGATGATATTCCTAGCTCTCCAAAAGATACACAGTAAAAAAGCAAACAAAAACCCATTTCATTTCATCGTCAAGTACCCACCTTTATATAACTGAGTAAGAAAAGGAAAGCCGTCATTTTTCCAAGTGAACCACATAGGAATAAACAACCACCTTGGAAGTGCCAGCATCCACCTTCTATTTTAGCCTTCTTTAAATTTTTTTTATTTTCAAGCACCAGCATTCTGTATGAATTATCCCATTTTGTGGCCCAGGCTGGGGTGCAGTGGAGTGTGATCATAGTTCATTGTAACCTCTGATTTGTAGACTCAAGTGATCTTTCTGCATCAGTCTCCTGAGTAGGTGGGACTACTACAAGTGTGTGCCACTACCATGCGCTCAGGCAATCCTCCCACCTCAGCCTCCCAAAGTGCTGGGATTACAGGAGTGAGTCATTGCATCTTGCCCCTATTTATTTGAAAGTACTATTTTTCATTGTGGATGTTAATTTGTTACCCGAGTCTTTGACCTTGATAATGCTTATGTACCAAACCAACCTACTTACAAATGCAGTTCTGAAACTGTAATAGTTTATAATTGAGAAATTCTCAATATAAAAACCACTCACCTGGCCGGCACTTACAGGTAGTGGCTCATGCCTGTAATCCCAACACTCTGGAAGCCAAGGCGGCTGGATCCCTTGAGTGCAGAAGACCAGCCTGAGCAAGAGCAAGACCCCATGTCTACTAAAAAATAGAAAAATTAGCTGGGCATGGTGGCAGATGCCTGTAGTCCCAGCTATTTGGGAGGCTGAGGCAGGAGAATCACCGGAAACCAGGAGTTTGAGTTTGTTGTGAGCTACGATGTCACATGACTCTACCCAGGGCGGTAAGAGTGAGATTCTATCTCAAAAAATAAAAAATGAAAATAAAAAAGGCATTCAGGGGATATTTTGATAAGTGCCTAGTCACTTAAAACAAAATACAATTATCCACTATGTGCTTATTTCCTCATTTAAAAAATGAGGGTTTCAATAAAATGATTTCAAAGGTTCCTCCCAGCTTCAAAAATCTATGATCCTTAAACAAACAACAACAACAAAAAAAAAACTATGATCCTATCAAAGCTGTAGAATTCTGGCATAAAAGCACAACATACTACTAATATCTAGCACGGTTTTCATCCTGCTGGGACAACGATTTTAATGCTCATCTGATCTGAAAAAGTTGGCTTGAACTTTAAAATGGCTAAACATATTTGCTACCAATTTTTTTCTTCCTTGCATTAAAGCCTTCATAGTTTTCCTTTCTCATTCAAAGTCTTGCTTTGCCCTGTTCCTCAAGACTGGAGTGGGACTTTTCTGTTCTCCATAACTGCCAAAATTAACACTAAAGTTAGAATTATGGATGTCAATAAAATTACCACATGTAGCAGATACGTTGACTCCTCATAAAAATAGTCAAACACGTCTGTAAAATGCACAGTGGGCACAAGGACAGTACAACTCTATTCCTTTCAACAAACTATTCACAGAACTACTAATTTGCTGAGTTTTATCCTCAATGCCCTTGGGCTTGGGGAAATCATAAGCTCTCTGAGGTTACAGTTACTTGAACAACTTCTCTGATGCAGAGAGAGCTTCAGACAAATCTTGTGTTTTACAATTTAATTCAATTTATTAACCCCAATTTCATGTATACATGCTGTTTGATACATGCTGTTTGGGTCTTTTAACAGAAGATCTGCTACAGGATTTTTTAGAAAGCTTCTCTCAAAGAGCACAAATTCCTTCCGTACCTCTCTGGAAGAGCAAGGCACCCTCACAGTGGGGCGCGCATCTGGCTCCCATTACCTCCTGTGCCACTGGGTTTTCAGCAGCTTTCCTTTGAAACAAGATTACTGTACTTGACTTTCGAATGTTTGTATTGGAAATTTAAAAGAAAACTGGCATTGAAAAGGCACTTTTGCCAGTTTGCTGTAAGTTTGTTTTAAATGCCACTGATTTCAAAAGTTTAAGGCTGAGCTCTATTGCCACCATCGATAGAAGATTTGGCATTAAAAACGGAATTTTAGAATATTCAGAAAGTCTATTAGCAACTTCTCTTAAGTTTCCTGATGTTTTATTTAAAAACTCGATGGGTCTCTTAAAGTCCAATTCTTAAGCTGTTATTTGTATAAGTTGTTTGAATGCAAAAGAGAACATACAGGGAAAGTTCCTGCAAATAAGATAAAAAATAACCCGCTAGGACTTACTGAGAAACATTTTTTTTTTTTTTTGGAGACAGAGTTTTACTTTATAGCCCTGGGTAGAGAGTCCCATGGTGTCATAACTCACAGCAACCTCAAACTCTTGGGCTCAAGCAATCCTCCTGCCTCAGCCTTCCCAAGTAGCTGGGACTATGTGATAGATGCCCACTATCACACCTGGCTATTTTTAGAGTCAGGGTCTCGCTCTCTTGCCCAGGCTGGTCTTGAATCTTGAGTTTAGGCAATCCACCACCTTGACCTCCCAGAGTGCTAGGATTACAGGTATGAGCCACTGCACCCTGCCTTCAAGAAACTTCTAAGGAAGAGTAGAGTTGAACAAGAGTAATCATGGTGGCTAGTGGCACCCCACAAAAAATGAGTTAACATCGTTCAAGAATCTTTATGCATATTAATCTCTCTGATATGAGTGAAACAACACGTTAGCTGGCTCACTGGTTTACAGAAGAAATCCATCCTCTTCCCAGCCTCTGAACTTTCATTAGTCATATTAGCTATCAATGTTCTTAGCGAGATTTGACTATTGATAAAACAAAAAATTGTCATAAGCTGAGATAGGCCAGGAAAGGTAGTGCACCAGGCAGAAAAGGGCCCCAATGGCAGTGCTGAGGCAGAACCCCAGGCTTGGGAGCCTTCCCCACTGAGAGGAGTCCTGCTGTCTTCTCTAACACACTGAACCACTCACCTATGTGCAACAGGTTTATAGCCGAAGAGTCAGGATGGAATATGAGACATCAGATCAACTATAGGCATCAGTACTTTGAACTTCAACAAGGGCTCCACATGATAGCATGACAACTACTACAAGCACCGTATGTGTGTTAGGCCGTAGGGGAGCGAACCCAGCAGAGTGCTATGCTGCTACATAGCAGGCACTCAAATGTCGGCCGAACAAAAAGACCCTACACATCCTGGCCAGATGAGGCAACACACTGCTTGCTACCTGCCAACACCAGCTGCCATTCACTTCCACTCCCTTATCCAGAAAGACATAAAAGCCATTTTCCACCAGGGATGAAACCAGTATGAAATACCCATCCCGGCTGGCAACCATAAGATCTCTGAGATGTGTGATTGTTCAAGGCACCAGGCTAACAAGAGTTCCTATGTAATGTAGTGTCTTCCTTTTCTAGTGAGTGTTACCACAGAGGTCAGAACCTAAATTCCTATTGTAAGCCACCATATGTGTCCCTTCCATCTCCATTCCAGACTGGAACCTAGCCTAGCACCAGGGACACGTCAGATCTCTGAATTACACTGACAGTAGTTCCCAATGTAGTTTAACAAAATCAGCCTAATGCCCCCAGGGCCGTATGTTCTCTTCCCCTCTTTTTAAAGTGAGAATAGCTATTTCTCAACTTTGTATTCTTTTTTATTTCCTTGCTTATTTTTTATTTTTATTTCTTTGTACTTTTTTTTTATGTTGTTGAGACAGAGTCCCACCCTATGTCCTGAGCAGGGTGCAATGGCATCATGGCTCACTGCAACCTCGGACTCGGGCTGCGGGCATCCTGCTGCCTCAGCCTCTGGAAGCTGCTGGGATTGCAGACGCCCGCTGCGGTACCCGGATGGGTTTTTCATTTTTTTAGGAGTTGGGGTCTCACTCTCACTCAGGCAAGTCTCAAACTCCTGAGCTCAAGCAGTTCTCCCTCCTCAGCCTCCCACAGTGCTGGGATTACAGGCATGAGCCACCATGCCCGGCTCAACTTTGTATTCTTTACTTTAGCAGTTTATAGACATTAGGACCATACTGTGACATGTAAAATACAACTGTAATAGAATAAAAAGGCCTAATTAAATACAGTCCTAATTCAATAGGTATAGGTTGACAGTCTCCAAATTACATCAAATTACAGTGACTGCTACCAACTCCCCAAAAACAGAACACCCTATCCCCCCTTCCAACAGCTAGGAGGTTGTTCAGAATACAAGTTCAGAGGGATAACAGAAGGCACAGAGGGTCAGGACAGATACACAGAGAAAACTGCCTATTCACTGTAATAATAAGCAACTTTTCTCTCCTAAATTTGGCATTACAAGACCATGTGTATGACAGCCAAACCTTTAGGTTCAGAGCCCAGCTATGCACCTCACCAGTTGTGTGATTTGGGGCAAATTATTTAATTTTTTAAAGTTTCAGTTTCCCCTTTTGTGAAGTACACATAATGATGTTTACCTTGTAGAGCCACTGAGGGGATTAAATGAAACAATAGATGTTGAATGCTCATACTGTTCCTGAGACGTAGTAAATATTTAATAAATAGTAGTTATTACAAATATCTTCCCTAAGCCTATCTAAATCTATCTCATTTACTTTTTTACAGTAGTTGAATTTCTACCAAGTCACTTGGTCCTAAAAAGAAGACTTTTTTAAAAACTAAAGATTCCTTGAGCGGTAATGTTTCTTACACTAGCATGAATCAGTTTAACCAGATCACCTTCCCCTTAATGCTTAGCTGTAAGTACAGACAAACTGAGTGAATGGAATATTCTGACTAGGAGGCAGAAAAGTTAAAATATATAAGGCTGGGCATGGTGGCTCGTGCCTGTAATGCTAGCTGAGATACGTGGATCCTTTGAGCTCAGGAGTTCGAGACCAGCCTAAGCAAGAGTGAGACCCCACTTCTAAAAAATAGCCAGGCATTGTGGTGGGTACAAGTAGTCCCAGCTACTTGGGAGGCTGAGGCAAGAGGATCACTGAAGCCTAAGAGTTTGAAGTTGCTATGAGCTATGGCTCCACAGCACTCTACCCAGGGTGATAGAATAAGACTCTGTCTCAAAACAAATGTGGGCCAGGAGTGGTGGCTCCTACCTATAATCCTAGCTGTCTGGGAGGCCAAGGCAGGTGGACTGCTTGAGCTCAGGAGTTTGAAACCAGCCTGAGCAAGAGTGAGACCCTGACTATATAAATAGCCAGGGAGGGGTGGTGGTGGATGCCTATAGTCCTAGCTACTTGGGAAGCTGAGGAAGGAGGACCGCTTAAGCCCAAGAGTTTGAGGTTGCTGTGAGCTAGGCTGCTGCCAGAGCACTCTAGCCTGGACAGCAGAGACTCTGTCTCAAAAAGAAAAAAAAAAAACTTAAAATATATAGAACATATGACATTTGGAATGTATTCTGGGCTGGGAGAGAACCGTCTTAATAAGGGAAATGTATAACACAGGAGATAGGAAATAGTACACAGAGAGACTTATAAGGACATCAAACAGGCTCGGAGCCTGTGGCTCAAGTGGCTAAGGCACCAGCCACATACACCTAAGGTGGCGGGTTCAAATCCAGCCCAGGCCCGTCAAGACAACAATGACGGCTGCAACCAAAAAATAGCCGGGTGTTGTGGTGGGCACCTGTGATCCCAGCTACTTGGGAGGCTGAGGCAGGCAACTCGCTTGAGCCCAGGAGTTGGAGGTTGCTGTGAGCTGTGATGCCATGGCACTCTACCCAGGGGAATAGCTTGAGGCCCTGTCTCAAAAAAAAAAAAAAAAAAAGGACATCAAAGAAAGTTGGCCAATTTCAAAATCTGGGCTGGGCCAATCCTTCACCTAAGAAAGGGAACAGAAACTTAGCACAAAGTACACTTTGTACTAGGGATCAACGACACTAGGAGTTAGAGAATTTCTGAAGGCACCTGGACTGTCAACAGTCATGGTTCTTCTAAGGAAAACATCCTACAGGATTCAAAAAAGAGACTTACATGTAAACTTTGTGAATTTAGCGTACTCTTTACTTAAGTAAACCATCATCAATCCCTTCACATTCACATTTTCTTCTTAATGCTAACCATCCTTTGCAAGCAGCGCAAGCCATGGAAATTTCCTGGGTGTAACTGTATCTCTAGGTAAGATCACTCATCATTTCTAGAGTGACTTGCATAACTCTCAGGGTCTACCTGAGCATTCATGTACTCTGGGAAGATTCTTAAAATCAGCAAACAGATCATTCTAACTCTTGGTGACAAATTTATGCTTTTTAAACTGGCTGTTTATTCAACTATTTATTGAGTGGTTTCCACACATAGGAAGCATCTGCTAGGAGATGTAAACGGTAGAAAAAGGCATGACACTGGATCCCTGCCTTCAAGGAGCTTGCAACTTAGGTGGGAAAACAAAATATAAATGTGTGTAAAGCTAAGCAATCAGGCTCGGCGCCCATGCTCAGTGGTTAGAGCGCTGGCCACATACACTGAGGCTGGTGGGTTCAAACACGGCCTGGGCCTGCTAAACAACGACCAAAAAAAAAAAAAAAAATAGCTGGGCACCCTTAGGCCCTGCTACTTGGGAGGCTAAGGCAAGAGAATCGCTTTAGTGGTTGTCAACCTGTGTGTGCGACCCCTCTCGACTGTATTAAAGGTTCACGCATTAGGAAAATTGAGAACTACTGGCTTACGCCTAAGAGGTTGAGGTTGCTGTGAGCTGTGATGCCACGACACTCTACTGAGGATGACATGATGAGCTCTGTGTCTAAATAAATAAATGGAATCATAAAATAGTCACATTACTGTTCCAAGTATCTTTGAACGATCTGAAGTCAAAAAATACATGAATGACAAGAATATTATTTCTATAATAGGAATTTCAAGGGCTTCGAAACAACCTTCCGCTGGGGTAAATGGGGAGAACATGCTGGGCAGAGAGATTTTGAATAGGGTCCTTAAGAATCTCTAGAACTGACGGGTGTGAAGACATTACATTATAGAATTATATTCACAACACACTATGCTTGTGCTTTTCCTGACCAAGCATCCATTAAAACCGACTCAGGATCCTCAACTTTGCTCCAAAGATACAAAGTGCCCTGCACACAAAAGATGACTTTGACAGTGAAGAAAGGAAACATGTTTCTTTTCTTTAGTGAAGGGGTGAGATGGATGGATGGATGTGATCACAAAGAGAAAGGACATGTCCACGGGGCCTACTGTACAGTTTGCATTATTTTACAGTGTCCTAATTATTCTTACAAGTTACATAAGGGATTCAACACTCTCAGAAATATCTTTAATAAACACAGTGCTAAGACTATACATTTGATGAAGGGGTAAAACCATGCCTTCAGATGTGCCAAGTCTCACTTTGGAAATGAACCATGTAATGGACTTTTAAGGACCAAAATTTACCATTACACTGTAAGGTTTTTTTTGTGTGTGTGTGAAAAGCCCATAGATGTAAGAAAACATCTCGTGGTAATCTGAATCCTAAAGCGGACTGTGATGAAATATGCTCACTTCCTTAGTAGTTAATGGCAGCCTCTGTACGATGTTAGTCTTGGAAACGGTCCCTGGGCGTATAAATCAGGCTTTCTCAGGTTTTAGCACACTGCATGTAAGTTAACAGGCCAAATAACATACAAAATTTCAGGCACTATATGCATATTAATTGAGAAGGAAAAAATGGTGAGTATTTACTGAATGCCTCCCTTAGAAGAGTGAAAGAGATATACAGGTGATGGGAATCTGAGGTAGTTTATTCCTATTCGCAAATCCTTCAGCTGGTGACTTTTTGGTGCTGGTGTGATGCTCTGGGATGATGAGTGCTGGTGAGGCTGAGTGAAGAGCTGGACTACTCAAAGCCAGGCTGCAGGGGGACTAGAAATCAAGCCCACATTTCAGAGCACTGCACACCATTCCAGGTTGTGATGTCATAGACATTTTACCATAATTTTTTGCACACAACAACTCTTGAAAGAAAAGCAGGGGAAACCTACCTGACCCTTTCTGGACTGGCTCCATCCCCCAAGTAGCTTTGACGCTAAAGCCTGGGGCATGCTAGGGGGTTGCATCCAAGCCCAAGAAGGAGCCAGTAACAGAAACTGACGTCCTAGAATCTGTAATAAGAAGAGAGAGTAAACTTTCCAGTAACAGTATCCTCTGTGAACATTTCAGATTGGTTCCTGTGGCCAGTGGAGCATAACAGGAATCTGCTGCTTTACCTTCATAGATCTACTTTGTACAAAATGAGTTCCAGAACTCTCAGCTCTTCTTACAATTCAGGCCATGAGATACTGGTACAAATTCAGTTTGAAAGCTGGTGAAAAAGTACCTTAAAAAAGGCTTTGTGAATATAGTTGCTGGAACTTTTTTTTATGGAACGCTATTTGCACGGCAACAGCTGGAGTCCTGTCCCGTGCCCTTCCCATGTATCACAGACACTCGCACCGAGCCAGCTTCCCACTGCAGTGCTCGGGAATCTGCAGTGTCACTCCTCTTCTGCTCCTTCTCTGCAAAGTGAAGTCACAGGGACGAGCAGCCAACCTGACTTCTCACTATCCTGCCCAGAATCCTTTGTGAACCGAAATGAGTCATCGCTCCAAGAAAAGCAACAGTCTCTTGTCTGTCTGTGCAGGCTCCTTTGTCTGTGCCATGCGGAGACTCTAGGTCACACTGTACCCCAGGCACAGGGCAGCAAAGGGCACATCCTCCTCTCCAAGGGGCCCAGGTCCCCTCACATGCATTCGCACCAACTCATATTTATGAAGCGTTAAGACAGTAAAAAAGGACACATACCTCCAGCTGCGTGCAGAGAGAACACTCACATTAAAATCGATCTAGCGTCACATACTCACCAGTCCGTAATTATAGACTGACACCTTTTCCTACTTTTGATTTTTTTTTTTAAGGCGGGCTTTTCACTGCGCTGAAGGACTCATCACCCTCTGTGTGTAACAGGCGGTTCTACTGAACACTGGATCAAAGTTTAGCTGCAATGAGCTATCTGTCATAAATTCCAGTTGCTGTGCGAGTCTGTGCAAGCCAGATCCTTCCCAACACGCAGCCGGCGGGCTCGCAGCCCGGGCAGCTTCTGCCGTTGCCGAGCAAGGCGGCGTTGGGAATGAGGTCACTATGTCAGGAACCGGCTCTCAGCGTGAGCTGCTCCTGAGCTTACAACACAACTCCAGCCATACTGAGCAGAAGGACTCATAGGCTTGTTTTGTCTGCTTTTTCTTAAAAATGTGTAAATATAAGATCAGCATGGCAAAAAAAAAAAAAAAGATCAATCACATATCTGCATAAAAATGTCCTTTTCATTGCACTATTTGTACCAGGCTCATTATTAACCCCACACTGGATCAATCACTCATACACATAAATATGTGCATGCTGTGTTTACACACACACACACACACACAGAAGAACTTAGGTCAGCAGAACCACAGAGAAAACATTTAGCCTTTATTTAGAGAACAAGAAGCAACACAAACACTGAGAGAGAGAGAGCAGAGAGGGGACAGAAGGGAAGGAGCATCAGCAATCAGAGAAACATGGAGTCAGAGAGGAAAAGATGGATTCAAAGAGAAATGAATTCTACTGTGTTCCTAAATAAGATGCCCAAACCCTCCCAAGCTAAATAACACCAAGACAGGCACGTCCTGGGATCCCAACTCAGGGACCAAACAGATTTGGATAAATCCCCCTAGGAACCGGGTAGCAGAAGGGAAAGTTTGTACAGCAAATCTTCCCACATCCTTGTGAAGCCAGCAACTAAGCTACAGTGAGCACAAGTGTAGGGCGCAGCACGAGGTAGGAAGTCTAAAAATGTCCTCATGCTCTTAGGCCATCCAAATCTCTGAGTTAGAAGGGTCCCCATGTGGACCTCTGGGCTAAAACTCGACCGTCCTTGTACCTTGTCTTAACTCTTGTGACACAGCCTGTCCGCCGGCACCGCCCCCTCCCTTCCAGCTCAGGCCCCATCATTCTCCTTCCCGTGAGACCTGAGTTGGGTCCAGGTCCCCCTCCAGTCACCCCTGCACAATGATTCCCGTTCTGTCCTCGGGAAGCTGAAAAGCATACAGCCCTCTGCTGTCTGGTAACTTGTCCAACAACTATAAACAAAATAAACCTGTTCCCTATGTCCCAGGTCACCTCTTCCCTAGCTGCCTACAGGTCTGGACACTCAGCAAGCAGGCTGAGCACACACTGATGGACTGACACACATGATCCCAACGTTATTAAAGGAAACCTCTCCCACGCCTTCCAAACTATCTGATGCTTTTCGAATCCTCAGCCCTCTTGGATTCCCCTCTCTAACGTGGTTCTGGGGTCTCAACTTCAGCTGTGTTCTGTCTGCACCACTGTCCCGCCCCTGCTCCAGACTCTACAGTGCCACATTGCCAATCCCCTGAGATTGCACCTGTGCACGTTTAAAAAACTTCATCAATTATACCTTTTACACTTGGTCAGAAATAGTTTGGTCTTGATTATCCCTCCCACTGTACTATTTCCCTCCTGTTTGAGATGCCACAAGGGTCTCATCCAAGTCACAGACTGAGCATCTCACAAACACAGCTCATCTTTAACCTATGTTTGGGCCTGGCTGTGTTGTTAGTTATAAATCAGCAAGATCACCTAATTCAACCCACCAGGCATGGTGTAGTCACTGTAAGGTCAGAAAGTATGCCTAATAAGCTTCAGTGCCCTAGGAATGCAATGATGTAACTCTCTAACAAATGCATGAAAAATTCGGTATCTAAATACAAAACTTTAGCCCTGGCAACGTAAGCGCCTCTGTGAAGCTCTAGGTCCTTCATGGTTGAAGATTCAAGTTTCTTCCATGGTAAATAAAAAGTTAAATAAGTGAATAAATTCACAATAAATAAATACTCAAATAAAAGGGATGAAAAATTACAAACAAAAATGCATTCAAATTTTCTGGTATCCAGGTGTGTATGTTTCTACCTATGGTCTACTATGTCCCTACTTAGAAGCTCATCTAATCTTTACAGGGACCCCTTAAGGTGGGAAGAGTTATGATCCCCTTCCTGGAGGTCACACACAGCTGGGAAGATGCAGCAGTAGGATGTGAACCCCAGGCAGTCGGGGGTTTCAGCCATCACTCAAGCTGCCTCTCCCTTACTGTAACAAAATAACCACTGGAGACAAAACTTTTTAAAATCCATACTTCAATTTTTTAAATTTACTTTGAAGCCAATTTTCGTCCTTAGCAAGCAGTTCAGTGAGGTCAAGTGCCATGGGTTGGGTTTCTTCTGCAGACGCTGCCCTCCCTGCCTGATTCTCTGCGCCCCGACTCTACTCGCCAGCCTCCTCCAGTGGACAGTTATTGAGCAGCCATGCAATAGAGTCTACATGATCGGGTAAAACCATAACCACCAGCTCCTCTTGCTGCCCTACGAACAGCAAGAAGGGTTTTAAGGAGGAACCCTTAAGGGTTTTAAGCCCATTAGCCTCAACTCAGAAATAAAGACAAGAAAGACCTCTGGTGTTGAGGATACACTGTTGAAAATAACGCTCAAAAATCAAGTGTAGCTGTGATTACCCGTCCTCCTCCTCCCTGGTGCCTCTTGCTCCTTATAATGACAGCCTCAGTGTTATAGGCAAGATTTACAAACATCATATAGAGTACTGCAGAGGTGATCTGCTCAGTGGATCAGGTGTGGGCAGAGGGTGTGCTTTGCACTTGACTGGAACTGGCAGTGGATTAAATAGCAGTGCCACATGGTGACATGGTCATGCAATTAAAATCATTTGGGGGTATCTAATTGCAGAGTCCTGTGATCAGTTTGGGAATGTAACTGCTTTAAGAGAGTCTACAGAAGGCAGGAGATACACCTTGGCACACAAACTTTTCATGAAAAAATAATATGGTCTTTGCCCTGAAAAGCGTAAAACGCACTCGGGGAGGGAGAAAAAATATTCAGATGAATTGTGCCAAGAATATAAAGCAGTGAACCAGGTAACAGGTGCCCCCAAGTCGAGAATGGCTTCCAGGGAAAGGCAAACTCGTCCTAGAATCTGGAGAGGTGAAAAACAAGAGTAAGGCCAACCCACAGGTCAGAACACAAAGCTTTGCATGTTTTGTGTTTCAGAGTATTCCTGGAAAGTGCCTAGCCAATAGTAGGCCCTAAATAAGTATGTGCTGCAGGAATGAATGCAAGACCTGAAGAGCCGAGGTCTGGAGGAGGCGATGGGAGGAGGAGGGTCACAGGCAAGCATGCCTGAGCCTGAGGGTTGGTACCAGCAGTAGAGAGGAGGTGAGAAGGGTGGCCCAAGATCAGATTGACAACAGGTTTTGATGGGTAAGAAAATGACCCACCTTGTGTTTGCAATGAACTTGAAGTCTTCTCCCCTAAAATACATGACACCTCTGTTCTCTAAAACATAGTATTTATAAGCTTACAGCAGCTCCCAGGACGGAAGAGATGCTGATGGTGAGGTCAGCTGTTGCTTCCCCAAGGACTTCATAGGGGAGTCTGTGACTCCACGATTCCCTGCCCTTCACAAGACTGTGCAATAGGGAGAAAATAATCCTAACGTGTAACAAAATGCCCCTGCAGCCACCTTCACGTCAACAGGCACCTATTAAATATAACATGTACAACGCCTGTTGCTGGGATGGTCTGAAGAAGTCACAGCCCCTCTTCTTACAGCTTGATCAACAATGGGGATGAGGACCAGGGGGACAAAGGAAGATGGCTATTTCTGATATGAGAAAGAGGCGTCAAGGAAGACAGCGGGACTCAGGAAGGAAGATGGCGGGAATTGGGAAGTGCTTTAGTAAGGATGTGGCAATGGATGTGGGCCCCACAGGATGGGTAAGTGTAAGTGTAGTAAGAGAAACGGTGGGAACGTCTCACCAGGCAGCCAAGCAACATGAACAGACATGATGTTTCAGGGAATGGCTGGGGGCTCGCCTGGGGTGGTGGGATCTAGGAAGGAGACTCTTAGAAACAACGCCTAAGAGTCAGGCTGGGTTAAGATCTTGAAGGGCACCGAATATGCAGAGAAAGACATAACAGGTTTTTACAGGGGAATGATGTTACTGATGCTGAATGTTTAGGTTACTCTGGCAACAAGGTATGAGATGCATCCACAGAGAAGATAATTATTAAGACAAGGAAAAAAGCCTGTTGTGAGTGACTGACTGAGATGTAAAGAGCTTAAGCAAGGAACAGAGAGAAACTGAGAGATGGGAGACAATTTACTATTTCACAAAAGTACCACTGAAGTATTAGGATATTATCAGAAATGTATTTCTAGGAGCATCACAATTCACCTAACACGACTGGCTCAGAGTCTCCCTAGAAGACCACCCAGAGCAGCGCCCAGGGCAGAGTATTAGTTCACACTGAGAAAGAAAGGGAAGAGGAGAAGCCCTCTGAACAAAAATCCTTGGGTCCCAATAGCAGATCAGACTTTCCTGGTTGCACAAAAACTGTTAAAAAGACACAAATGAAAAATTCAGTGAAATCGGTTTCAAAAAACAGAAAGTTCCAAAGTTTTCGGAGCTATTACAGCCCAGGATTTACTGAGTTAGGTGCATTTTTGCAAAGGTGGAAGAAATGGTTTCAATTAAAGCTGGCGACGATGCAACACTATATATGCAAGGAAACTAAATATTTAAAGAACAAACACACGTGGTGTCCCTGTAAGTATTAGAGAGCATCAATATGAATGAGAAGTGAAGAACACAGCTGTTCTGTTACTTATTAATTCTCAGAACTCTTTGGATCTCTCCTAGGATTAGGAACAGAGAGTAACTGCAGTTTAGAGGTAGAGGAGACAGTGAATGTCATCTAGGACATCATCTCATCAAAGAGAATTCGGGAGTCCAAAAAGGGCAGGTGACTTGCCCAAGGTTATGAAGAATTAGCAGAGCCAGAACCAGCACCCAGGTCTCCTGATTCTCAGGGCAGGTCTCCCAGGTCTCCCGTTACTCCACAACACCTTGTAAAATATAGTAAGAGAAAATAAACTCTAAGTCTTTTCCAGAAGTACTTTGGATAAGAGATTGTTAATTAACTATGCAGATATCCAACTTCCCACCCTACCATACCGTATAAAGCTGTCTGCCCTCAGTTCTTCTAATCAATGTCCAAAGAGGATGAGGCAGGAAAAGATGAAAATAAAATGAGAAAGAAATTGAGAACCTGTGAGTTTTCAGTTAAAAGGCCAGATTCTAAATTTGTTATTTTAGTATTAAACAGCAAGACATGAAAAAACGAAATGTTGCCCTTCTCCATTATAATTTTATTACAATAGTATTTGAATTTATAAACTGTTTCCAACCAACTTGAGTCAAAACACACCCGAGTCTATCTCAGATGTTTCTGCCCAGTCTTTTCAACCACAGAGGATAGGAACAGTGCGCCTAAAGCAGCCCACAACATGCAGGGGGCAAACTCTAGGAGTCTATGGTGAGGACGCCCTGAAATTCCTGTGGGCCACATGTTCGATGCTATTAGAGATCCCTGACTGTCCTAATAGTGACAGTTTACAACTTTTTTCCCCCCTTGAACACCATTCGACATTACTTCCTCAAATTTATATGCAAACTGACCCTTTGGAGAAACCATCCATGTTTTTCTTCCGTTTGTATAAACCAGCCAGTGTATGACCCCCCCATCCCTGAGGGCAAATATGCCCCCAGTTTAAGAAGCAGCAACTACATTTGAAAATATGCCCCCAAATGGTATTTCCCAATTAGTTTTCAAAACTATCATCAGTATTTCTATTGCTTTAAAGATAGACCACTATAGAATCCTATGAGTTCTTCTAGCTGGAATTAGTTATGAGGTCAAAGAGCAGAAAAACTGAAATACTTTATCACTGGCTTATTTAATTATGGCCAGGTTATCCTCTCTGTGGGCTGCATTCCTCCTCTGCAAGATGGAATCAGGGAAAAAATATGAAGGCTGCAAAGCCTGCCATATTTTTAAAAAGGAGACATAGCAATAGAACTAACCTCTGATCTCAAGGTGCTTCCAATTAACTGCGGAATGAAAAGTAAACACACATGAAAAGGAGGTATCACTACACTTCCAAAAAAACCCCCCAAAACTATGAATAAGAGGGAAAAAATTACTCCAAACTAAGTCCAGACGGAGTGTGAAGTAAAGAAATACTGGCCAAATATTCTCATCCCAAAGCTGAACTCAGCATGACCAGGTGAACGTGAACTTCTTACAGGCCCCAACTGAACTGGTGTGAAGGAATAAAATCACTGCCCAGCATACACAGTGGTCTGCAGGGGCCTTCAACACGCTGCCTTCCTGCCATCTCAGCAAGCCCGAAACTGACTCCTCATGTCTTTCTCTATAAAGAGTCCAAACTCTTCCACCACTGTATCTCCAGCACCTAAAACAGCCTCACAGTTGCTGACTTCAGTACCATACTCAGAAACCTCTAGTTATTCACTAACATCCTAACTTATAAGTTATAACTTATAACTTAACTTATAACCCCCTCTTCAATGCCACCTCCACACACCCTCCCCTGGCAGTCAGATCACACAACTTTATTAACAAAGTGTTTATGAAACTAGAAAAAGTCATAAAATCCTGAAGTAACAACCCCCAAAACTAGTCATATTCTCTTTTATTGCTCTCTAGTGAACTAAAAAAATAACAGTATTTCTCTGCTGTCTGGGATCAGAGTGCTTAATTGCGGGTCATTACAAAAGTTTATAGAGATACACAAAAATCAAAAAAATGCAAAATCCCTGTGGAGAGAAAACAAATGAAGCCCTCCCAGCAACACCAAGAAGCCCAGCAAGCTGAAACACACACGGGGAATCAGAAATGGGGACGCTGCTGTGTTTCTTGGAAGTGAAGTCACAGACATTAACACTGTCTCAAAACTTTCATAGTGACCTACATATAATCGTCTATATTTGTGCTGACCAATACAGTAGCTACCAGGCGATGTGTGGCTATTTCATTTTAAATTAATCTAAATTAAATAAAGTATGAGTTGCTCTATTCCACATGCTTCCAGCTACACATGGCAAGTGTTTATCATACTGGGTAGGACAGACACAACCTTTCTGTCATCTCAGCGAGTGCTGTTGGGCAGTATTGATCTGGGCAATTAATAAACAATCCCAAGAAAACCAGGTAGCATTCACTTTCACTGTGAGAACCTACATTTTTAAACATAATTTTTAAAACTAACATATACAAGTGAGAACTTTTTTGATATCCAGGTTCTATGAGTTTTAACACATATACAGATTCATCTCATCACCGTAGCAACCAGAATTTAGTCAGATATATAACATCCTATCACCCCAGAAAACTTCCTTATGCTGTGCTTTACACATTCTCAATCCCTGGAACCACTGATATGTCTCTATCATTTTGCTGTTTCAGAATGTCACGGTTCCGTGCAGCATGGTACTTTTTTGCAACTCCCTTCTTTCACTAAGGATTAATGTTGTTGGAATTTCTCCACCTTGTTGATGCACTAGGAATGAGGTCACATGGTAGGAATATATTTAACTTGATAAGAGACTAATAAACTGACTATCCAATTTTGCATCAGTTTGACTCCCAAGGTCAGAAAGAAAGGCTTTTTTTGGTAAATTTCTTGGGATTTTTCTACATGCATATAAATTCCATTTCAGCTAGTCAAGTTGTTTGCAAATAGAACAGTTTTAATACAACTTGTAAGCCTTCTATTTCTTTTTCTTGCCTTATTCCAATGGCCAGAGATTCCAGGACAATGCTGACAAGGAATGGTGAAAGTGGGCATCTTTGCTCTCAGTTCAAAGGGAGAGTATGCAGTCTTTCACCATTAAGTGTGGCAGCTGCAGAGATTTTCATAGATGTTCTTTACAGGTCAAGGAAGTTGTCTTGTTTTCTGAGATTGTTAAGAGCTTTTCATCATCAATGTATGCTGAATTTTGTTACTTTCTGTGGGGGGAGGCAGAGTCTTTCTCTGTTGCCCAGGCTAGAGTGCCTCGGTGTCATAGCTCACAGCAATCTCAAACTCCTGGATTCAGGTGATTCTTCTGCCTTAGCCTCCCAAGTGGCTGGTACTATAGGCACCCACCCAAATGCTCAGCTAATTTTTCTATTTTTAGTAGAAATGAGGTCTCATTCTTGCTCAGGCTGGTCTCAAACTCCTAAGCAATCCACCTGCCTTGCCCTCCCAGAATGCTGGGATTACAGGAGTGAGCCACCATGCACCACCGTATTTTGTTACTTGCTTTTTCTGAGTGAGTTGTTACCATGTGTTTTTCCTTCTTTAATAAAGTAGATTATATTTGGATTTTTGAATGCTGTATTCCAAGGCTAACACCACCTGGTCATAATTCATTGCTCTTTTTATATATGTCCCTGGATTCAATTTTCTAATATTTTGGAGGTTTTTTTTTTTATATCCATGTTCATAACAAGACATTGGTCTATAGTTTTCTTTTATTGTATATCTTTGGGCATCAGAATAATGTTGGCTTCATAAAATAAGTTGGGAAGCTTTGCCTCCTCTATTCTTTGAAAGAGGTCGTGTACAATCAGTGGTGGCATTTATTCCATAAACATTTGGTGAAGTACTCCAGTGAAACCAACCAGACCCAGAGTTTTGAGTTTCTGTTTTTTGATAGAGTTTGAACTACAAATTAAACGTATTGAAAAGATACTGAACTGTCAGAAGATCTATTCTTTTTGGGTGAGCTTTGGTTGCTTTTTCTTTCCAGGATTTGGACCATTTCATCTAACTGGTTGAATTTATATGCATGAAGCTACTGTGATACTCTATGAGGGCTGCAATGGTTATCTCCTCTTAGACTCCTTATATTGGTAATTTGTGTCTTATTTCCTTGTCAATATAGGTAGAAATTTATCAATTTCATAAATATTTTTAAAGAACCAGCTTTTTATTTCATTGCTTTTCTCTATTATTTTTGTTTTCAAGTTATCTTTATCATTTTCTTCCTTCCGCTTGCTTTGGATTAATTTTGCTCTTCTTAATCTGGTTCCTCACGTGAAAGCTTTGATTGTTCATTATAGATTTTTTCTTTTTTAACATGAGCATTTAATATTACATATTTCCCTCTAAGTCCTGTTTTAGCTGTTTTAAATGAATTATAGTTTATTGTATTTTCAATTTTGTTCACTTCAAAATATTTTTACATCCTCGGAGACCTTCTCTTTGATTCACGTATTACTTAGAAGTATGTTGTTTAATTTCCTAGTATTTAGAAACTTATCAATTAGTTGTGATTTCTAGTTAAATTTTCATTAAGATAAGGGAAGGACTTAGGATGACTTCAATTCTTTTAGTGGTTTTTAGGTTTGTTTTTGTCTTTTACCTATCTTTGCCAATGTTTCCTGAGGATTTGAAAAGAATGTGTATTCTGCTATTTGGGGGAGGAACATTTTTAAATGTCAATTAGATCAAATTGTTTTATGATATTGTTTAGTTTCTCCATATCCTTATTGGTTTTCTACTTGTCTTGCAATATTTGAGAGAAATGTATTGAAATCCCCAACTATAATCATCCATTTCTCCTTTCAGTTCTATTGTTTCGTGTACTTTGAAGCCCTGCTGGAAGGTGGGCAAACTTTTTTATACTTGTTATGTCATGGTGAACTCACCCATTTTTCTATATGTAATGTTCCTCTTTATCCCTGGTAATTTTTCTTGCTTTGAAGTCTACTTTTTCTGACATACGGCTATGCTGGCTTTCTTCTGATTCATGTTTGCATGATTTACCTTTTAACCTTTTACTATTAACACACTCATATTACTATATATATATTTTTTAATTGAATGGTAACTGTGTACATTGATGCACTTTGGGGGTACAGTATGGTGTTTTCATACACAATCCAAGAAACTTCCATCAAACTGGTTAACATAGCCTTCATGTAACTTTCTTAGTTATTATGTCAAAACATTCATATTCTACTCATAGAAAGATTCACTTGTACCCTTGCAAGATGAACCACAGAATAATAAAATGTATTACATGTAGATGGTATATCCTCCATCACTTAAAAATATCCATTCTCGGCTTGGCACCTGTAGCACAGTGGTTATAGGCTGGTGGGTTCGAACCCAGCCCAGGCCAGCTAAACAATGACATGCAAACTGCATAAGCTAAACAATGATAACTGCAACCCCAAAAAAAAAAAAATTGCCAGGCGTTGTGGGCCCCTGCCACCCCAGCTACTTGGGAGGCTGAAGCAAGAGAACTGCTTAAGCCCATTTGAGGTTGCTGTGAGCTGTGACAGCACAGCACTCTACCCTCTACTGAGGACGACAAAGTGAGATTCTGTCTCAAAAAAAAATTCATTCTGACAATCTTTGCTATTTGTTATATTTAGACTATTTACATTTACAATGATTGTTTCTACACTGGGATTTAGCTCTACCATTTATTATTTATTTTGTTTCTTCCCTCCCTTTATTCCTGTTTTTCCTTTCATACTAATGTGTGGATTATTTAAGTATTTGTAGTATTCTACTTTATCTAGGGAATTTTTACTATGTTTCTCTGGGTAATGTTTTTAGTTGTGGCTCTGGGCATTTCAGTCTATATGCAGGGTGGCCATAAAGTTCGTGTGCAATTTAAACTAGTGTGTGATTTTTTTTTTTTTTGAGACAGAACCTCAAGCTGTCCCCCTGGGTAGAGTGCTGTGCCATCACAGCTCACAGCAACCTCCAACTCCTGGGCTCAAGTGATTCTCCTGCCTCCACCTCCCAAGTAGCTGGGAACCACAGGTGCCCGCCACAACGCCCGGCTATTTTTTGGTTGTAGCCATCATTGTTGTTTGACAGCCCGGGCTGGATTCAAACCCGCCACCTTAGGTGTATGTAGCAGGTGCCTTAGCCACTTGAGCCACAGGCGCCAAGCCTAGTGTGCGATTTTAAAACTGTGCGTGGACTTTATGTACTTAACTTTTTACAATCTAATTAGAATTAACATTTTACTACTTCAAATAGTAAACATGACCACATATTGGTCCTTTTATCTTCCTCCTTTTATGCTATAGTTACCATACATGCAAATGCACATGTCCTGAAAACTTCCTGTCATTATACCTATTTGAAAGAACTTAAGAATAATTAATTATATTTACCCAGCTATTCACCATTGTTGCTTTTCTTTTACTTTTGATATTCTAAGTTTTCCTCCAGTATAATTTCCTGTTCATCTATGTTTCTTTCAGAGCAATTCTTCTGACAGTGAATTTTTTTAGTTTTACTGTATCTTAGAAGGTCATTATTTTAACTTTGTACCTAAACGATATGTTCACTGGATACTTTAAAATAGTCTTCCACTTCATTCTGGCCTTTGTGATTTCTAATGAAAAAATCTGCAGTCATTCAACTTGTTCTAATACATGCTGTGCATCATTTTTCTCTATTTGTTTTCAGAATTTTTCTCTTTTTAGTTTTCAACCATTTGTGATGTATCAGAATATGGATTTCTTGATTCCCACGGATTTCTTATCCTGTTTTAAGTTTCTTCAACTTCTTGAATCTGAAAGCTTATGTCTTCTAGCGAATTTAGTTTTCAGTCATTATTTCTTTAAATATTTTTCCAAACCACACTCTTTCTGTAACTTTGATGAAATAAATATTGGATGTTTTTGGTATTGTCCCACACATCCCTAAGGCTCTGTTTATTTATTTAGTCTTTTTTCTTCTGTTGTTGAGGTGGAATACTTTCTACTAATCTAGCTTTACATGCACTGACTCTTCTATTATCTTCATTCTGTTATCAAGCGCATTCATGAATTTTAGATTTTGATTATCATATACTTCAGTTCTAAAGCCTCACTTAGTTTTGCCTTATGTACTCTCTTCCCACCACGGTTAGGACCATGATCACAACAGCTAATATCAAGTCTTTTCTAATAATCCTAATATCTTTGACACTTCAGTATTTCTAACTATTAATTGTCCTTTCTCACACAAATTGAGATTATCCTCATTCTTAATATGCTGAATAATTTTGAGTAATGTGGGTTATTATGATGGGAGAGCCTGCGTCTAAGTCCTCAGGAAGATGTTTCTTTTTTTTTTAAAGTAAGTGATGGTCAAATTCAGGCTGCAATTTCCAAACCACCTTCTGTCAGTTGAATGCCAGTTCAGTGCTCAAAGCCTTTACAATGCTTTGGAGGACGTCTGTCCAACATGCATAGTGTTCAGTGGTCAGGCTGGGACCTGCGTGGGCATCTATTTCACACTGCACCTCTCAAAGCATTCATAGTTCTACTTAGAGTCAGACCCAAACACACACAGCTCAGTAGCAAACGCAGGACTTCATACGGTATTTTATGCACTAACTCTCCCGATCCTCTCTGTGATCTCCCCAATACGTCCCAGTGCCCTGGGGGCTCCTTTTATGGTCCTTCTGCCAGAATGCTGGGCCTTTAGTTGCCTTGCTCAGTCATGGACCTCTAGCAACTGCATCTCAGTCTGGTGCCAAGTGGTGGAGGGCAGAGAGATGGGGGGAAAGCAATGGGAATTCGCCCCATGCTCTTGGGACCACAGTTCCTCTCACAAGGGATTCTCTTCCCCTCACAGCTTCAGATACCTGCTCAGCCCCCACTGCCACTGTGACTGCAGGACTGACTGCAGGCTGGAAAGGGAGAGAACGAAAACAGAGACTTTCCCCTCTCACTCTGAAGTTAGTAGGCCACTTTCCTGCTCCTCAAGTCAGAAAATGAGAGCTTCTCTTGAAGGTCTTTCTAACCACACCAGTGTGACCTACTGGATTCTGGGCCACCTTTGTGTCTGTGCCAGGTGACGCAGAACAGCATACTCATAACCACTTTAGTGGCACTCTAAATCCTGGTTCCTTCTCCAGGGTGCCTGCTGCCATTTACTTTGGGGGGTCCTCAGATACCTGTCCAGGGGCCACAGCTTCAGGAGGGGGAGAGCCAGTATGGAGTGTGTCCATTCCATCATGGTTAGAAGCAGAGTCTGTAATGACTTTTCACTGTTTGAAATAGCACTGCTAACAGGAGAAGCACATATGTTCACTTTGGTCTATGTTTGCTTTTTATAAAAGATTTACTTTTTATTTTAGGACTGATGTAATGAAGTTTTGCTTTTATTTTTAAGTTTTATTTCAGCCTCAGAAAGATACCATCTCCATTCACCCATTTCCCACATACCAACACTCCCCCTCTTCCCACCTCTGTGATAATGGTAGATAGTACATAGTTCACTAAAATGTTACCTCTTTTTTATAGTTCTGGCCTTTTTGGCACATATTTCCTTTCGAGTTACTAATGAGAAGCTAAAGTGATTGACAAGAGTGCCATTCTCTCTGTCCCCAAGACCACCCTCTGGCCTAAGTAGTAATGAGCCCTGTCATCAGTGTTAGGTGGACCAGGAGAAATGAGGCCCCTATGCCACCCACTAACCAGATCATTAGCGTCCACCGTAATTACTGAGGCCAGTGCTTCCCTCTGTGACCCTCTGTCTGCACTCCACATATGAGAGTGGTGGGTGCATCCAAAGACTCCTCCCTTAGCCCCGACTGAGACCATTACAAGTGAGATGAGAAACAAGTATGGACTGAAACTTGTCTTCAAGAACGTTCAATCCTCCTACTTTTACTACAAATCGGTTGGTATTTTCAGAGTATCACTGAACTATGTTGACTATATGAACATAATTGGCTTCTACGCTCTTATCAACACCAAAAATTCCACCAAAACAAACAAAACCCTCAAATACTTCATCTCGACAATTATACTCCCATTCATAAGTAATTTGACTCCCAAAATACTAATGGCCTTCTGGGGGAGGGGGGATCTGACCCAATGGTTGCATTAGTAACAGATCACATGACATATGTTAGTATGTGGTGCTAGGGCAGTCTATTCAGAACAGGACCAGGACGGCAAAATGCCTGTTGAATAGAAATCTTGAACAGACAGCATGAGGTAGATTTACAATTCTGCTCTATTAAAGACGGAAATCTGAAAGTCATGTGTGCCATGGGATCAGATTTGCTAAAGAAGGTTTATGTATAATGGATAAACTTTGCTACTCAACCCAAGTGAGGGTTTTAACTTCCGAATACTGGAAGCAGCACTTTGGTGGAGGACAGAGTGGCAAAGAAGAATGCCGCTCATCTCAAATCGCGTGATGGAGATGCCCTCCTGCTATTAGCAGGAGTTACCCAAATATTTTCATCACACGTATGTGGACTGCTCCCATGACCCCTAAGGGTACACTGAGGCAAGGGTCTGCTGGGAGAACGATGCAACTTGGGGCCAAGGCTGCTCAGAAAAGGGAGGCACAGTGAGGCTGCAGGAGGACACCCACCCAAATGGGAAAACACCGTGTTCACTGTGCACCTGTGGCTGGGGAAGCCAGGGGTGTCCAATTTTCTTATTTTCTCTGCTGCACATTGGAAAGGTAAGAGTTGTCTTGGGCCACACATTAAATATACAAACACTAATGAAAGCTGATGAGCAAAAAAATAAAAAAGGTCTGTACTATTGGACACCAAAGTTAAGCCCTCCACCAAAGAAGTCCTCACAAAATCAACCTGTGGCCCACAAGCTGCAGTGCAGGTTGGACACCCAGATTAGACTGAATTATCAAATTATCAGTGTGTACACTGCTGACAGATCTTCAGAGGACAAAGCTGCTGGAGAGATCAGAAATACTACACTTAGCACCCCTGTTTCTCTGAAGCCACGAGAAATCAAAAGTGAATAAAAGTGGGCGGGCCTGTGGCTCAAAGGAATAGGGTGCCCCATATGCTCGAGGTGGCGGATTCAACCCAGCCCCAGCCAAAATAAAAAAAAAAAAAAAAGAGGAAAATGAAATAAAGAACTATAATTAAAAAAAAAAAAGCCAACTTCTAACTCAAACTCCAGATAGAAACTTTAGCTGAAACTACACGCACGTAGTTACAGACTGAGACTATGAGAGTTACAAGGGTGATATAAAGTATTTGTCAATATTGAAAGGTGACTCCTCCTTTAGATTTTGGTTTGTTCAGATCTATAACATCAGATAGATTTCCTAACATCTAGAACTTGCAACTCTGAAAATTATGGCCAGAGCTAACATATGTATTATGAACAATTACAAGTCAAAAGAATTTTAAAAAGTAAACGTTTCTGAATATCAAGCAAACCATATAAAGTAATCCTAAATTTATAAAATTGATCAACAAAAGTTGTCTTAATCTCTTTTATAATGAAAGAATACTGTGCATTTTCTTCCTTCCATATTTTACCTTTTTATCCCTTTCTTGCTGATTGGTCACTGCCATTTCTAGTTTTTAATTCTGTTCAAGTAACACACATGCTGATGAGGCAGAGTGTACTCTTAACAATCTGTTCCGATTAGTACATTTTTCTGTTAACTTCTGAAAATCAACATGCCTCCCACATTCATATTTTGTAATAGTGTAGTCAGTCCTCACAGGAATAGCAAAACTGGCCCCTGTAAAGTTCCACACCTCATAAAAGGTTTGTTTTAAGAACAAACAACTGATGAAGAAAGACATTATTCCCCATGTGATACCATATCCTATTACACTTTATGCTACAATCTAAAACATTCTTGCCTCTATAGCTTAAAGTCACATGTACTTAATCACTCTACGCATACTTCACCTTCCTGTGTTATACTATTTACTTTTTATCCTTTCTATCTGCACCCCTCCCCAACCCAACCTTCTCTGGGGGGGACCATGGCAACAAAGACCCTTTTGATAAATTGTCTTGGGGCCACAAAGTGGTCCTAAAATAGGGTTGGTCTTTTCAGCCCTGGATTAGCTGCAGCAGAGGTGGCAGGATTTCTGTCTCCCAAGCCGTCCTGCTCACCTGGAGCATAGAAGATACCAGCTGGACCACTGGTTTACAAGTCTGAGTCGGGAGATGTGCGCTTGTGTGGATTATGTTACCAGTCCACAATGAAAAGAGGGAAAACAGACACGACATGCAGAAATTTTACTAAAGATAGCTTTACTTGATTAAAAAAATGGTCTTTCACGTTGTGCCTGTGTCTCAAAGGAGTAGGGTGCCAGCCCCATATGCCGGAGGTGGTGGGTTCAAACCCAGCCCCGGCCAAAAACTGCAAAAAAAAAAAAAAAAAAGTCCCTCATTACCCCCTTCTTCCCTTTTGTTTATGTATGCTTGTGCGTGTACTGAATGTCTTCTCTTTTAATACAGTAACAGTGGTAAGAGATGATAGTTATTTTTTGGAGACAGGGTCTTACTCAGTCACCCAGGCTGGAGAGCACTGGCATCATCATAGCTCACAGCAACTTCAAACTCAGGCTCAAGTGATCCTCCTGCCTCAGCCTCCCAAGTAGCTGGCACTATAGGCACCTGCCACAAAGCTGATGACCTTTGTAAGCCAATACAGAGTTGTAACTATTTTCCTTCCTACTGTCACCATTTTTATGACACGCTACACTCCAAGTACACCTGATTTCAGAAAGCTAACACAAAACAAACAGTTTAGAGCATGGAGCATGCAACAGATTATCTAAGTCAGGGGCAGGCTGGGTCTCAAACATCCAACTGACAGGTGTGGACACCACCCTCAGGTGGCAGTGTATGTCCCAGCACTGCCTCACCGTTCCTTCACTTAAGGACAGGAAAGACCATCATGTTCCCCTTTCTTCCTCATGCACTATTTGCTTTTCTGATAATATTTTCATTTGTGTGCACACCCCACACCATCTTTAATCCCTTTCCTCTCGCTTGTAGTACCCACCCAGCCCCTTGGAATAGTACTCTCTCCCACCGCCTCCTATAAATAACAGTAATTATATCTTATTTACTGACTGCCAGTGTGTACAAAGCATCATCAAAAGGGCTTTCCACACGCCAGGTCATTTCTTTCTCACAGGAACCTTATGAAATAGATAATGTTATTTCCATTTTATGAATGAAAGCCAAGAGAGGTAACCTGGCCACGGCTGCAGTTTTAATGACAGATGATCCAACAGATAAGACAACGATAAGGTTATATGGAGGAAAAAGAAAGTGCTGGGGCAAAATTTGACAAACGGCTCGTATTAATAAGTCCCAAGGCTCGGCGCCTGTGGCTCAAGTGGCTAAGGTGCCAGCCACATACACCTAAGGTGGCGGGTTCGAATCCAGCCAGGCCCAC
>NW_003852456.1:3214062-3224034 GCF_000181295.1 Otolemur garnettii
ATGCTGTTGGTGGAATGCAAACTAGTACAACCTCTATAGAAAGTAGCATGGGATACCTCAAAAAACTAGTAGACCTACCATATGATACAAATGGTATGGGGATTCCTCAAAGAACTTAAAGTAGACCTCTGGTTTGACCCAGCAATCCCACTTCTGGGGACCTACCCAAAGGAAAAAAGGTCATTTTATAAAAAGGACACCTGAACTTGAATGTTTACAGCAGCGCAATTCCCCACTGCAAAGGAGTGGAAACCACCCAAGTCTGACCAATTACCCAAATGTTCACCAATACGACAAGCTCTGCTCCTCCTTGCTTCCAGGTAGATGACCACCCTTAGCAGTGGAGATCAAATACGTAGACCAGACCAACCCCTGACCTACACCTGGGACGCAATGACTTTCGTGACTTAAACAGAGTCAGTGACCAAAAGTTACATCTCATGTGTGCAGAAGAATTAAGACTGTCTTACTACAAAGCCTCAATACTCCACATATTCTATGTTCCAGAGAACTTAATTTTATTCATTTAAAGTTTTGCTTTTCCTACAAAATCTTTTGCTTCTGCTGCTCAATAAACCCTCTTGTATAAATATGCGGGCTCAATAATTTAAAAAGAGTGTGGTTTTAAAGAAAAGTACTTTTTAACTTCTAGAACCCATCAAATTGTCTAAAAGCATATTGTTTTTCTCTAGACGTCCCCAAAGGGTCATATTTTTTTTAAAACTTCACAGACCTCTGGTATTACCAATCACAATTATTTCTCAGCAAAGTTTTTTCCTAAGCTACTAGCTTTGTTGGATAATATCAGCGATGAAAGAGAAACACTACAATACTGCATCTGTCATTAATCTCCAAGCATCAGGCTTCACATCAATCACAAGTCATTTATTGTGGAAACTGTCACAGGATATAATGACTCACGCTAGTTGGAACTTGCAATTGCTCCTCTTCAAGGGGACTTTCAAAGTAGTAAAAGGCATGGGAAACATAGAAATTAAACAGAACCTTTCTTTACCCTTCATTTTACTTCATCTTTAACGTGTTAATCCTGCATGTGTTAAATGCTCTGAAATGACTTCATAATGAAGATCTTGCCACACGAGAATCTGACCCCCAGAGACATACTAAATCACCTAGACATAAAAGGTTAGAATTATGCTACCTGATGGAGGAAAACAGTTAGCAGACAGTTACACAAAATAAAGGTGTCTTCCTATGAGGATTAATAACTATGATTTCTAAATTTTAAAGTCAGGTAAGCTTGATAGCCTGCAAAGTAACAAAGGTAACAAACCCTGCCCATAACAACAGGACCCGCATCACAGAGGATCCAATCTCATGCAAACTCTGAATCATTAATGAACCTAAAAATTGTTTAAATTACAAAGCATGCTTGAGATTTGAAAGTACACAATTAACCTAGCCCCCAGAGAAAGGAAGATAACAGAACATTACAATGTTTACAGAGGGAAAGTGTCTGTCATATCAACAGGTGGATTTTCTTCACCAGGTCACTGCTGCCTGCTTTGTTTTAGACAAAGGACTCCAGCTTACTCCAAGGGGCCTTTCTAGCCGTGTCTGAGCACAGGCCATTTGTTTCTGGCATTTGTGCCACTGAACAGAATCAACACGTTGGTGAAAGTCACAATCCAAGATCTTATTCTTGCCAAAAGAATTTTGAGCTGATTATTTAAAACTTAGATACACTATCACATTTATTTGACTCCAGTAAGGTCTTTCCTTACAAAGACATACTGATACCATACTGATGAGTGAAAAAGAGCCAGGTTTTAAATTCTTTAAAAGAATAAAGAAAATGGGCTACACAGCAAGACTGGCTACTGACTCCCACTCCGGGGCCTTGTGCTTCATGGACGGAGCTAGTGGGGCTGGATGATCATCTGGTTTCAACCCTTGCCCGTGGCCTGACCTCCAATAAAGCAAGGTGGCTGGCAGAGTTCTCTGTGCTATGCGGCAGCAGGAGCCGAAACCATTCCTTGTTGTTCAAGGTGTTTTTATTTTTTGTTTATACATTTAAGGGCTTATAAATTTTTAAAAAACATTTGCAAGGTAAATACAGCAGGGTGGCAATATGACAGCTTAGCCAGCTCTGTCCAAAAGCTAGTTCACACACTTCCCCATTTGTGGCACGATGAATCAGACTGTCCAACTCAGCCTCTGCCCCACCCCCACCACAGTTACACACAGCGTGGTTGGAGACGGTGCCATAACCTCTCTGGGGCACTAGGTTACTGTTTGTGAATGTGGTAAAACGTTCTCTAACCACTGATGAAACCCTGGAGAGAATCCAAGTCACTGTGTCCCAGAGAATCAGGGTTAGGGCTCGGGCTTCAGCTCATGTGTCTCTGTGACATCAGCACCTTGATGCCTGTGTCTCACAATCCAGCCATGCACATTTCTACATCTTTGCATTTGGAAACACAGCTTTCCTTTACAGCTTTCAGTTGCAATTGTCAAGCCATTATTCAGCAGATAATTTTGGAGGAGTCAGATACAATGTCCCCTTAATGAAACACTGTAAAGATCAACACGAGGATATAAACTGGCCAATTTCAAGGAATCCAAAAAGGAACTAAAACCTACTGACCACACAAACCCGACACTCCTCACAACCCCCTTTATGCCTATTATAAAGACTTATCACAGATCAAAGACTTTAAGAAGTAACCAAAGCCAAAAGATTCTCTAGAAATGAACAAGTTTGCTTACCCAACGTAAAGGCACTCTAATATGTCATTTATCCACCAAAAGATACTGTCCCTGATGCCAGCAATCAAATGAAATGTTGACTCTGAGCAGAATGACTAACATGGAGGGTTAGCTCTTTTTTTAGCCCACGCCTGAGATTCTACAGGCAGCACACACACGTGTTAGGCTATCTCACAACATACACATGCACAGAGAAAAGGTTGAATAAAGGCAGCTGTAAAACTTCCTAACATGTTATAGTCGGTAATTAACGCCAATTGGAATGAAAACACTCTAGACTGCAGTCTTTTGGAGGCAGGAGCTCATAATCCCCAAAGATTCAGAAGCATTACCTCATTGCAGCCTTGAGACAAGCTGAGCATTCACTCTGGGTCTTACCCAGCATGCACCGGTTCACACAAAGACAACAGAGGCGTGACCAATCACATAGTGGCAAAGCCCTCTCCCAATCTCACCCATTGACATGCTCGCTGGCAGCCTGCTGAACCTGTCGTCATGGCAACACATCCCAGCTGCTCACCGAGGCTTGTTATATGACTTTTCCTTTTCACCACTCACTTAGCTAATTAAAAATTTAGAACTGTGTTTTTCATGTTGGATGCAAACTGAAACAATGCAGGGTTCCTTTTTTTTCTTTCCATTTTTCCCTTTTTTTCCCTCCTCCCCAATGGCGCTTTTAAAAATGCGGGCAAAAGCAAATTGAAGGACACTCCCATGAAGTCCCAATATAACCAATCAATAAAGAGACTGCATGTAGCTCCAGCCAGATGGAATTTGTCGCTAAACCTAATCTGCAGCAAAGCAAAACCCAAACCGTGAACATCACTGACAATCTCCTTCCTGTTTTGAAATCGAGAAGCCAATTCCGCCTAAGATTATTTATGTCGAAATATTCGCGTTACTGTTGGTAGACATAGCCTTTTAATATTTTCCTTTAACACGATTCAGATTGAAAGCAGTTTTACCCATAATTCCACAACGCAAGCAGAATAAATAAATAAATAAAGCACAGACAGAAGATCCTGTAAAAACTGCCAATATGGCCAAGTGTGAAAAGACGTTCCTGGCAAAAAGCATGCGTGCCTCTGAATCGGACACATGGTGTAGATTTGACCAGTACAATGCACCACTGCTGAGGAAGGGCAGACGCAAGCGACAGCCTTGCAGTTGAAAATCCACGAAAAGAAATGCCAGCTTTTGTTTACCAAAGCACAGAGAATAAACTAAACCTCTCCAACTGCTTCAGAGATGAAAATATATCCCCTTTCTGAAAATTCCCCTGTTATCTTGATTTACACTTTTGTAACAGGCATCAATACCAACAGCATTCTTAGAATTCTAAGCTAAAGATTTCTCATTTTTTCCTCTTTCCAGGTAACTTATAGGAAATGAAAATTAAAATTTTAAACAATGTTCACTGTAAGTAAGCAGAGGGAAGAGATGTCAAAGTGGTGCGGGAAGTCCAAATACGACACCTAAGGAGAGAAGTCCAAGAAACCAAGACCAGGCTTGGAGAGGGGATATGGCTCTGCTTCCTGCCAGGTTGGTCTGTTAATTTTTCTCAGTCTGAAATAATCCAGGACTGTCTGAGTTGTACCATTCAGTCCCCAAGCACAATGCAAACATATAATCAGACAGGTTGGCTCTATTCTCCCCAGCACTGCCCGTGTCCCTAACCTTTCAGGTCTATCATCAAAAGCCACGGAAAAGTCCCCTGCGTAGAGAGAGTCGGAAACTTCGAGGAAGCTGTCCAGAGTTCCAATTTGTCCACGAGGGATATGAGAGGAATATAGATGATGGGCAGAGCTATTTTAGGTATTAAAGGTAAATGCTGTTTACTTCCTTCCTGTCTTCTGACCTCAAATAACCGACAGCTGGAGATGTGGGCTGCAGCTCACAGTCAAACATGGTAGACGGCAAACACTGCCTCCCAGTACTCATCAAAATGACAGTAGGAGGAATGAGAAAGGAGAAGAGAAGGGAGGAAAGACGAAAACACATGCAACGCTCAAATCATTTTGGAAGCTGGAAAAGCAGATGGATGAGAAGTAGCTGAATTAAGAGTGAAGAAAGTTTAAATACATATACAAGAGGGAAAGCCGACCACGATGGTGGTGTGGGTGTAGCAATTCTGAAATGATTTTGTGTACATGACATGAATGAGAAAATAAGTGATGGGGGAAGGAGAGGAGAGTGCAGTAATATCATTAGGAACTCCTGATTTGAAAAAAAATGAAAACACACACACATACATACAGGATGCCAAAAAGATGCCAACTTATTTTAAGAGAGGAGAAAATTGTATTAAATGTGTAATATTCAAGTCAGGTTGGACTTCTGCAACTACAAGAAGTGCTCAATGTAACTTGTATTCATCTTTTGTTATTGGTATATATTGAGTGTTACAATTTTAATATAGTTTTTTCCTTTTCTAAAATGTGTGTGCATTTTTTTGGCACCCTCTGTGTTTATTTCCTAAGTCTGTCCACTGAAAATCTCTAGAAGCAATGCCACCCCAGTAGCAAAGAGTCCCCAGAGCACTCAGGATCTTGGGTTCTAAACACCATCCCCACTAATAGAAACCAGGGTGCCTCAGAGAAGTAACTGATGCTCACATATAGGTTCAAGGCAAAAAGCCTAGGTGAATCTAGAACATCTTTTTGTCCCAGAAAGGAAGAAACTGCTCAAAAACAGATGGGGACACCTCGGAAGTCACAGGGAGTAAGACTGAAGAGATTTCCACGGCCAAACTGGGAACAAGTTGAACATAAAACAGCATGTCTGCAGAAGACTACAAGCAATTGGGGGTGGGGTGGGGGGAGAAATCCATGAAGCCATTATGACATAAAAACAAAAAATTACAGGATATGCAGAAAAGGACAGTGCTTATTGTTCTTTTTAAGCAAATGAATGGCAATTTGTAACTTTAGCAGAACTATAGAATTAGAGTATCACCTTTGCAACTACCAAGGTAATGAGTGATTAAAGCAAGAATTACTGATACATGATAAAATCACAGGGAAAAGGTTATTGGAAAACAAGTTATTCATGCAATCTCAAAATGTCAACAAATAGTTTTTTTTAATTACAAAATGAAAAAGACAATGGAGAAACCAGACTGACTCCACCACAACCAAATAACCAACTTAGCACTACCAATGACACAAAAAGGCACCAGGGGCCTTCTACTGCTGTGCATGAAAAGAACACAATGCAACCTATGTAGTATTCTTGCCAAGGAAAAAGAAATTGCTTAATCTAAAATTAATCATGGGCTTGGCACCCATAGCTCAATGGTTAGGGCTCCAGCCATATGCATGGTGGGTTCAAACCCGGCCAGGGCCTGCTAAACAACAACAACAACAACAAAAATAGCCAAGTGTTGTGGTGGGCACCTGGAGTGCCAATTACTGGGAGGCTGAGGCAAGAGAATCGCTTAAGCCCAAGAGTTTGAGGTTGCTGTGAGCTGTGACACCACAGCACTCTACTAAGGGTGACATAATGAAACTCTGTCTCAAAAAAAAAAGACAAAGAAAAGAAAAAAGAAAATTAATCATGACGCAATAATCAGACTTCAAACTGAGGAATATTCTGCAAAACAACTTACCTATAATGTTCAAAAAGGTCAACATCCTACAAGAAAAAGGCAGTTAAAAAACTATTTTACATTAAAAGAAACTGAAGACATACTATTAAATACAACATGTGACCCTCAAGAGTTTGAAATTAAAATCTAAAAATGTAACAAAAACAACTACAGAGCATAACAATGGCATAATAAGAAAGTTTAAATATAAGTCATATACTACAAATTATATTAATACTTTCTGAATTTGGTAATTTTAGTTTTATTATGTAAGAGAATGTCCTGGCTTTGGGGAAATATACCCCTAAAACACTTAGGAGTGAAGAATTGTGATTTTCCAAATACTCTCAAATGATACAGAGACAGTTATTAGATAACAGAACCCAACACTTTGGGAGCCAGAGGTAGGAGGATCTTGAGCCCAGGAGTTTGAGACCAGCCTGGCAACACAGTGAGACCTTGTCTCTACAAAAAACTATTTTTTAATTTTTTTTTTTTAAAGTAGCCAGGTGTGGTGGTGTGCACCAGTAGTCTCAGCTAGTTGGGAGGTGGAGGCAAGAGAATCGCCTGAGCCCAGGAGTTTCAGGCGGCAGTGAACTGTGATCACACCACTGGCACTCCAGCCTGAGTTGATAGGATGAGACACTGTTTCAAAAAAAAAAAAAAAAAAAAAAAGATAGATGAGATGATACATAGCAGCAGCCCCCAACCTTTCTGGCACCAGGGATCAGTTAAATGGAAGACAGTATTTCCACTGACGGAGGGTGGGAGGGTTTAGGATGATTCAACAAACACATTACGTCTCCACCTCAGATCACCAGGCCTTAGATTCTCATAAGGAGCCCGCAACCTGGATCCCTCTCGTGCAAAGTCCGCAGGAAGGTTCCTGCTCCTATGAGACTCTAACGGCGTCTATCTGACAGGAAGCAGAGCTCAGGAGGTGATGCCAGTGACGGGGAACAGGTGGAAATACAGATGAAGCTCTGCTGGCCCACCACTTACTTCCTGCTGCGTGGTCCAGTTCTTAACAGGCCATGGTACCCATCCCATCCACGGCCTGGGAGTTGGGGACAGATACATAGGATGGATGGATGGATAAATCAATCCAACAAGTGACAAACTGTGAACAATTAGTAAATCTAGGTGATGAACATACTGCTGTCCATTTCCTGTATTTCGTAAATTTTGTGTCTGGGGAAGATAAAGGAAAGGGAAGTAAGTTAGTGTCTAAGGAAACTAAATTTCAGTTACCATGATAAGAACACAAATCAAGATAGAGCACTGTGAGCACATTATTAAGGAATCAGAGAAATACAAAGGAAACAACTCAAAGAGTTGAAAGGGAAAGCTCTGGAGAGTGGAAATCAGGTCCTGGGAGGGTGGGGAGGGGCAGGGGACAGAGGAGTGGGGTCTTTCTTACAGTAAATAGGGAGGGGTCTGTGTGTTGTATGTGTGCATATTTATAATATCAGCTGTACTGTCTGACTTCTTAAACTATGTACATTATTAGCTTTGTAAAAGTAACAATTATGAAAAAATATAAAAGCACAGGCTTGGGTAAAGCAGAAATCAATACACGAGCCAGACCTTCATCTTGACCAGCCGTGACAGGACGGCCTTCACAGTGATGTGGTGAACATTCATTTAGTTTCTTTTTCATGTTATTAAAAAAAAAAAAAGTAAACATGAATCATGGAGAATCACTTTTTAGCAAGAGCTACTAAGACATTTACCTTAATGGGTACAAAGGAAGGTTATCTGTCAACATGAAACTACCCTCCAAGATCTCCTAGGAAAGTAAGAGGTCTAGAATTCCAGTTGCACAAGAGGAGAGCAAATTCCAGCCATTCCCCTAGCAAACAATTGTGAGGATCACTCTTCTGACCCCTCACACACTACCTGTAGCATTCTGTGCAAGTTTTTAACTTTCCTCATCTACAAAATGGGCATAATAAAACACACATACCTCAGAAATAGCATGAAAAAAACACTCAAGTTAACTACTGCTCATATTATTATAAGAATGGGGGTGTGGGCTTCCCCCTGGGGGTAGCATGTGAACAGAAACAGTGGGTAGAGCTAATAAGCAGGGGACACAAGGCAAAGTCACAAAGGAACAGACCAGGGGCCAAGAGATTAGCCTCCCAAGCCCCACTTCCCCTCACTCCACCCCAGCCCTGCAGGAAAGATTAGGCTTTTTTGTTTTTTGAGATAGAGTCTCACTCTGTTAACCCTGGGTAAGTGCTGTGGTGTCACAGCTCACAGCAACCTCAAACTCCTGGGCTCAAGCAGTCTTCCTGCTTTAGCCTCCGAAGCAGCTGGGATTACAGGTGCCCATCACTACACACTGCTAGTTTTTTTTATTTTTGGAAGAGATGGGGTCTCACTCTTGTTCAGGCTGGTGGTCTTGAATTCCTGAGCTCAAGAGATCCTCCCGTCTCAGCCTCCCAGAGTGCTGGGATTACAGGTGTGAGCGACCGCACCAGGCACAAATTTGTTTTTCAGATACTTTCAATCCATAGCTGACTGCGTCCACAGATGCAGAAGGGCTGTACAGTACAGAGGGCTGCTGTACTAAGTCACTTTACTCCAGGAACTTGAGCAGCCTGGGATTTGGTATCCTTGGAGTTCCTAAAACTGACCTCCTTGTGGACACCAAAGGATGACTGTACTTTTATTAAATTCTTGTTATATACTTAGCACTTTCCACATACATGATCTCACTTAATCCTCATCTCTGAAGCAGTTACTGTTACAATAGCCATTTCACAAATCAAGAGATAAAGGCTAAAAAAAGACATGTAATTTCCCAGAGGTCACACAACAAATAAACTCAGGACTTGAAATCAAGTGAGTCAGACCAGAAATCCCAGTATTTAACCACTATGCTATCCTGTTATTTTCTTAAAGAATGAGAGGTCATCTGAAACAATTAAAAATTGCTTATTATCTTGAATTCAAAGCCACTATTTGTGTTTATTTTAGAACCAGACCAGTTATACCTAGGAAACATTACTGCTTTCTTTCCAAAATCATTTACCCTGAGTGCCCATTTACACAGAAAATATTTTAAATTGTTTCATTTAAAAACCTGTAGTCCTGGGGGAGTTGTGCACAGCATTCTAAATGATTTTATTCAGATTTAGAACATTAAGCATTTCGTGACTGAAGTTTTTTAAAAAAGCTTAAAGAAATATATTCTAAAGGAGGATAAGATGACTACAGTTCTCAGCAAGGAGTGAGGAAGTGATGTGTCCCAGCAAAACACACTGAAGATAAAAAAATACACGGAATGAGGACAAGAGAGCATTTCCAAAGTCTTAGTCAGAACCTAAATTACCAGTACCCTCTACTCCTCACTAAAATGCTGTGCTTTCATTTCAGGGATGTGAAACAACTCATTTCTTCAACCCTCTGGAACATTCATAATCCCCCAAGAAAATGGAACCTTCTTTGTTTTCACAAAACTTTTTCTCTGGAGAAATGCTATGGGCTCCATTTTTAAATGTTGGCACATAGGCTTCCATAGCAACTTGTGCCCAGCTAAAACTGGAGCACAGCTAACTTTTGCTCAAAACACAGATGCAACTTGAACTTGGAAATTACCTATAACACCTAAAGAACAAAACTCCTTATTGTTATAAAGCCCATTAAAA
>NW_003852456.1:3225497-3229081 GCF_000181295.1 Otolemur garnettii
GTATCTCATAGATAGGAGCTCAGTAGGATCAGAAGCCTCTCAGTGATCCTTCAGTACCGACAGAACCCAGATCTAACAACCAGAAGTCTGGTCCCACGGGGTGAATCAGGTGTGTTCCACAATTACCCAGGTCTTTAAAAAAAAATTTGCTTACTGTTTTTTAAAAAAAGAAGCTCTGCACATATATATAGTACACATGTATAAGATAACTGTTTTACAAATGTCTAAACTTTAAAAAATTAGCTAGTTGATCAATCAACAGTAAATTGGATTGTACCTTTGTTGACATGTCTGTTCTCAGTGTCAAAGTTTATTTAACTGTTGGCTGCAGATCTCAGAGCTGTTAACATTAAAATTACATTGATTGAGCCAAAATCAAAGATGCCTCTCCTGTTTACACATTAGGCATGAAGGCTAATTACTTACTAATCCTTGAGGGTTTTAAATGCCTTTGATGTATCAAATACCCTTGAGGACCATAGGTATTTTCTAATGGGATGAGGACAGACCCTTCAACACATGTGGAATCTAATAAGCTGAAAAGCAATACTAGGTTGCCAGGCATGATGACGTGACAGATGTCAACAGGAGAACCATTACTGTCTCTTGTCATGGAGAACTCTGTACAATAAACAAATTCACCTATCTGTGGATTTAAATTTCACCTCTGTGTTTCTTCCAGTGGAGCTTCTCAATGCACAACACATAAACTTAATAATATTAACATTAATGCCACCTACCATTTGCTAATGACTTACTATGGGCCAGGCACGGTCCTAAGTACTTTGAGCACATATAAGCACTCACCCCAGGTTATAAATGAGACGATGAGATTCTTAAGTTGAGTCTGTATGTAAGTTTTCACAGGTACATATTAAAGGCCTCCATTCCTAAGTACAAGTCATACATCAGTCAGATGTTTGTAACCCAGGGACTGCCTGTAATGTGATATCCACCTTGCTTATATATTAATAGGTACATACACTCCACCCTGTGCACAAATACTAGAGTGCTCAAGAAATATTTTTTGAATAAATGAAAGAAATGAGTAGGGGAAAAACCAGAAGAGTGATTATTATGAAGGAACACCTATTACTCAAAGACTCCAGCAGCACAATGGAGCCATAATTCAGTCTACTAATTTTAAAGAGTAACTCATTTGGTACATAAAAAGATAAACTAGGGTGGCGCCTATGGCTCAAAGGAGTAGGGCGCCAGCCCCATATACTGGAGGTGGCAGGTTCAAACCCAGCCCCAGCCAAAAACTGCCAAAAAATTAAAAAATTAAAAAAAGATAAACTAACGATGACCTAACTTTTTTTATTAACTCATCTTTCTTACATCTGGTCTATGTAAAGGAAGCCAGAGCTCAGCCTGTTTCATAAAAAGTGGTGGGTTAGCCACACCGATCAAAAACACACAGCAAACTTTGTGCCTCCTAAATGTTTTATTTATCCACAAATATTTATTGGGTAATTATTTTATGCAATAAGAATTGTAAATTAAGGGCGGCACCTGTGAATATGAATGATTATTATGAAGGAACACCTATTACTCGAAGACTCCAGCAGCACAATGGATCCATAATTCAGTCTACTAATTTTAAAAAGTAATTCATTTGGTACATAAAAAGATAAACTAGGGCAGCACCTGTGGCTCAAAGGAGTAGGGCGCCAGCCCCATATACCGGAGGTGGTGGGTTCAAACCCAGCCCCAGCCAAAAACTGCAAAAAAAAAAAAAGAATCATAAATTAAAATTTTTAAACTTTTAAGTGAGGTTGGACATTTAGAAAAAGCAGGTTTAGAAGAGAAAAATATAATATATATAAAGCATTTGGAGACAGAGTGTTGTTTATTGCTCTGGCTGTAGTGCAGCAACAAGATCACAGTTATTGCAGCCTCAAACTCAAGCAATCCTCCTGCCTTGGCCTCCAAATTGCAGAGATTACAAGTATGAGTGATTACCAGGCCAGGACTAAGAAATTTTTAAAGAAGGATAGGCTTTCCAACACTACTGGTTAGGGGGTAAATTTAGTACAACCGAATTAGAAAATAATACTTGATTTCTGTCAGACATCAAACAACCAGCCTAGGTTATCTTAGAGTTTCAAATTAGACTGTGCTACCTTCCTTGTGAAGCTGGCTTTTTGGTGGTTGCTGTGTTAAAAAGTAGTATGGCACAAAAATCAGAGTGGCACAAGAATAAAGGTCGTTGTGCTCCACATAACTCCCACGTTTACAAAGTTTTGCAGTGGCTCAGCGCCCATAGCACAGTGGTTATGGTGTCAGCCACGTACACGGAGGCTGGTGGGTTTGAACCTGGCCCAAGCCAGCTAAACAACAATGATGACAATTAGAACAAAAAACAGTCAGGCAGACTTGGCACCTGTGGCTCAAGTGGCTAAGGCTCCAGCCACATACACATGAGGTGGCGGGTTCAAATCCAGCCTAGGCCCACCAAACAACAATGATGGCTGCAACAAAAAAAATTGCCAGGCATTGTGGTGGGCGCCTGTAGTCCCAGCTACTTGGGAGGAGGCAGGAGAGTCGCTTAAGCCCAAAGGTTGGAGGTCGCTGTGAGCTGTGATGCCACAGCCCTCTACCCAGGGTGACAGCTTGAGGCTCTGTCTCGGAAAAAAAAACAAACAAAAAAAAAACACCTGGGCGCTGTGGCAGGCACCTGTAGTCCCAATTACTCGGAAGGCTGAGGCAAGGGAATTGCATAAGCCTAGGAATTTGAGGTTGCTGTGAGCTGTGACGCCATAGCACTCTACGGAGGGTGACAAAGTCAGACTTTATCTCAAAAAAAAAAAAAAAGGTTTGCAGTTTCCAGGATGTACACACCTCTCCTGAGTAAATGGACTTATTTAGGAGTAAAATATTTTTCAAATTTCTACTAAGCTGGCAGTACATAAATACTTATTTAGTCATCTGGATCTCACTCATGAGTAAGTAGAACAACTAGAAATTTCTTTTGCCCTAGTAATTCTGAGAAAAAATTATTGAGACTTGAAAGATACTATGAACTGACAAAGTCAGGGAACCAGTGACTGATGGCCAGGGGAACCTTGATTTCAGAAATGATAAAAATGTGCACCTTCACATAAGGAGACACTGTAATTACGATCACTCCTGATACATTTATCACACTGTTCAGAATTTTAAACAATTTTACATCTCTTCATCATGACAAGAAAATTGAGAAATATGCCCAGGTCACAGGGCTAGGAGATCGCTAGAACCCAAATGCAGACCTAGGACGTCCACTCTGACACTGGCCTCCTGGCTCTGCCACAGCCTCAACCTCACCAGCAAGTATATGGTACATTATATATAACACTAAAGGAATACCAACTCTATCACCATCTGTAGTGGGTTGAATGGTGTGGTCCCCAAAAGCACCCCTCTAAGTGCTAACCCCTAGAACAGCAGTTCTCAGCCTGTGGGTTGGGATCCACAGGAACTGTATTAAAGGGTTGCAGCATTAGGAAGGTTGAGAGCCACTGCCCTAGAACCTGTGAATGTGGCTTCATAGAGAAAGGTTCTTGGCAGAAGTGAAGGATCTCGAGATGAGAAGATCATTC
>NW_003852456.1:3229691-3236403 GCF_000181295.1 Otolemur garnettii
AAATCACTTAAAAATCTAAATGACCTGGTGAATTATTGATAGTTTTCACAAGTCCAAAATCTGAAAACTATCTTCTACTCAATATATACCAAGGAACTGACTCTTTTGATCAATTTTACCATATGGCTTGCATTTTTTTTAATTGTTCACTTAAATTTTTATTTTCCTGAGTTCAGGAGTTCGAGACCAGCCCGAGCAAGAGTGAGACCCCCCCATCTCTACTAAAAATAGAAAAACTAGCCAGAGGGTGGTGACAGGAACCTGTAGTCCCAACTACTAGGGAGGCTGTGGCCGGAGGATCATTTGCGTGTAGGAGTTTGAGGTGGTGGTGAGCTACCTTTGTCTCAAAAAAAAATTATTTTAAATTTTTTCATTGTATTTCATAAAATTTTTATTTTAATTAGCAGTCTACAAAAAGATAAGACATTTTAAATCAGTAAGAACAGATGTTACAACAAGTGTAAGGCCAGAAATAATTCTGTATGCATTTCCAAACAACCGTCCTAAAACTGGGCAGAATGCTATTATCTCCAAGAGAATGGTGAGTTTGAAAAACCAGTTATTCATACAGAAGCCACAGCATGTGAAAGAGAAAACTTTAGGAAGAAATAGATTCTTACTTTAAGAACAAAAATGATGCAAAATAACTTAGAGAAAACAATCTACCTTTCTTTTAAAATAGCAGGAAAAAATGGTGGGCTCCCTACATATTTCACAGGAAAATCCTAAGGCATTTGTAATCACTAAAGGCTCCTGCAGAAAAGAATGTCTGTAAAAAGGTGCTTATAAGTCAATTGCTTATTATTTCATCGACTTCAGGTGGACTGATTATACCAGTGCTTCTCAAATTATCTGTGGCAAAGGATACTGCTGTAAAATATAATAAAAAGGAATTCTCAGAGAAAAATATAATGAAAAACAAAAAAGTAAGCCAAATTTTTTCCAAATTTTGATTATAACAGATATAAAATTATGTTTCCCAATAAATATAATAAGAACAGATAAAACAGAAAAAATTGAAGACTTAAATACTACATATTGTTCATTGAAAGTATATTCACAGACCGTTAATTTAGGTAAATGCTAATATACTCATAATTCTTTGCCTTTTTATAATTGAAATGAAACAAAATTCATGAGAGAAATAGTATTTCTCCCTGTTTTTTTTTTTTGGAGACAGAGCCTCAAGCTATCACTCTGGGTAGAGTGCTGTGGTGTCACAGCTCACAGCAACCTCCAATTCCTGGGCTTAAGCGAGTGTACTGCCTCCACCTCCCAAGTAGCTGGGACTACAAGTGCCCGCCACAACGCCCGCTGTTTTTTGGTTATAGTTGTCATTGTTTGACAGGCCCAGGCCGGATTCGAACCCACTAGCTCTGGTGTATGTGGCTGGCGCCTTAGCCACTTGAGCTACCGGTACCACCCTAGTAATTCTCACATTAGATGCCTATACACGCATGCTGAACACACTAAGAATGTCAATAAAGTTTTTAATGTAACAAACAAGCTAACCTCTTGCTTGTCAATTTATTAATATTGACTGGATGATGACAACGCCACTCTCAGGAGATAAAGTGTATCTAAAATGCTTCTATGTTTTGTTTTCATAACAGTCACAGCAGAAAAACCAGTCTCACACAATGTTAATGAGAATGGAAAACAATTTTTTTTTTGAGACAGAGTCTCACTTTGTCACCGTTAGTAGAGTGCTGTGGCATCATAGCTCATAGCAAACTAAAACTCCTGGGCTCAAGGGATTCTCTTGCCTCAGTCTCTCAAGGAGCTGGGACTGCAGGTGCCCACTATGGTGCTGCCTGGCTATTTTTCAGAGACTGGGTCTCACTCTGGCTCAAGCTGGTCTAAAACCTGTGAGCTCAGGCAATCCATCCACCGTGGCCTCCCAAGTGCTGGCATTACAGGCGTGAGCCGCTGGGCCTGGCCCTGAATAGAAAACAATTTTAAAGTAATTTCAGCAAGCTCAGGATTTTTTTTTTAATTTTTACTTAAAATAAAGCCAGAGATACTGTATATTCAAAATTTCCCTTTAATCCTTTTACCAGGAGTCAGTTTCAACAATTTATTCTGTTAAATTTATATCACCAGTTGATGAAATCAATGATTCCCAGATTTCCGACTTACGGAAATTAATATTAAGATATTGCCTATTGTAACCAGCTTGGGCAACACAGAGAGACCCTGTCTCTATAAAAAAAAAAAAGAAGAAGAAGAAGAAGAAAGTAGAAAAAATTAGCAGGCTGTGGCGGGCACCTCTAGTCTCCCAACTATTCAGGAGGCTGAGGCAGGAGGATCACTTGAGCCCTGGAGTTGGAGGTTGCTGTAAGCTGTGATGATGGGCAACACACTGAGAGCTTGCCTCAAAACAAACAAAAAAAAGTAATAATAATAATACTATCGTATGTTGTGACAGAGCAGGACTGTTAAAGCTCACACCACACCTAAAAAAAAGTCAACCAGACAAGTTCACTAATCGTGTGCCTGGATGCTGCTGAAATGTCAGACCGCTATCGGTTTTTAGATGCCTGCTCTCAGTTTTTTAACATATGCCCTCATAGACCTATCCAACAACCCCACTCTGAGTAGCTTAGAAACAAACCTGGACATCCCTAAGCAAACCGCCTCTTGTAATAAGAAGAAGGTCAAATGACTTCCTGAGAGTTGGAAAAAAGAGAAGAGGACAAAGTCTTCTCTCCATTGGAAATTCTCTCCTTCAGGGCAGATGAAGAACTGATTACAGCGTTTCGATGGAGAATTGATATTAACTAGGAGAATTCTGGGTGATAATTTTTTTCAACAACACATTATCTATCTCAGCTGAAGCATCACGCACATTAAATAGTTTCAGTATGTTCTGAATCTTCCTTGCATGTTAGTAAGCTTCCTTCTAGGCAGGGCATGACTCATAGGAAAGGTCCAACGAATGTCAGTCAAATGAAATGGAGAGCGTCACAATCTGTACCAAAGGTCCTACATCAAAGACACGTTGCACTGCCCTGAGCCAGTATAGCAGAACCTCCCTGGCTGACCACCTGCTTACGCTGACCTAATTGTCATAGACCAGACATGCACTACATGGACCTATCAGTGCGGCAGGCCTAGTTCCTTATGGTGACCACTTCCACGTGTGGACCAGTTTATTGTAGTCCCTTGAGTGGTCCTTACCTCTGTCTACTCCACTGTATATTTTTTGATATAAATACATTTTCTTCAGAAAAGCATTTCTTTTGTAATTTTAGAAAAGGCAGGGCTTGTTCAAGGTGGTATGGCTGTACACTCTTTATGCTCTGAAGTATAAAATCCTAATTGGAAATACAGAGGATTTCATTTCAACAAAAATTCAGGAAGCTTCAGGGTATGGAACATACTGCGTCTCTCATGTTCTACCTTAAAAATAAAATTTGACCCAATTAACATCCTTACATCCCCATCCCCTCTTTTGAAATGCAAACTCCATTACTATAAATCTCTATAGGAGAGGAGGGAAGCTGGAGAAACTAGCTGTTTTTAAGTACAACTTAGTTGCAGGCACAATGTCAGGTACTTTAATACATCACTATCCTATTAATTCTCACAATGACCCTATAAATTAGGGTTAGGCACTTGTGTCTACTGGTGAAGCAGGACTTCAGAGAGTTTAAAAGGATTTTTCTGAGATCACACAGCTACAGACAGGACTACAAATCATACAGGGCTACATTCAAAGTCTAGTTCAACTTCTCCAGGCTCCCAACTTCTCCGTCCCTGTGCCCCACCTCTCCTCACCTGTGCCCCTTATAGCTCAGATTTCCTTCTACTTTTTTTTGAACAGGAAGGTAGACTTACACTCATAATTCCCTAGGGACTATCTATGGTAAATAACCCAAACTCTGCAAAATAATTTTTTTGTTTGAGACAGAGTCTCACTCTGTCACCCTGGGTAGAATGTAGTGGTGTCACAGCTCACAGCAACCTTAAACTCTTGGGCTCAAGTAATCCTCTTGTCTCAGCCTCCTGAGTAGCTGGGACTACAGGTGCCTGCCACTACACCTGGTTAGTCTGTTTTATTTTCAGTAGAGATGGGGTCTCACTCTTGCTCAGGCTAGTCTCAGAACTTCTGAGCTTGATAGATCCACCCACCTCGGCCTCCCAGAGTGGTTGGGATCACAGGAGTGAGCCACCACGCCCAGCCCCTGCAAAATAACTTAAAGAGGTTTATCTGGGCTGAATATATATAACCAAGGCCCAGAGAGCCACACCCCAAAATCCTTGAGCAAGTGGTCTCACCTTAACTGGGTGACAGTTGGGTTTTATACATTTCAGGGAGACAGGAACTACTCCTAAAGTCATAAATCAATACCTGGAAGGCACACATTGGTTTGTTCTCAAAAGGCAGGACATCTCCAAGTAGAGTATTATAGGTAATAGGTGGGTTTAAAGATTCTTTGATGTGTGATTGATTAAAGATATCAAGCTTTGCCTAAAGGCTTGGAATGTTTTAAGATAAGAAAATCTGTTAATCAGAGGCAAGCCACCCAACTACACCCAGACTTGGGAGTTCCGCTAAGTAAATGGATGACCTGCCGGTGTGGTTTAAGCTCTGTCTTGCACAGCCGTAGGCTTGTAAATGAGTTAAAGGACATCTCCAAGAAGGGAAGAGGCATTTAGAGGTGTGTCTGACCTCCCTACGCATGTCCAGCGACTCAGGGGTGGGGTACCCTTGACCAACAGGAGGTCCATTCAGACAGTTGGGGAGGCTTAAGTTTTTTTAGTTTCTAGGAATTAGCCCTCAAATGCTACATTCTGAGCATAAGGGTATTTCTGGGGTTCCCTTGACCAACAGAGTGGCCCATTCAGTCAGCTGGGGGGCTTAAGATTTTTCAGTTTTTAGAAGTTAGCCCCCACATGCTACATTCTGGGCCTAAGGGAAAGACAGCCCCAAATATGAACTTTCAATTGCATTTTTCCACCTTCTTCTCCTGGTCAACAGGGATATTCATAAGGCAGTTTTGCTCAAGAAGGTGCCACTGATACTGAGGTTCTGGGGATGCTGCCGGTCCCACAGTGCAGAGGCAGAGCCCCATGGATGTGCTCCTTTCCTGCAGGGGCTTCCGATACTAGCTGAACATCCATGCTGGGGAATGTCTGTTTGTAATTATCTGCATTTAGAACATAACTCCATTTTGCATAGAAACACAAAACTGCCCGGTTTTAATAAAAGCTGAATTTTCCAGGATTACAACTAGACATGGATGGAACAAACTAAACTTTTTGTTTTGTTTGAAATGTTGCCTTGAGTTCATTCTCATTTCAGAAAACTGGGTCACCAATAGCAATGGGGATTACTGTGTTTCAAGAGCCCATGCAACCTGGCTGGTTCATCTATATGGGCGCGCTGCCGGTGATCCTTCTAATAGGTGTAAGAATTTGACGACTTCTGTGTACCTTCTAGTGGAGGCCTATCCAAGAATGTACATAGTAAAACAAATCTTAATTTTATTGTAAGTTGCACTCTTCTTATTTCTCATCTATTTTACAATTAGAGAACATACTGATTCTTTGAAATTATATGTGTAGATAGATTATATTTCGGGATAAGAAGCATCACCAAAGTATTTTTTTTGTTTTTTTTTTAATAAAAGAAGTTTGTTGAGGCTAAGAGGGCCAAGAATTGTTGCTCTAAATCAAGGAATTGTTGAATAAAAGATTTTGGATATCTGTTTTAATGAACTCTGTCACTAACTGCTATATAACTAAGTCAGTAAAAGAGACCAAAATAAAAGATAGTCTATGTAAAAATAAAGATACACTACCTAAAAAATTTTAAAGCCTATATACTTAGGTCAAGGTGCTTGAATAGTTTCCTCTTCCTGATTTAAAAGAAAGAGGGTAGGGCAGGGTATTCAGGACAGAGGGCCTAAGAGTGTTCAATTAAATATAGCATTTACAGTTTAATCTTTCAATAGGTCAGAATCAGTTTGAATTTCTTATACCTTCCAACACATCTTCTTAATTCTTACACACCCACCTTCAGCTTCAGTTACTTTTATTCTTTGTCCATTTTTTCCATTTAGTTTTCTTTTAATTAAATTATGTTTATGTATCTCCCTAAGATACTTCAAATCTTTTTGGAGGAAGAAGGATAAGGTAGAAGATAAATAAGTAATAAACACTCTTTCAAACATGAGATACTGCAATTTTTTTCTTTTGGAGACAGTCTCACACTGTTGCCTGGGTAGAGCTCTAAGACGTCAACATCAACTTCAGTCTTTTGGCTCAAGCTATCCTCTTCTCCTCATCCTCCCCCAAAGCTGGGACTATAGGTAATCACCACCATACCTGGCTAATTTTTCTATTTTTGGTAGAGACGGGGTCTCATTCTTGCTCAGGCTGGTCTCAAACTCCTGAGCTCAAGCGATCCACCCTCCTTGGCCTCCCAGACTGCTAGGGTAACAGGTGTGAGCCACTGTGCCTGGCTGAGATACTACAGTTTTAACTACTACATCCAAAGCGGAAAGCTTTAGTAATAATACTCAAATTGGGCGTAATGTATTTTATCATGAAACTTCCCTGTTCTTTGGTATAGATTTTTAAGTAAACACTTTAATTTTAATAAGAATTAGACATGCTGGCTCGGCGCCTATAGCTCAACCGGCTAAGGCGCCAGCCACGTACACCTAAGGTGGCGGGTTCGAATCCCCAGCCCGGACCCTCCAAA
>NW_003852456.1:3237326-3242050 GCF_000181295.1 Otolemur garnettii
AAAAAAAAAAAAAAAAAATCTAAACATTGGCTAATGTAAACATTAGCTGATAAATCATTCAGAAAGCAATGTCGGATGTGTCTATTTTTCTTTTTTTCTTTGAGACAGTCTCACTTTGTTGCCCTCGGTAGAATGCTGTGGCATCACAGCTCCCAGCAACCTTGAGCTCTTGGGCTTAGGTGATTCTCTTGCCTCAGCCTCCCCAGTAGCTGGGACCACAGGTGCCCACCACAACGCCTGGCTATTTTTTGTTGTAGTTTGGCCAGGGCCAGGTTCAAACCCGCCACCCTCGGTCTATGGGTCCAGCACCCTACTCACTGAGCCTCAGGCACCGCCTGGATGTGTCTATTTTTCGTTGTCATTTAGAATGCTAATCTGCCTCTTGCCCACTGCACACCCATATTCTAGGGATAAACTGGAAAATACAGGCAAGCTCTTTGGAATAAATGCTTTTATAAATACTAGGTATTTTTGAAGTAGAATTTTGCAAGAAGCTATAAATATTGTTCAAAATGAGGAGCTCTCATGTGGGACACTTCTGGTGCAGAGACACCCACATACTCTGCAGTCCTGATAGGGACCAGGAAACACTGCCATGGTAGGGAGATGGGTTCCCCATTCCACAGCCAGATTTAAGGAGCAGCTATTCTGCTTTTCACAAGGCTCAGAACAGCAACTAATCACCCAAGACTGACATGAACTCTTGAGCAAATCTATGTGCTCAGGATCTTTACAGGGATTAAAAGCCATAAGCAACAACACTGGTGTGTACAGGCTGGTGTTCAGGTTCAGACATAAAGGAAAAACTCCTATCAAACATCTTTACTTGTGTATCTGCATAAATACTTCAAATTCAACATATCCAAAATGGGGCTCTGCAAACAGCACCCTCTCCTACTCAGAAACTCACTCCTCTACCATGCGCTAGCAGCTTCCACCATCTGTCAGCCAGGTACACCTCAGTGCTGCCCACTTCTTTGCCCTCTCCACTGGTCTCCTCTGCTCCAGGCTGTCACCTTCCCATGCCTGGATCCTGGAGCAGCCCTAACCTGCAATCCACGTCTTCTCTCTTGCCCTCTCTAACCCTGCTGCCCTCCTCAAGTTTTTATTACATCTCTCTCTAGATTGAAAACCTTCTCTGGTCTCTTGTTTACTGCCTTTTGAATAGTATGCAAATTCCTCAGCCCAGTGAGCAGGACAACCACACCTCTCAGTTTGCCTGCGACAGGCTCTCCTTGTGTTGCAGTTTGCAAGGTCACCCTACCTACGAGGCCCCTCCTGGCTCACTTCTCTGTCCAGACTCAGTGTGGGCTTCTCCTTACCTTGCACAACATCCCCTCCAGGCAGAGTGAATTCCTTCCAGTCCCTTTCTTTCCCAACAGTCTGTATACTCGATGTGAACAAGAGATTTGAGTCTCTCACTGTCCCTGGACAGTTGGCACCTACTATACTGCTCACATATAGGATATGATTGAATAAATCAACAGAAGGGATATGACAGCTCCATAATTAACATATTATAGCAAATGAAACTAAAAGAAAAAGTTACTTACCAAGCTAGGGTTTGAATTTAATATGATCATTTCAACAATAACAAACTCTACAGTTTCTAGGTGAATATTTTTAAGGGCTATTTTGACACTAAGAAAGACACTTTCATTATCCCCCCAATAGAAATTTCTATTCTAATTGGTATGGCTTACACTCAGTTGCTTTGATTTAAAGATATCTATAGAAACCACATGTAATTCTGGAAATATCAGACAAGAAAAAAGAGAAAATTATAGATCTGGATGAATATTGGAACCGATGTTGAAGGCATTCATAAATACTGACTTACAGCATCTCAAAATATGACTTATTCCTCCAAAAAGGGAGGAAAGAAATACAGCTTTATATTAGTCTATTAAGTTTTAAGAGGTAATACTGAAGACTAATTTCCTTCTTGAAAACAAAAGTTATGGAGCTAGGATAATTGGTTGTAATATTTTTTAGCTATACAAAAATAATCGCAGGGCAGGGAACACACCAACCCGATAGCTGCTGTGCCTCAGAAATGCGCTGAACTCAGTCTCATCTGTATGGCCGCCCTTCGACATACAAGGGCTGGGAAATGGCCTTTTCTGGTTATACACAGGGGTGGGTGCAAAGTCAGAATCATGAATCCTTAGCAAGAGCCTCTTTGTTCATTTGGTTTTAATGTTTACAAAAGGCTCAGAAGAATCTGGTGTGATCTACGGCCAGAAATTCAATCACTTTCTCAGTCTCACTTAAGATACTTGAAATACGCCCAACAATCAATTGCTTATTGATATAAATTATGTCCCCAAATCATAGTCAGCTATGGCAGTGACCCAACATATTACACTGACTGTAATAGAAAGAGAAAAGGCATACTTCCTCCAAACCCACCAGCCTTAGACCACTCTTGAATTCCTAAAACATTTAACTCCATCTGTACTAGATTATTCAAAGGAAGCCAAACCTAACAGAATCAAAAAATAGGATAAAATACTTGACTTCATTATAGCTACGTACTTGATGTTCAGGGTACAGGTCTGAACTTTCCGTCTCATCCTTTATGATGCTCGAAATAAACGAGCCACCAGTCACTGGCCCTGAGACCTCTGGGCAAATCTCCATGTTTTCAATTATGACTGTATTTCATTAATTTTTCCAAGAACTAAAAATTGTAAGTTACCTCTTTATATCTTTAAAGATTATATGTGTAAAACTTCAGAAGCAAGAAAAATACATTCACCTGAATACGTTCTCAAAGTGGCTACAGGAATTCCCTTTTCTGGGTTGGGGTTCCATCATGGATCCAAACCATTACCAACTTTTACATTTCATACTTTATCCAAAGCTTCTTTTTCCATGATAATAACTATGACTTTCTCAGATATCTTCATTTTCTCTTAATTCCTCTCACCAGCAGCAGTGGTTGGTGTTCTTTTCAGGACCATTTCCAAAAAGAAGTCGAGTGTTTAATCCCCTCCTGTCTCTGAAACTTTGAGAACAGGCTCACAGAGCCTCCAGGCTGCGGGCTGAGCGCCAGGCCCAGCCCACTCAGCAGGTTACTGAATCACTCCCAGGAGGACAGGAAGAGTGATTAAAATGGGCGCCTCAGCAAAACCTCAAGTTTATCCAAGACCTCGTTCCTGATCACCTCCTAATAATTGAAATCTCTAATAAATCCTTGGACAACAAAGCTCTCTTTTACTATTCTCTCCATAGTATTCTCCGACTACTACGGAAATGTAAATTTCTTAAGAAATCTTTAGCAGACAAAATCCAAACTCCTATAGGCATTGAAGTTGCCTTATGTGAATGTGTGTTTTTTTTTTGGGGGGGTCTTATTTTGTTTTGTTTTAATCCCAGGAGTTCACCTTCAGAACAGAAAGGCTGTCAGCATGGAAGGGACAATTGGAACGGTGCAGAGATGAACATGGAGGCCAACGCCAGACATCAGAGGCCCTCTATGAGAGCTGCTCCCCTTCCTCCCAGGTAAAAGAAACAAATGCACTTAAGATCTGTTGGAACCTCTATTGATCTGGAAAAGTTTCTGTAACTCTGTCCTCTCTGTGAAGTGCCCCAACTGCCATGCTGGTCCTATCATCTCACAGCCTCGGCAAAGACCATTCATCAAGAAGGAGAGGCACTTGGGCAAGTCTGTGGCAACTGGGTGGGAAGCCTGTGCCTGCCAGGGGGTGTGCTCCAGTACATCCAAATAGAAAGGAGGCTAATTTTGGAGGAAAACAGGAGAAGAGACTGGGAGGGTCCTCCCAGACACAGACCCCAGAAAGGGTAAAACAAGGCAATCATCAGGATGTCACACCAGCTCACGTGCGCACTCATACCTCCTATCAACATCAGTTGGCAACCTCATGACTATTATGTTCTAATTGCTACTTCCAGATCAGGAGCACCAAAAAAGTACCCGTCTATCCTGCAAAGCCAATCTATTTTAAACACACTATTTAAAACTCCTCGTATAGGTCAAGGGGGGTTGTAATTACTGGCAGTTAAGTCTTCCTTATCTCTAAAAAAAAGAAAAGTTCTCAGAAATAAATGACCCCTTTTTTAAGACTCAAAGCTTCTTACTGCTACACTCAAGACTATAAGCTTATTAATAACAGTAACTGTTAACCATTACTGAGCACAAATGGTGTGCCAGTTGTTACCCTCAAACGTTTACAGCTACAAAGGCATTTAATCCTCTGAACAACCCCACGAAGCAGGTGCTGTAGCCGGCTGATTTTACAGCCGGGACACAGACAGGCATGGGGACCAGGCTACAGAGCTGGTTATGTGCGGTTTCACTGGGCCCTGGGCCACTATTCCACACAGACTCTCCTTTCAGAAAACCAACCAAAAGTGTACATGTGTGCAAAGAATCAATAACTGGCCAGAAAAACAGAATCAATGAAGAAGTAAAACTCATCACGATGCACTGTCTTCACCCTCACAGCTCCATCATTTCTACACTAACACTTTTTTCTTTCTGTTAACAGGAGGTTGCTATTTTACTCTTTGCCCAGTAATTCTGGGCAATTCTCCTAATTCTCTTATAGATCTGGTTGAAAACACCATTTCCTTTACTCTAATTCTAACTTGAAGGAGGCAGTATTAAAGGTTTGTCCTGGCTCGGCGCCTATAGCTCAACCGGCTAAGGCGCCAGCCACGTACACCTAAGGTGGCGGGTTCGAATCCCCAGCCCAGAC
>NW_003852456.1:3242224-3266422 GCF_000181295.1 Otolemur garnettii
AAAGGTTTGTCCTAAAGGAAAAACTTACCAGATCTGGATTCAAATCCTAGCTCTGGCATTTATTAGCTATGTAATGTTCAACCACGAATTTATCAGCAAACTGATGTAACAGGATCGGTCTCACAGGATTGTTTGTTGTGCTAAATGAAAGAATAAAAATGGAATCCAACAGGCCTTCCACAAATGGAGAACATTATTATAACAAATCCTAAAATATTTTTGGAGGAAAACAACATTATTTATTTCTCCTTGCATATTTATTTACCACTTTGAGTTTTTATCTTGAATATTTTACTTATTGTCATTTTTATTAATCTTGAAATTTTATCTTCATTGTATTAATTTTATCTTGAATATTTCATTTATTTATCTTAAATATTTATTTATTATTTCCTCTTAAATTTTTTTTTTTTTTTGAGATAGAGTCTCACTCTGTCGCCCTGTGTAGAGTGCTGTAGCATCATAGCTCACAGCAACCTCAAACTCTTGGGCTCAAGCAATCCTCTTGTCTCAGTCTCCTGAGGGGCTGGGACCACAGGTGCCCACCACTATGCCTAGTTAGTTTTTCTATTTTTAGTAGAGACGGGGGTCTCACTTTTGCTTAGATTAGTCTCTAACTCCTGAGCTCAAGCAATCCACCCAGATCAGCCTCCAGAATATCCTGAATTTCAAAAACACATCTGTTCTCATATAGGTGATAGAAATCTTTTTTAAAAAAAAAAGAAAGAGAAAGATCCAATGTGTCTCAAAGGATGCAGAATTATTTGATCTATCCACGTAACAAAATTTCATTTTAATTTGAGATCTATCAATTTGGAGTTTGGAGATTATGGGATAGGGCCAGGTTAAAGGTCACCTTTCCTTCAGTTAGTAAAAATAACTGGTGTAAATAAGATTTCAGGGGAATGTATCAATGACTAAAGGAGAAAAATAACCTGTTTTCAAATACAAAAGGAGTAATCTCTTCCATGGAACCACTGATATGCTAATTATAAATAATTTATCCATTCATTAAATTGCCTAAGGGCATAGAAGTAATAAGACTTCATTTCATTAAACATTCTACAAAATTTAAATCTTTCCCTTATTTAGACAGGTCTTCCTCCTAATTACCCCAAATTAGTGCGATTCTAGCCCTAGTTATATGTATCACATTGTCTGGCAGAACATTATATACACTGCAAGTCACATATGACAAAAGTTTAATTAGGTGATCAATTTTTCTTGACTAGAGCTAGGGAAGAGTGCTGAGTGTCCTCCAGAAATAATTCTGCACAGTAACAGACTCATGTTGGAATTACTCTTTAAGAGTGAGTTTGGGCTGACTTAGTGTGAAAACAAGATTCCAATTCTGCACCTGTTTTCCTTGTTTTCTAATTCAGATTCCCTTTTTGAGTATTTACCATGGTACCATCAGAGAACTACTCAGAAGCTTAAACAGAATGACGGCCCGCCCTCCCTCTCACTGTACCTGCCCTTCCACCAAGCAAGCCCCACATCCGCCAGCTCTGGCCTCATGGGAAGGCTTCAACACAGGGAGAGCAAGGAGCCTCGACTTCCTCGTTACTCTTCATCCTTCTGCTTGGGAAATGTCTGGTTTTGTCACTGCTGCACTCAGATTTAGAGCACTATTTATGAAAATGACAAAATCCTTGGTGTCAGCCTCAGCTGAGCTCTCCACGGGGCTCCCTGGACCATCAAGGCTTCCCTTCTGCCACAGGTGGCTATTCTGACTCTTGGTCATCTTGCCCACAGCCTCCTTTTCCTCTTGTGACAGAAGACCTCAGGGTGAGAACAGACACCTCAGGCCTAGGACTCCCCAACATTCTGGCCTTGTCACCCTCACAAGCACATGTCTGTCTGCTCTCTGCCCATCAGTTCCTCCCTCTAGGCCAGTGGTTCTCAACCTATGGGTTGTGACCCCTTTGTACCAGTAACAATGAAAATACATCAAAAATACATCATGTCATTAGGAAGGTTGAGAACCGCTGCTCTAGGCCCTGCAGCCAGGTGATCTAATGAAAATCCCAGCAAGTCACTCCCTACAGAAAGTCTGTCTGAGCCACTCAGGATAAACTGACAGCACCCCAGCTTGACATCTAAGGTCCTTCCCGATCCCAGCTTCTCCCCTCTTGCACCTGGCCTCTCCCCACCCCAAGGTGGCCCCCAGAGGGAGGTGCTGCCCATGCAAGCCTTCACGACCTGACCCCCGGTGCCCATTGGGAGTCCTCTCCCATCTCCTCCATCTCTGCCACACTCCTGCCACGTCACGACAGCACCTCTCCCCAGTCACCATCATCACCCTCATGCCTGTGTCCCAAAGTGGTTTCCTACATCTCTCCAGTGAATCTGGGGGCTCCTAAAGGCAGGGATAGGTCTTAACTCTTTCTAAAACAAGCGCATGGGTCGAGGTCCTCACATGAACGCTCAACACTGACTTGCTGCTGTGTGAGGAAGTGGGTGAGAGCACGGGCACACCCAGATGCTCGCTGGCCTGGGCACACCATTATAAGCAGTACCACCTCACCTAATAGCACAGCACAAGCAGAGAGAGTTTATAAAAACATGAAGTTCTGGGCCTCGTCTCAAGCTGCAGATACTTGGGGAATGAGGCCAAGATGTGTGTCTGCTTACCAAGCTCCCTGGATGATTCTGCAGAAGGAACCAGCTCAGCCCGGTCCACAGATGGTGTTTGGGAGCCACAGCCTACACAGAATGTTCCTGTCTTGGCCACCTCCTGGTGGGTATATCCAGAATGCCAGGATGATAACGATGTAACGCTGATCTTGCCAAATGCCATATGACAACTTCATGCCACACCTCTCATCACCCCTTCTAAGAATCTGTGACTTTTCACTTGCCCATCATCCTGTTTTATGCCGCTCACTACATTTTAAGCAACTTGGTAGGAACTCACGTCATTACCTCCCTCACTACCTCAAAGCACACTCTGCAAACAGGAATAAAACTTCAATAATAGACACTGACTTTGCCCATCTGTAAATATTTCTCCCATTTGGGAAAAAAAAAAAAGAAAACAGTAGTCAAATAAAAGCACAAGAAACCAGGAACCTTGCGAATGGTGAAGCTCTAAGTATCACACATTGTAAAGCATGTACATGACTAACACCACCTCACACCCGTTAGGATGACTATCACCAAAAACAAACACATAAATCCAGAAAATAGTAAGTGTTGTCAGGGATACGGGCAAATTGGAACTCTTGTACACTGTTGGTGGGAATATAAAATGGCACAATGGGTTTGATAAAGACTTTGGTGGTTCCTCAAAAAAATTAAACATAAGGCTGGGCATGGGGTGGTGCCTATGGCTCAAAAGGGTAGGGCACTGGCCCCATATGCCAAAGGTGGCGGGTTCAAACCCAGCCTGGGCCAAAAAAAAATAATAATAAAAAATAAAATAAAATAAAAAGTAAGAGTTAAAAAAAAAAAAAAGGCTGGGCATCATGGCTCATGCCTGTAATCCCAGCACTCTGGAAGGCTGAGGCAGGAGGATCCCTAGAGCCCAGGAGTTTGAGACCAGCCTGAGCAAGAGCAAGACCCCATCTTTACTAAAAACAGAAAAACTAGTCAGGGGTGGTGGCAGGTGCCTACAGTCCCAGCTACTTGGAGGCTGAGGCTAGAGGATCACTTGAACCCAAGAGTTTGAAGTTGCTATGAGTTATGATGCCATGGCACTCCACCAAGGGCAACAAAGTGAGACTCTGCCTCAAAAAAGAAAAAAAAATTAAACATAGAACTAGCAAATAAGCAAATCCACTTCTAAGTAAATACCAAAAGAATTGCAAATAGGAACTCCACAGATATCTGTGCACCAGAGTTCACACGCGCATTACTCACAAGAGCCAATCCCAGGGACAACCCCAGTGTCTACTCATAGAAGAATGGATACACAAAATGGGGTATACACATACAATGGGATATTATTTGGCCTTAAAAAGAAAGAAAAGTTTGGCACACACTAAAACATAGATGAACCTTAATGATATTATGCAAAGTGAAATAAGCCAGGCCCAAAAGAAACAGTAGTTAGGAAATGTTCAGCAAGTCCCTTCCCCACTGCCTCACCAGAGGGATGCTCTAGTGTTCTTTGGGTAAGGCAAGATAATTCTTAGAAGAACCTGCACTGGCTCAGTAGAGATTAATTTCAAATCACATACACAAATACTTAGGGTTAAACTCATTAGAACATGCAGGGAACTCTATGACCTGTCTTCTCAGGACAAAACAGCCTTCTCGGCCTTCTGAAGTGTGATAACCAACCAAGATGAACCACTGGAAGAATGAAAGAAAATCTTAAATACTTCAAGATGAGAAATTAAATTGACTAATATTTAACATATAAACTAAGAGATGAACACATACATGATTAAGGATGTGTTATCAGAGGGTGTGAACACATATGAGTAAGAGTGTGTGTGTGTGTGTGTGAAATCTCACTTTGTTCATTTGGGGTGCTTAAAATATGAATTAGCGATGGTCTAAATGAGATATGACTTATGCAGTGCCTGGTATCAAATACATGGTCAGTAAACAATGGTTCCCCCTTCCTTGGAGAAAAGTGAGGGTGAGGGTAGAGAGGCTTCCTCTCAACATCTAAGTTCAGAAGCACACAAGAATCCTGTGCCTTGTTAGGTGCATGTTATCAGATGGAGAACGGAAGCTTAACATTCCAGGGCCTTCCACTTCTGGCTTCCTTGTGCCAAGATGAATAGATGCCTCGCAGAGCCCTACCTCCAGGGTGTGCACCATCCAGCAGGCCCACAGCCTCTACCCTCGTCCAGTCCCCACATCCATTTCTGGCCCTTCGGTCAGGAGGGTTGCTACTACCTACCATCCCTCTGACATCCCAAACAAACATGCTTTGTAACTCTCCACATGTTTGAATCCCCCACATCAAGTAGGCGACACCACATGGAAAAACAAGACCCGTAGTCTCCAGAAACTAAGTTTTAACTGACAAAGGCAGACGCCTATGGAATCAGAAGTAAAGGAGGCTTCTAAAGTTTAGCTAGTTGGCTATAATCTAAGAAAGCGAGTTGCTTAGTATCCTTTAGGCTTTTTCTTTAGGTATTTTTCCCTTGATTTGAAAGAAGGGAAGACTGGGAAAGAGGTGACATGTTGAAAATGAAGGCATAAAATGGAAACTCAGGAGTTAAACAGATAAAATGGCAACTCAGGGATACAGCAAAGGTGGGCAGTGTGGGTGCCCAGATCCTGGCTGGCACAGAGGTAGGTTCCCGGGAGGCAAATGGAAGAAGGGAAGTCCTTTCTCCTCCCTTAGCTCAAGTTGTCACCCCAGAGCCCCAAGTCTGGCTATCAAACCATCTGCTCATAGGAACGCAGCTGAAATATTTACACAGGTGAAAAGTGGACCCTGAATTCTAGCATGCCCCCTTTATTTTCTATACAACTCTGGGGGGGGGGGGAGCTGACGTGAGATTCCACTGGGACTGTCACTACTTTTTAAAACTTGCCAGAAGAGGACAAGGCACTTTCTTTTCAAGAGAGTTCACTGGGCTTTACTTTCAGAATTAACCTTGAAAGATGCACCTAACTTCACAGCTTACTTTTATAGCATATGCAAACACACACAGACACACTGCTGAACACTCAGCACACAGGAGGGTTTTTTTCCCTTCACTTTCAACTGAAAGTCAAAATAAGCATCTCAGATTAAACTGTGTCTGATTTATGAGGCACAATTTCTCTGATTTTCAGTGAAGCCAGACTTCTCTTAAATTTCTGTTTCATAGGACTATTGAGTACACAGTGATTCTCTCCCATTTTTCCTAAGTTGGAGTATAAGGACAAGTGAGCCCACTTAGATACATGAGTAATTCTGTGGATTTTCTTAGACGATCACAGACTACCAAAATCAATAAGAAATGGAATGCCTGATTTCTGATAAATGAGGACCAAGTACCAGGCTAGAATCTGATTTAGAGCTGCTTTTAACTCTCTCTGACCCCAGACACACTGCCCTCTGGCTCCTTTTCTTCCGCATCCTCAGGTGTGAAACTTTTAGGAAGCAGCAGATCCTGCATGGTTATGTTCCAGAAGAAATAATAATATGGTAGCAAAGCTGTGTTAGGCTCCTACTATGTGTCAGGCACTATGCTAATTACCTTGCATACATTTGCCCATTCAATCTCCATAACAACTGTAAGTTGGATGTTATTTTATCTTCATCCTACAGATAACAAAACAGAAGACAGGCTGATAACATAAACTGCCAAGATTACACAGCCAGCAAGCTGTGCCAGGACAGCAACGGATGCCTGTCTGATTTCAATGCTCTGCTGCTATGTATAATATAAAGGCGTTTAACAAAAACAAGACAGAAGCCACCATCACAAGTGCAGAAAAACCCCTTGGACAGGCCAGGCGTCTGGCTCACTGACACTCTAAGAGGCTAAGATAAGCGGATTGCCCGACCTCAGAAGTTTGAGACCAGCCTGAGCAAGAACAAGACCCCTCCCCTCTAAAAGTAGCAAAGCCGTTGTGAAGGTGCCTATAGTCCCAGAGGCAAGAGGAGTGCTGGAGCCTAAGAGTTTGAAGATGCTGTGAGCTATGACTCCAGGGCCCTCTCAGGAGGGCAACAAAGTGAAACTTTGTCTCAAAAAAAACCAATCCATCTGACATTATGACCCTCCTCACAGTTCTGCTCTTCTGGGCTTGTTGACTTCCTAACTAAAAAGACTTTAAAAAAGTATTTATAACAAGTTATCCATACCTGTCCATTGTCTACCAGCATAGATAGCCAGTTAGCAAGTATAGGAAAATATGTCCCAATACTTCAGTTATTTAAAAGCCAATCGAGGAGGCACCCGTAGCTCAATGGGTAGGGCATCGGCCACATATACCAAGGCTGCCGGTTCTAACCCAGCTAAGGCCAGCTAAAAATCAACAATGACAACTGCAACAAAAATACAGCCAGGCATTATCGTGGGTGCCTGTAGTCCCAGCTACTTGGGATGCTGAGGTGAGAGAATCACTTAAGCCCAGGAGCTTGAGGTTGCTGTGAACTGTGATGCCACGTACTCTACAGGGGGCGACATACTGAGACTCTTTCTCAAAAATAAAATAAAATAAAAGCCAATCAAAATAAAAATCCAAATGCATTCTCCAGGTTAACTGGAAGTTCCATTATATTAATAATTATAAGCACTAGCATCTAATCTAAGTGGATGTTTCATCTTAGGTATTTCATGGATTCAAAAGACTATGTTGTTTTATAATTTTATCAAAGATCTATGCTGGAATTTTTTAAAAATCCTGATGGAAGCTTGTATCTCCACATGCCAGTAGGTGTGGAAACCAGCCCTGTGTCCTCCAGTTTGCTCCTCTGGCCCAGGCAGAGTGGATCACATGCTGGATACACCACAATTACCCTGGCGGCTTCTTGGCATCAACCCCCAGGGCACAAGCTGGGCATACAGTTAAAGAAGTGAGATGCAGAGACTTCCTTGAATGTCTTCCTGGGAATGTCTGCAAGACCAGGTACCCCCATATGTATACATTTAAACTCCTACTGTGTACCTGCTACTTGGTAAACGTTGGGAGTACAAGGTCAAGTGAGACCTGAGCCATATCCTCACAGGGCTTCCAGTGTAGAAGGAGGGTTAGACAAGGGGATGAACACAGAGATGCCGATTATTTCAGAGGTGTGCAAGGGCTCTGCAGGAGCAGAGGGAAGGTGCAGTTCACTCCCACTCCATCAGGCTTCCTCAAAGGAACTAAGTTCCTAACACCAGGAGGCAGTAGGTGGAAAGAGGAGGAAGACAGGGCACTTACTGGAGAGGGAAAAATATAAGGGCTCTGGAAGCTTGTTACAAAACCAAGGCAGCAGGGTTGCAGAGTATTAATAAAACCCAACCATACTTCTTTGTGTCACTTACATGCAGTTCATTCTTTATATCAATACTTGCAAGTGACAACTTGCAATTCTGTATGTGTGTGTGTTAGGATTCTTGGTTTTATGCTACAGAAAACAATGACAATACCGATGCAATGCTTCCACTGTACCAAGCTCAGGGCTAAGTGCTTTATGCATATTAATTCATCCAAAGCCTGACAAGTTAGGTACAGTATTATTCCCATTTTGCAGGTGAGGTTAACTGAGGTCTTAAGAAAATATTCGATTTATCTAAGTTAACCCAGCTACAATGAAAAGGCTGCATGATGAAGCCAAGCTACCCGGCCTGCACCTCTGCTCTAAATCACAACGCTATGCAGCCTTTCAGAAAAGAATACGGTAGAAGCTCTGTAAGTTGACCCCCCCCAAGGGACTACAACAAATGGTCAATATACAGAGATGGTCACCAGGAGGAACTAGGCCTACTGTACTGATACGTACATGTAGTGCACGTCCAGTATGTCAAAATTAAGTCAACTTAAAGAGGTGGTCAGGGTAGGGAAGTGGTCAGCTGTGGAGAACTGACTGCCTATTAAAATATACTTAGTAAAACCCAGGATTCCAGGAAGGGTTGGAGACCCAAACCTGGATCCCCTTCAGTGAGGACAAGCACAATCCTGCAGCTGGCCCCCCAGCAAGGCCATATGGCACACCATCCGGGACACTACCACCACTGCCTTGGGAATGCCATCTTGCTGCAAAGCCACCTCCACCTCTGGGGCTATGTCTCACAGCCCCTACTGTCCTTCCTACTAGCACCAGATTCAAAGTCTGATAGAAAGTATGCAATTGCTGAAACCTAGGTCACTGGCCCCTGCCTTGATGGAAAGAAGGCCAGGAAATTAATCATAATACACGGCAACCGCAGCGTCTGCACAGAGAATGTGGACTCTGCCTTCCGTCAAGGTTCAGAAAGCAGTATACTGGTGTCCTGGGGCTGCTGTAGCAAGGACTGCAAACTAAGTGACTTAACACAACAGACATCCTGCTAGAAGCTAAAAGCCCAGCTGCTGTAGTAGCAATGTTTCCTTCGGGGGGCCTGGGGGTGAATCCATTTCATGCCCCTCTCTGGCTTCTGCGGTTGCTGCAGTCCCTGGCCTTCCTTGGCTGGGAGACACATCACTCTAGTCTCTCGCCTCTACTGTCACATGCTGTTCTTCCCTGTGTCTCTTTTCTTCCTATGAGAACACCAGTCATACTGAATTTAGGGAGCACTTATTTCTAAATAAGGACACAGTCACAGGTACCGGGGCTAGGACTTGAACACGTTTTGGAGGGAAAACATGCCACACACAACAGTGGGGAATTACACCAACACAGAAAAGAGGTTTCAGGGGCTGGGTGGTCACAAAGCATTGAAAAAAAAAAAAGGCAAATACCCAATGTACCTCAATCATGGTGAGGGACTTCGTTTTATCTAATAAAGAAATAATTTCAAAGCAAAAGTTGCATATGCCGGAAGCAGTGAGTGGTCTATTAGCTCTCCCAGGGGAACCAACCAGGCAGGAATTTGTTCGAGGTTAGATGGTTCCTGTCCCTGAAAATATGGCCATGAGAGGGATGAGGCCAGGCACAAGTCCTGCCACTCCTGCTGCCCACAGGCATCTGCCAAATATCTCTCTTTTATCTTCAAAAAGAGAAAACTTGGCCTGGAGGGCCATCATGGATTAAAGCAGAAAGATAAATGGAGATTTTAACTGTATATATGAGTTACCTAAGCCATAATTTTTCCACTGCATAGGTATATGACAGATGTTTGAAATATGCATTAATTACATAGCTGGCCTACTCTTTTGTGTAGCTGCTTGCATGGCTCTCTTTGCAAACCCGACTATAGATATCAAAAGTACATCCCTTTTATCAACAATACAATGGCTTCTGAATAAATGCAAACGCTAATAGAACAAACCCAAGACTTAAAAAAGCACTTTACTTTTAGGAACAGGAGAGCAATCTCCAAGCAACCCTAACCTCAAACCTCCAGGTTTGCCAAAACCCTTATGGAATCAATTGACCCTCCATCTGCTGGAAATAAAAATAACCAAGTCATCTGCTCCTCTCCAAGAAGTAGAACATAAAGTACAAAAAGCTAAGCTATTCTTGTATTCTCAGCTAACACTGCTGTGTAAGTGACCTCCAACCTACATCTACAACTTTTATTGTTCACATGTAGGCCTGGAAGTCCTCTCGGTGTGGACAACCAACCAGTTAGCCCACAACGGAACTCATCTGCTCCAGTTTCTCCACCTTCCTGGTCACTTACTGCATTTTTCTAACAAAAAAGAATTAATTCACCTTTTATTTTCTTTCACCACTTAAACCCAACCAATTACAAATACAGCCAGATCCTCTGGTCTGGATGCTCATGATGTCTGTCAATCCTGCAAGCCACTGCCTGCTCCATTTTCTAAAGGGTTCCTTTCATCTTTCTTTCCTAGCGCCTCAACTCCAAATCCACCTAAATTTCAAGATCCCACCTGGCCTATCTAGGTCTCCTTTCTAGGTACCTTCCTCAGGTTACAGGTGACAAATTTCACATATCCATTTTCATTTCCAGTTTTCTACCTTAGTCCATGCTGCTTCCACAACCTCCCCTAATCCTTCTCAATCTCCATCTCTTCAAGCCCTATCCCTGTGTCTCTCACTCCTGTGTCACCTTCAAAACCCAAGTCCATCTTCCCTCCAGGCAGCCTTTTCTAAGTGACATCCTTTTCTTCCCTACACTGTGCCACCTTGCCGACCGACCCAACTCTTGATTATATCCCATCATCTACTACTTTCTAATGGCTAACTTATGGCCAGTTGGTCCCATCTATTGATCACAAAGGGAGATCATCCTTTGAAGGTAGGTCTTACGATATACAGTAAGCATACAGCTCTGTCAGTTGACCTCCCAAAGGACTGTAACAAGCGGGTCAACACATGGAGGTGGTCACCATGAAGAACTAGGCCTACTGTACTCATACATACATGTAGCACATGTCCAGTATATCAAAATTAGGTCAACTTAAGGAGGCAGTCAGTTATGGAGGTTCTACTGTATGTTTGTAAGTTCTACAGTTAATAAGAGATGAGTCACATTAAGACTTCAAGACAGGGCAGCGCCTGTGGCTCAAAGGAGTAGGGAGCTGGCCCCATACACCGGAGGTGGTAGGTTCAAACCCAGCCCCGGCCAATAACTGCAAAAAAAAAGACTTCAAGACAACAATTCATCCAACTTTCTAAGAGAAGTCATATTTGAGTTATTCATGGGATAAACATTTACAGAGTGCCTGGTAAGTGCCAAGGTCTGTGGTTGCTGGCAAATTAGAGATGTGAATAAAACAGGTACCACCACGGAGGAACTTGCGCCTGAGACAGGAGAAGCACAGGCAAACTCAGGGTGTAGGGCAACAGGACTGTGTTGCTGTAACATGAGCACAAAACAAGTATCATAGGAGTGATTCACTCTGCAAAGGACCTGCAGGAAGACTGCAAGAGAGGTGGGCGTATACGTTGATTCTGGAAGATTAAAGGGGACCCTATCAGACCTGGAAGGAAAGTGAGCACTTTCTAGGCAATGTCAAATCAACTGCAAAAGGTGCAAATGGCAAGAAGGCACTCAACAGGCGGAGTCCCCAGGCCTGCAACAGAGCGTGGCAGGGCAAGGCACAGAAAAAGGGGTGGCAAAATGATTACAGGAAGAGCGTTGAAAAGGGAAACAACATGACCAATTTTGGTTCAGAGAGATTTAAAAACAACAAATACCAAACAAAGCAATAAAAACCCTCTGGGGATGCATGGAGGTCAGATCGGACTGGAAGAGAGGTCAGTCTGGAAGATACTGTAATAGAATAGAAGACTTAACAGTGAAGAAGAGAAAGAAACAGATCTTAGAAATACTTAGGTGGTAGAAACCAGTAGGATTTTATGAGCAATGTTAAATAAAAATAGTCTGGGCATTTACTACTTAAGGAAAACTTTATTACCCACTTTTAATATTACGTATACCCTTTATTTCTTATGTTACTATAGCTAAGGTCAATTTAGAGTATACTCGGTACTCTGACAAACTCTAAGAACTTCTACTTTATACCAAATAGATGACACATCATACTCTCTCTCTACAACTGATTTACAAAAGCATGCCCTAAATTCAAAAGTTGGCGTATTGTCCCACTAGCAAGAATCTAATCAGACTGTGCTCCTTAGTTATACCTGCAGTCAGCTTAAGCAATCTTGAACCAAAGAACACCCCCCATTGTCTGAATTGTCCTGAGTCTCTGGGGTTGTGGGGAATTTAAGGCCAGAATTGCTGTGGAGGTGTAAAAATGCTAAGGTTTTTATATAATATATTCCCTTTTTCAAATAAAAACGTTTCAAAGAGTATAAAAGATCTTGAAATACCAAGAGAGGTGACCTTTTGTAAGCCCATTCATGTTCTCCTGGGAAATGAAGAATAAAGTCATTCACTACCAAGTGCAATATTCCTCACTTCCACTTGCCTGATGAAAGGCATCGACATAGGTAGTTTCAAATTAAAACACAGTTGGAGCAGGGAGGCTGCAAATGGATCTCTGCAAACAGGGAACTGGATGTGACAGGATGCTGCTTATTAAAACTTGCATATAATTATAAGTTGCTAGGAGGTCTTAATCTATAAACCCCCCATTCTCCGGCCACCAGGGCAAGCCCTAAGATGAGTACATTTCCTGTAACACTGGAGGATGATGGGAAAAAGGATTCCACTGCAAAATGAGCACTGTATCCTCATATAGGAGCATGTGACTTCAGTAAGGGAGCAAAGGCACTTTCTAACAATTTATGTGAAAGCATTCAGGAGATCTGCACTTGCTCATTAAAGAGCCACCTTGAAGCCCAATTCTGTACTGGAGTGTGGCACAAGTCTCATTACGGACAGAGGGAGGTCACATTACTCACCAGGGACACAGCTGGTTTTATTAGAACCTCCAGTGTCCACCCTCCACTCTCAGAAAACTCTTAAAATAACATAAGGAACTGGAACGCACAGATCAACATGCCCCAGAATTAGTTTCCATAAAATGAAAACTAATAAACTACTCAAGGTAACGTGCTGGCCATTCTTCTCCACTGATCATATTCATTAAGTCAGAAGACAAAACTGATTGGAATTTTCTGGAGATGTCAGTTCAGGGTTTTTGTTTTATCTTTCCTTTCAAATTCTTTAAAGCCAAAGCATTAAAAATGTCTCCTTTATTTCTTAAGATGCTACTTAAAATGACAAGCATCAAACTAAGATGTGTCCTGACTTTGCTTTCTCATTCGTAAGAAAAGTCTTTTATGAACATGCTCTGTGAAAACTGTATTGTGGAAAAACTGCTTTCCAATTTTACTGTCTAAAACATGAGTGGTATTATATAGGATGGGCATAAAGTTCGCGTGCAATTTTTAAATTGCACACTATTTTAAACTGCACATGAACCCCCTGTATAAGGCATCCAAAGAAGCACTCATCCTGGGACCGCAAGAGGGGAGAATGAAGAAAAAGAAAAGTTGGCATCATCATTTTCATGAAGAGGTCACAGTTCCAACAGATTCATCAACAAAAAGTTTAGGATCTAAAAATCATTACAAGGAGGTACATGAACCTGTTTTCATACGTAAAGTGCTAAGGATCATACAGATTTCCCTCTTTGTGGGGATTTTTACTACTATCTCTAGTTAATTAATATCATAATTTCTAGTTTTAGAAAATGGAGAAGAATGATTTCATATCCATTTGGTCCAATCCCTTTTCTTCTTCAGATAATGCCATCCACATTTTATTATTCATCTTAAGTTGAACAAAAGGTGAGATTTTTCCCCCTTTCTGCCCAGAAACCACTATTGAGAAATTAATATTCAAGGTGAACAATGAACTCATCTCTTGGCCTGTGAACTCACTGGTTGCTAGGCAGCTTGTGAATTCTTAGGACTACTTTAGATTTGGTAGCAGGAATTGGGAGCTTAAGCAGTCATGTAAGGCCTGGTCTTCCAGATTTAAAGTTTCAGAATTTTCTGTCCTTTTGCAAGACCTTGTTAGTTTTATAGGTGCCTGTTCTAACCTCTTGAGCTTAAGTGTAGTTTATCCTGAAGGTATAGGAAAAGCCAAGGCTAAATGTCAAGCCTATGGCTATAAATCACATTTCACAGTGGTAATTACTTACTAGTGGAGAAAAGACTTTGAAAGGGTGCTGTCTCATTAGAAAGCTATTACATGTAGTAGAAGCCTACAGTTTGGCTTGAAGTATCTACTGTGTGATACATGCGCTGGACCAAAAGAACAGTTCTTAATATCTATTTCTAAAAATATCCAAAGATCTCTCATTTCCTGAATTATTTTAAAAGATTGCTTCCCACAATTTTCAGGAAATTTGAGTGGGGGGACAGTTTCTAAAAATAGACTTCTAACTGAAGTTATTTGCAGTTATTTAGTGTATCTCCAAAGAGGCATATCAGGTCCTTTGAGAGCCTAAATCATTTACCCACAATAAAAAACCCTTTATACTAAAAGAGATGTATAATAAAAGTAGTTATTAAACCAAGTGTTTGGACAAATAAAAGAAATGGGAAAAGTCTCACGTGTTTTTAAGCTGCTTTGTTTTCTACCTCACTTTATATGTCTATTCATATCCCAATCACTAACCTGATGCTAGTAAATTTTTTTCACATATCCTAAGGGGAAGAGAACTTCTTATAAATGATCTCAAAATGTATCAATATACCATCTATTTCTGTCAATACTCATATTTTGAAAGGAATCATATTTGAAAAGAAAATAGGTTAAGATTCACACCCCTATTCCATCCCCCAAAAAGTTGTGTGAGAAAGTCTCCGCCTCCTCTCCCAAAGATCATTGCAGGTGTTTGTCTTAATATTTACTAAGTCCTTCCATTAGCACCCATATCTGCTTTTTATTCTGTGTATGAGCTAACATTTAAGAATCCTTTGGCCGCCCTCCCAAGGCAAAAATCTTATTACATCCAACCCTACAACCACAAGAAAATCTAGCACGGCACTTTGCTTTTGGGGACAGTCTATAAAATGCTGAATGAATGACATCACTCTCTTCTCCCCACCCCCACCTTTTGATCTTCTGGTTCTTGGCAGTAATCTGGACAGAAAACCACAAACTGAAATGGGTTATCCTTCATTATCACCATAAGACTATCTCACCTTTGCAAGTCAAAAAATGAAATAAGAGAATCAGATATAATTAAAAGCTTCTTCTTTACACCCTCAAAAAATGCCTTGCAGCACCAGCAAAAGCAGAGTTCTTTTGCAAAGAATGAAAATATGATCCTAATGAAGTAATGTCAAGATAGATAAAAAGGAGATCCAAGGAAATGTGCCTGAAATTTTTACAGAGTCTTGCAGGTTTGGGTGAAGAAATTATGGCCACCTGCCTCCTAGAGCCTCACACTTGGTGCCAGTACTGGTTCCTTAAGAGGTACAAGATGAAGGGAACTGTTAAGTGTGGAATGAAGACATTTAAACCCCAAGTACAAGAAACCCAGGATTATCTAAACAGTGCAGACACGGGTTTATGTACATACATGTTTTGAGGTTAGGTTTGGATTTAGATGTACTTCAAAATTTACTGCCACAGTCTAAAAAATACAGTAACCACAACAGTGACTCAAATGACTGGAGTATAAACTGTAGTTGTGACTTCCTTTACAAATTTGGCTTCTCATGAAAGACAAAAATCAAGGGAGCTTTATTGCCAAAATATTACAACATCCTTATGTTGCCGGATTTTGCTACAAAAAAAGATAGTTATTTTATTTAGGTTTTATATTCATGGAAATGTGGTCACAAGACATTTTTAAAGCATGAGATACTGACCCCAGTTAAAAAGGATTTGCTGTTTTAGGAGAAAGATAGTAAAGCTAGACTATCAGTACTAACCACAAGCTTAAAACAATCTTCCCAGTTAAGACAGGGCTTAAAATAATTTGGTATAGATCCTGGTGTAACAAAATCTCGGTTCTTCCATTATGTTGTGTTTAGAAAGAAATAATTTTTTTCCAGAATGAAAAATAGATAAAATCAGTGTTGTACACATCATTACATACAAGTGGTTAACAACAAGTAAGGAGAATGCCAGGACAGATTTCCCCTTCCTTCAGCTTTTCCTCAAGTATTTTATCCCTGGGTTCCCAAATCATAAACCAAAGCCATTCTGTTTGTGTTTCCAAAAAGAACAGGCTCTTGCTACTAACACCACTGCATTTTAAGATGCAACCTTTTCGGAAGCCTTCGCTTCCATTTACTGTTTTGTCTGTCCTTCGTATCTGACATGCAAATAAATACAGGCACAGCCCCCATTCTTCCCGTACAACCTAATTCAAAGCAACATATGTTAAAACCACACAGTCATGTGAGCGTTCAAGCCGCATACACACCATCACCCCACAGAACGCATTCAATGAGCTCCAGCTCAGGTCTCTGCGTGCACAGCAGAGGGGCCTGAGATGTACGCAGGACCATCCAGGACTGTGCATGAAACCTGTTCCCTCGTAAGAAAAGGGGGGCTGTTTAAATACCCACTAAGGTAAGTGGCCACAATGCAGGAGCAAGCCAGCCCGGCACTGCAGGCAACACTGCACGCAGGCTCGTCCCAGAGCTCAAGGAGGCTGCAGCGCGGAGCTTGCAGTCATTTATCTGCCTGCAGCCCAGACGCCCGGCTCGTCCTCCGCCCTTATTTTACCTAACTAATAGCTCCCAAACCCCATATTGAGAGGGCCTGCTGCGGAGCTCGCGGAGGTACAAAATGGTGGATGGGAGCTAATTTTTTCTTGCTTTTCCCGTAACTCAGCGCATCCATCACTGCCCGAGCTCCCCCGCAAGCACTCGGGCCGCGGCGCCCGAGCACGCCCCGCGGGCCGGGCCGTGGTCACCAACCTGACGTCATGTAGCCCCGCGAAGCCGGGGGCGCGAAGGCCGCGGGGAAGCGCTTGTGCAGACGGTAGTCCTTCTCGCTGCGGGACCTCATGCGGTCCGAGGCCCGATCCGAGAAATCCGAGCTAGGCCAGGCTCGCCGCAAGGTTGTGCTCCGGGTCTTCTTCATGGTGGGGACGGCGACCCGCTGCCCCGATCCTCCGGGCCTCAGCGCCGGGGCGCAGCGCGCTGCTTCATCAGTCTACGGCGGGCACGACCCGGGCGGACTCTGCGCGCATTTTCCCAGCCCCTCCTCGTCGGCGTCTACACCACCAGCGGCGGGTCCGGCCCTCCCCACGCGTCCCCACACCCCCACGGCGAAGGCTCCGGTTTTACACACGTCCCACAATGCATTCCACTTCATTTGCAATCCGCCCGGCTTATAGCTTCCAGATTCCTGGGGGGAAAGGCACGTTAGGAGGCTTCCCGGCCGGGAGGAGGCGGAGGGGGCGGGCGGGGTGGGGGCGCCGGGACTGGCAGCGTGGAAGCGACGGGAGCGCAGACAATGGCCCGATTCAGCGCAGGAGTGCTTAGCCGACTGTGAGCCACCGCACAAAAGAAGCCGGCAAAAGAGGAAGCCCAGGCCTCTGGGGCTGACCCGGGATCGGGCGCCCGGGAAGCCGGAGGGGCGGCTCAGCGCGAGGCGTGGGGATGACAGCGTCCGAGTCGTGTCCCCCCGGGCCTGTCCGCCGCGCGGCCCGCAGTCCCCGGCGCGGTCTGGCTCTGCCTTCCCCGCAGTCCTCGGGAGGCAGCCTTCATTACCGAGACCAGGACCCCAGCAGGCTCTGCGGGCGGCGGCTGCGGCAGGCGGGCTCCTGCGGAATCCGGGAGGAACCCGAGTGGTCCCAACGACTGCAGCGCCTCGTCAGTCTTCCTCCTCCCGAGGCTCAGGGTGGGGTGCGAGTGTGGGGGTGGGTGGGTGGCTGCGCCGACACGCATGTGCCCCCCTACACATGCATGCTCCTACTTACTGGCCGAGGCGGCGATGGGAGCCATGGCTGCCAAGGATGCGGAGCCTGGCGACCGCCACCCGCGCGGTGGCCCGGCTGCTTGGCTGCGGGCGCACAGAATGGCTACTGAAGGGCAGGAAGCGGGACAGCCGCCCAGTCTCATGCTATTCACCAAGCAGCCTGAAGTTAGAGCGCGGATCCTGTCAGGCTCCTCATTTTCATGTAAAAAACACCCGGCGGCGTCGGCGGCGGCAGTGCTGGGACCCCGGCTGGTGCCCCAGCGTGGAGTCGGCGCTTGGATATTTACATATTTTTAGGATGGCCCCTCCCCCTCGCAGGGCCAGCGAGAAGCCTGCGTGGGAACCCGAGGGCTGCGGCGCCCGGCCGGGCCCACCTGCGCCAGCCCCGAAGGCGGCCAGAGACGGGGGGAGGAGGCGCCACCGCAGGCCCCCAGAACGCCGGGGCGCGCGGTCCACGCCGCCAGGCAGACCGTACCAGTGGCCTCCAACTCTTCCTCTCGATCCCCAGTGTAAGTCACCACCAGCCGGCTACACTGCATGCAAGTCCACAGCCCCGGACGCGGAGCGGCTCTGCACAGCTGTTTCTGGTCCAACAACCAATCGCTACAGGACAACAATGCGCGCGGCGCTCTAGCGGGGGCTGTGGGGCGGTGGGGCGGGAGGAATGCACCGCTCCGGCTGGGGCGCAGGGCTGGGGACACCGGACTTGGACCCAGAGGTCACGCTGAGTTAAAGGCGTCCAGCCACAATGCTGTTAACCCCGACAAAGCTCCACCAATGCTAATTTTTTGCAAAATAGCTTATCTTGACATTTGGGTTTCCAAAAAAATGCTTCGGCGCTGAAAACAACAAAAATAAAACCTGATTTCCATTATTCAACATTGCATTTTAACAGGTTTGCTCATTTTTTCATCTGTGACAACACAACGTTCAAAATCATTTTTACACTCTTCATATTCATGGGTGCCAAGATGCAAGATATTAAATCTTGATGGGGATATGCTCTAAACAGGCATAAAAATAAAAATAAAGCAAGCCAGCGCGTTCTAAGGTTCGAAGACGCTAAGAGTGGTTAAGATTCAGTTCTAGCACAATCTGGTGCTATTCCAAGGCTTGAATTCTTTAGGGACCTGCAAGATTCTTGGAGATCCAGGCAGAGGCGCTGGGGGTAAGCCACAGACATTAGAGCACCTAGAACCAGAGCTTCCATCGTTCAACACCTCAAACCTGTCCTCTGTAACCTGGACCAGGGGAACTAACTATTAATATCTCTTGGGATACCCGGAGTAAATAAATAATCGTTAAGTAACATATGGAACTTCTATTCACACTCATCAAAATGTATTTCTAACTGTAAACCAATTCACTGATGCTCAGTGGCATTTTATTAAGTTAGGAAAAGGACAGTCCCTCAAAAGGCACATTTTATGAAGTGTGTTCTTGTAAAAAATGCTAAGAACAAAAAGACTATAGCATTAGAAACTACAGAAGGCTAACTGTAAAGGATCACAGAGGTAATATACGTAAAAATAATTATATTAATGAACAGAGAAGTGACATTTTGATATCTCAATTCAATTCAACAATTACTCAGTACCTCTCATGAGTCAAAAGCCGTTATATGAATGATTAGAATAGTATGATTTAAGGCTAAAGGATATTGCTGCGGCAACTGTGATAGTCATTCACTGAGAAAGTAATTATTGACCATCTCATATATGCTGACATTGTGATGGGTGCCCAGCAACAGAACGTGGACCATAGCAAGAAAATGCACAGATAGTGCTAAGTTCTGTGAAGAAAAATAACCTCTCTAGGAAAGGACAGTTGAGCTGAGACCACAGCATGAGGAGCCACCGAAGCAAAGACTAGGCGAAATGGTGTTTCATAAAGTGGGAACAGCCGTCAAAAGCCAGGAGGTGCAAAAGAACCGTGCTTATGTCAGAAGAAAAAAAAGAAGGTCTCAATCAGAAAGAGTTTGAGATGAGGTCACAGAGGGAGGGAAAAGCTGGATCAGGCAAGAACCTGCGGGCCACACTGTTCTATTACATATTCTGGTCCAAGGGCAAGGTGGACCACTGAAGACTTTAAAGCAAAGGAGTGTGAGTTTGAGAATCTCTAAAATAAAAAAATCTCAGAGGATGCAATCAGTTTGAATAGGGGTTTGGCTGAGAATATTTCGGGAAAGTAAGTCTGAACCACATTTCACTAAAAACTGAGAAATTCTGATCTTCATATGAAACAATAGAGGTGAGTTGATGTGCAGACCTTTCAGGGAAGGGCATCATCCAGAGTCCATGCCAAACAGCCTGACATAGAAGAATCAGGTGGGAAATAGGCTGGTTAGCAGGAGATCAGATGGTAAAGTAGGACAGGGCTGGGCAGCTCAGGAGACCATGTGCAGGGCAGGCTTAAATCCAGCAAACAGCATGTTGTAAAACCATTCTGATCTGAAGACAATGGATGTGGAGATCCCTGTTATTACAGACCCTATTACATTAAAATCAGACTCAGTCTATCCATCTGTATTATGGGCATTGGCAACACCTATATCCCTACTCCCACTTTCAAATCTCTAAACTTACCTTAGACAATCGTGCATATGGGTCACAAACTATCCATTAAGTTAGCTCTATTTTGTCACCCCACTATTCAATACTGGGAAAGTTAGAATTAAATTTTAAGAAGATTAAGAAGATGATTTTTATAGTTTTAGTATTCTTTAACCAGGCTTAAGAATGTGTATATTTGATATTTATATACATAGTATATCAGACAGATTAGAGACACAAATTAGACAGATTTGCTTGGTGACTCTAAGTGTAATTGATTTTAGACTTGTAATATTAAAATGAAAGTTTAAGAATTTTGACTCTGAAATTCTCTTCTTTTAAAACTTTATTTTATTAGATTGACTTACAGTTATATGAAGTTAAGAGTTACTAGACTGTAAACTCTATGAGGGGAACAGACATTTTCTGTTTCACTTCACTGTTGCTCATTGTTCTGCTTTGTTCACAGTTGTATCCCCAAGGCCTGGCATGCACTTTGTAACTGATGAAGGGCCAATTAAGGCCTTGACAAGATTTGGGTTGAAGCCTTCCTCCTCAGATATAACAACCACTTTTTAGAAATTAAACATACCAAGTATGTGACACCAAAGCTACAGGCAACAAAAGAAAAAGCCAGAAAAAGTGGACAATGAAATTTTTAAAATTTGTGCATCAAAAGATGTCAACAGACAAAAATGAACCCACAGAATGGGAGAAAATATTTGCAAAGCACCTATCTGATAAGAGACTGATATATAGGATATATAAAGAATTCCTAGAACTCAACAACAAAAACCAAACAACCCCATTCAAAAATAGGTAAAAGACTTGAATAGACATATTCCCAAAGAAGATATACAAATAGCCAAAAAGCACATGAAAGGATGCTCAATATCAGTAATCATTAGAGAAATGCAAATCAAAACCACAATAGAAACCAGTTCACGTCCATTAGGATTGATACTATCAAAACAGCCAGAAAATAACAAGAGTTGACAATGATGTGTAGAAGTCTTATGCACTGTTAGTAAGAACACAAAATAGTACAGTCATTGTAGAAAAGAGAATGGATGGCAATTCCTCAAAAAAATAAAAATGGAAGCCAGGCATGGTGTCTAAAACCTGTAATCCTAACACTCTGGGAGGTCGAAACAAGAGGATACCTTGAACTCAGGAACTCAGAAGTTTGATACCAGCCTAAGCAAGAGCGAGACCCTGTCTCCCCTAAAAATAGAAAAACTAGCTGGGAGTGGTGGCAGGTGCCTGTAGTCCCAGCTACTCAATAGGCTAGGACAGGAGCATCTCTGGAGCCCAGAAGTTAGAGGTTGCTGTGAGCTATAATGCCACGGCACTCTACTGAGGGCGACAGAGTAAGACTCTGTCTCAAAAAAAAAAAAAATGAAAAATAGAATTACCATATGATCCAGCAATTCCACTTCTGGGTATAATGCCCAGAAGAACTGAAAATAAGGTTTAGAAGAGATATTTGCACACCCATGTTCACAGCAACATTATTCACAATAACTAAAATATGGAAGCAACCCAAGTGTCTATTGATGGATGAATAGATAAGCAAAATATGGTACAGACCTACAATCCAGTATTAGTCAGCCTTCAAAGGAAAGAAGTAATGACATGACATGCTACAACATGGATGAAACTTGGAGACATGCTAAGAGAAAGAAATCAGTCACAAAAAGAAAGCCCTGTATGGGTCCACTCATATGAGGTACTTGCAGTAGTCAACATCATAACCTGTATTGGGTAGTATCTCTTGCCACCTGTTAGGAAACTATCTATAAATGCTCTTTTATCAACCTTCCAAGTCTGTCTGTCTTCAAAATGATAAACCAGAAAAGTTTATCATCAAGTTGTTCAACTAACTAAAAACACTAGTTCCTCATGACCTTGGTCTCTAGACCCTAAGTCCAACCAGGTGATCACCTTTTTTTTAAAACTGTCTCATACTGAAATACTATTTCTACAAATGAATATACACAGGAGGCGTATTAGTTCATTTGAACAACCTAAAGTTAAACCCACAAGGGTAAGCAAAGACAGCCCCCAAAATATGATTAACAAAGCCAAAAGCAACTAAGCACGCTCTCACAGAGAACTAGCTTCCTCCACAAAGACCTTCTGTTCTTCTGAAATCCAAACAGACAAATAATGGGTTCTGTCACATGAAATCCAACAAGCCTCCAGATGAAACAATAGTTGATGTTAGTCACTCAACCTCTTCACAAGTTGAGGGGAAAGAGCAGAATTTTATTTGCCTGATCTACATGAGTTTTCTTTCTTTTTTTTTTGAGACAGAGTCTCAGTATGTCGCCCTCGGTACATGCCACAGCGTCACAGCTCACAGTAACCTCAAACTCTTGGGCCTAGGTGATTCTCTTGCCTCAGCCTCCCAAGTAGCTGGGACTACAGGCATCCATCACAATGCCCAGCTATTTTTGTTGTTGTTGTTGTTGTTGTTGTTGTTATAGTTGTCATTGTTATTTGGCAGGCCTGGGCTGGGTCTGAACCTGCCAGCTCAGGTGTATGTGGCTGGCGTCCTAACCACTGAGCCAAAATTTTTTTTTTTTTTTTGAGACAGTCTCACTCTGTTGCCCTAGGTAGAATGCTGTGGCTCACAGCAACCTCAAACTCCTGGGCTCAAGAGATCCTCCTGCCTCAGCCTCTCAAGTAGCTGAGACTACAGGTGCCCATCACCAAGCCTGGCTAGTTTTTCTATTTTTAGTATAGACCAGAGGTCCTCAAACTTTTTAAACAGGGGGCCAGTTCACTGTCTCTCAGACCATTGGAGGGCCGGACTGCGGGGCCGCGGGACGAGTCGGCTGCTAAAGCAGGAGAGCCAGCGGTGGCGGCAAAAACACCCAGTGGGCCAGATAAATGTCCTAGGCGGGCTGCATGTGGCCCATGGGCTGTATTTTGAAGATGCCTGGTATAGACAGTGTCTCACTCTTGCTCAGGCTGGTCTCCAGCTTCTGACCTCAGGGGATCCTCCTGCCTCGGCCTCCCAGAGTGCTGGGATTACAGGCGTGAGCCACCAGCACCCCTCCAAAAAATGAAAAAAGTAGAATTTAGTTGCCTGATTTACATGATTGACAATTTTAACAATTCATAAGTAAGTCTTTAAATGTTCCCCCTTCATCACAGGTGTGCTCTGTGTAAACAAATGTTAACTCTTGCATCTTTTTGCCAAGCTCTACCTGGTAGAACAAGTTCTCTTGTGGACCGTCCAAGACTTTCTCCATGATGTCTTCCTGAACTTCTTCAGGCCATTCAGACTTGACTAACCCCAAAAGTTTTGAGACCAACCTGAGCTAGAGTGAGACTCCATCTCTACTAAAAATAGAAAAACTAGCCGGGTATTGTGGCAAGCACCTTTAGTCCCTCCCTCTTACTTGGGAGGCTGAGGCAAGAGTCCAGGAGTTTGAGGTTTCTGTGAACTATGATGAAAGCACGGCACTCTACCCAGAGACCTCACTCTGCCCTTACATTTTCCTGCAGATTTAGAAGCCCTTCCTGTTATAGTACCAACCTCACGGTACTGCAGTTAACACCACACAACATGTGTGCCTGCTTCCCTGGCTTGCGTGCTCCTTGAGAGCAACGGCTGCTTTGTTTATTGAACAAATGTTCATGGAGTACTTGATATGAGCTAATAATGATTCTAGATTCTGGGATACAAAGTTTAAAAAATAAATCCAGGCTCGGCGCCTATAGCTCAACCGGCTAAGGTGCCAGCCACGTACACCTAAGGTGGCGGGTTCGAATCCCCAGCCCGG
>NW_003852456.1:3266691-3278138 GCF_000181295.1 Otolemur garnettii
ATCATCATCGTTCACAGCAACCTCAAACTCTTGGGCTCAAGTGATCCTCCTGCCTCAGCCTCCAGAGTAGCTGGGACTACAGGCACCTGCCACAACATCCAGCTGGTTTTTTTATTTTTAGTAGACAGGGTCTTACTCTTGCTCAGGCTGGTCTCGAACTCCTGAGCCCAAGAGATCCATCCGACTTGCCCTCCCAGAATGCTGAGATTACAGGTATGAGTCACTGCGCTTGGCCAGAAACAGAATCTGTCATTAAGGGGTCTATATCCTGATGGGAGGAGACAGCAATAAGCACATAAATTTGTAAACTATATAGAATATAAAATAGTGGCAAGTGAAACAGAAGAAAATGACCCAGAGAGAAGACTGAGACAGAAGGTTTGCAATTTAGGATGGAGTAGCCAGGAAAGACTTCATTAATCATTTATGTCTAGTGACTTTCAAAAAGTAGGCCCTCAATAAAGTATGTCACCAAGTACTAATTTTAGACCCTCTACTGTGTCATGCTCCTAGCAGAGGTACATCAAATGCCTGTGGATTTAACATCATAAAGAAATAAATATTATATTAATTTCATTTTCCCTCATATCCACTTATAGATAAGAATTCTTGCATCTAAGGAAAAATAATGCCTTATGTTTGGATATGTCTTTACAGTTTACTCAGCCCTATAAGCAAGGCAGATGAGGCAGAGTTGCTATTGAAAGTAAAGATGAAAAAAAATAAGGCTCAGAGACTGTAAGCTACTTGCCTCAAATCACACATATCTTGAAGAACTAGAATTCCATTCTTGAGATTCCCAATCCCAGGATCTTTTTTCTTGCCTCACCCCACCTCCTCTGTAATGCCTGAAGTGAGCAGATACTAGATGTAGGGTTTTCTTATTAATTGCTGTTCATGTCATCTGAATGAAGCACACACAAATCTCCGTATTGCTAGAATACCCCCCAAATTTGTAGGTTGTCTTATTCATAAGGTCTGGTGATATGCATATAAAATAGAAGACAAATTTATTCACTTGACTTCCCCAGCTCATTTATACAGATGGTACATGAGACTTAGAACACTAAATCCACATGCCTCCTCAGACTAATCAATCTTAAAAGTTTTCTTTTCTCAATGCTGCTTGCAGGCCACCAGAGAGCTCCTTCCCAAGCCAGTGAAAAACCACACCATAACACAGAGTTTAAAGATGGAGCCTTTTTCCAACATGTGGCTTCCTGTAATTTAAGGAAATGTTATACATGAACAATTAAAATCATATATCAAAAAAGAAGCAAAGCTCAAATAGTTTCCTGTTTTATAAAATCACAATAATTGTAAAAAAAAAAAAAAAAAGTCCCCAGATGTTTAAATTCCAGACTCTGTTTAAAAATCACTTCTTTAACTCCAGCAAATTATAAGACTTTTGAATTATCACTCAATAATTAGTAATAACATTTCTAATGTTAATACTGAATAAAAAAATATCATGATGCTATTAATAATAATTTTTGCTAAATCCATTTGAAAGATTTTTTTAACTTTGTGTCACTATTTAGCAGTTTAAGTAATAAGGTTTATGGATAATCTTAAATCTTCCCATTTTTATTCATATGAAATGTGGCACTCCTGTTTCAAACATAGAGGGTTAACCATATCCTAACAATAGTTTGCAGTAGCTTTCATTAGAATTACTCTATTACTTGTTATTCAACTAGCATGATTTTTAAAGTAGAAAGGATGCTATCAATTATACTAGGAGAAAATGATTAAACTAGAATCCTCCCAGACAAACAGGGACATATCGTCACCCTGCTTCAGGTAAAAGGAGGCTGGTTGAAACAAGACAACTGCTTTATAAGAGGAACAAATGAATCTATGTGGAGAGATAAGAGAAATTACCTGTGGGATCAGATATTTTTAAATGTAAAATAGTAAGGCCAGGCGCAGCGACTCACGCTTGTAATCCTACCACTCTGGGAGGCCATGGAGGGTGGATTATTGCTTGGGCTCAGGAGTTCAAGACTAGCCTGAGCAAGAGTGAGACCCTCATCCCTACCACAAATAGAAAAACTAGCCGGGTGTGGTGGCAGGCGCCTGTAGTCCCAGCTACTCCAGAGGCTGAAGCAAGCGGATCACTTGAGCCCAAGAGTTTGAGGTTGCTGTGAGCTGCGGCATCTCGGTACTCTACGGGCTACAAAATGAGACTCTGTCTCCAAAAAAAAAGTAAAATAGTAGAGTTTGGGGGGTTATCTCTATCTGCTCCTTTCTCATCCTTGACTAAAGAAGAAACAAGGTTGGCTACTCAAGTTTAATTTTGGGCCAGACATATACTGAACTGGTTGTGTAATGACTCCTGCGTATAAAAGAAAAAAATAATTGGCTCAGGTAATTGCATATAAAGGCGAATGCTTCCAGTAACAAAAACACATAATCGGGCATAAGGAGTACAACCTGGGCTCCCCTTCTGTCTTGCCCTCCCATCCCCCCAGGGTGAGGGAACGCCACTATAAAGAGGGCAACAAGAGAAGACAGCGGCAGGGGAGGACAGGGACAAGTCCTAACATTTCGCACACAGAACGGAAGACAACTAGACTGGATCTGAACACAAACGAGACTGGATCCAACAGTCCACACCTAGTCTCACCGACAAGAGCATTTCCAAGTGGCCCTACCTTTGTGCCAGGGAGGGACTGCTACCTACCTATCCTGGTGGCTTCTTGGTAGGAAGGAGGAAAAATACCCAAGAAATGGGATGAGGTCTAACTCAAATTAGATACTGCAAGAAGGATCCAGACAATGGCAATACAAGAAAGAGCTGAACCCAGAGAGAAAGTGGGACACATTTTGTTCCATAATCTGAAACTCATTGCCAAGGGACAGCTGGTCTAGCTTCCTGGCCCTAGATACTCTGTTTCATGTCACCAAGTCCTTGGAGATAAACTACCAACGGACTTCTCCAGAGTAATGACTTATTTTTAAACCAAAATCCACCCATGTTTAGTATGAACAAATCAATATCTCTGTGGAATTACCACCGTGATGCCAACGAGCACATGTGCCATCTTACACTAAGGTCCTATAACAAGTGAAAGTGACTGCCTTGGATGAGAGGCTCAGCACATCCTCAGTGGGTACAGACTCTCACAAGAGCACTGGTTTGTCTTCACGTGTCCCTACAGACGGCTGCACACACCGCCCACAACCTCAGCATCTAAAATACAAAAGCTGGCTTGGTGCCTGTGGCTCAAGTGGCTAAGGCGCCAGCCACATACACCTAAGGTGGCGGGTTCAAATCCCCAGCCCGGACCCGCCAAACAACAATGATGGCTGCAACCAAAAAATGGCCAGGCACTGTGGCGGGCGCCTGTAGTCACAGCTACTTGGGAGGCTGAGGCAGGAGACTCGCTTGAACCCAGGAGTTGGAGGTTGCTGTGAGCTGTGATGCCATGGCACTCTACCCAGGGGGATAGCTTGAGGCTCTGTCTCAAAAAAATAAAATAAAATACAAAAGCCAAGGCTGGGCAAGCTGGCTCACATTTGTAATCCCAGCACACTGGGAGACCAGGGTGGGAGGGTCACCTGAGCTTAGGAGTTAGAGACCAGCCTGAGCAAGAGTGAGACCCTGTCTCCACTAAAAATAGAAAACTAGCCGGGTGTGGTAGGCACCTGTAGTCCTAGCTACTCAGGAGCCTCGGGCAAGGGGATCACTCAAGCCCAAGAGTTTGAGAGGTTGCTGTGAGCTATGATGATGCCACTTACCAGGGCCACAGAGTGAGACTCTGTCTCAAATTAATTATAAAATTAATTTATATTTAATTAAATATAAAAGCTCAACAGAAAGCAAATTTAGGCACCTGTCAGCGTCCACACAATCAGAGTTCAAGAACTGCAGGGGTGGATCCTACCCATGGAAGCAGGGCCAGGGTGCTAGACTGTGCTGTGCGTGAGTGCAGGGTCTCCAGGGGGCACTAAAGGCCTAGGATGGGGCCCTGAGGGCAGGGAGGGCCTAAGCTGGCTATGACAGGCACAGTTCTCTTAACTAGCCCTTCAGAATTTTGCCAGGATAAAGACTTTCCTGCAAAGACTGTGCTAGTGCAAAACAGCTCCAGGGTTAAAAGCGGACGTCCTGGAACATCCCTGTGGTATAAGAATCCCAGCACCCCCATGTCCCAGCTGGATCAACACATGTGTCCTGCACCTATCCTATCAACTCTCTTCTCCTCAGTCCTTCCACTGTAAGGGGGGAAACAAAACCACCCACCTCCTCAGGATAGTATTGAATTATTAATTAGTTAATGTTCAGTAAGTGTTAACTTAATTATTGGTCCAGGGCTAGACGCACAGACTAGGACTCCTTACCTCCAGATCGGGTGGTTAGTCCTAGACAGCTCAAAAAGTTCTGCCACACTGAATAATTCAAGCTCTCTCTTTCTCATACTCTCCCTTAATTCCATCTCTTCCTCTCTTTCTAGTGTTTCAATGATTCTTAATTTTAAAAAATCTAAAATGAATCACTATCTCCACCATTTTCCCAAATACCACAAGAACTCTCAACTGATTCAACCCACTGGCTTAGGGTCTGCAGTTTCTATGGTTCCCTTCCATCCTCTCTCCCTCCCTCCTTCCTTCCTCCTGCTTCTTTCCCCTCTCTCTCCCCCTCTGTTATTCTTTCTGTCTCCTATTTTTAAAAGGTCAGACCTTGCTGAGAGTCACCCTATTTACCAACCCTTTGCCCTGCATGGGCAGGCTGAAAGGGTGAGTGGAGCTGAATTTGTATTTTATGAGACTGGAAACACTATGTAATATTTCACCTGGAAATTTGTCATTTTTTTTAAGTCTGAGGGATTTTTAGGATATATAGACTGTTATATTGCTAGAAATGGAAACAAGTGGCTTACACTTTCTTTTTTGGTCTCTAACGAGCAGTAATCCCTTAGCAATTCATTATAAAAATCTAGGGAATATTTAAAAAAATGCCCACATATGCACACAGGGGAAAAAGGTTTCCAGCCATCCTTTAATATTTTCATAATGTCACCTAAGTTTGTTTTCTCTCTCCCCTCTCCTTCTCATCAGTGGGCTGAAGGGCCACTCTGGGGCCCACAGACAGGATAGGCTCTAACAGGGGCAGCACAGGAAGGCCTGGAGGTTGGGCTGGGGGTGACTGAGGCACACGGAGCCAGGAATCAAGAATCTTAAACTCACATCTTCTTTCTGCCACGAACTCCTCTGTCGCTTAACTTCCCTCTGCCTGTGTTTTCTCACCCATCTACCTTGGGGAGGTTCTGGGGAACAGTGAGTGTGGGGAAGGAGCACGGGTGCGGATGTGCAGAAACCTGAGTTCTACCCCAGGCTCTGAGGAGTCCTACATGTGAAATCCCTTAACGCTCTACAAGTCTGGATGGTTTCACTTAGAAAAGGCAGGGATCACATGAGATGGCCTCCATGTCCCTTTCCTCAGTCAAATCTGATGACATGTAATTGTAAGATAATAAACGTGAATATGCTCCAAAGCCCACGTAAAGCGCTATGTGAATATATCCCATTATTTACACAAAATGGATTAGGGCTGGGCAATGATAAATAAATAACAGTACAGCAAGTCATGGTAAAATTTTACTTTGGAACAACAGGTATAGTGAGAAAGAAATGCTTAGGAACTCAAAATTGCTAAGTTTGACTATGGTCTTTCTCTGCCAGCTCACTGCCACACACAGAATTTAAAGTCAGATTTTAAGTCCTGCCTCTGTCTCTTACTGCCCCTGTGTGCCTGGATAAGTTTCACCTTTATATGCCTTGGTCTTGTCATCTTTAAAATGGGAATAATAATAATACCTTAGTGAATAGGATAATCTGTGTGGAGCTCTTGGCTCCATCAGACACACTGGAAGCCATCGGTACGTGTCAGTACTATGCTTTATGGTCCCTGCTATAGAAGACAAGTAAATGGGGGGGAAACTAGAAGGTCAAAGATTTTCACTGTTTATTTAATGAATGTTTAGTGTTATTTTAGGAGAAAAGTTTATTTTATTTCCTAAAGAGTAAAGTAGAATAAAAGTAGGGATCTGGCTACCCATTACTAACTTCAAGAAATAAAGGCTTGCAGTGTGGGAGGAACGCATCCAACACGCAAGGTGCCAAGGGATTCCTGCATCTACCCCACTGACAGCCAGACTCTCCCCTAGGGGAGCCACTGGACAGTACTGGCCCAGCTGTAGCCTGGGCTGTAGGACACCTTCCTCTATCCCATTGGCAGGGCTCTCCCCAACCCTCCAACACCAAGCAGACCTGGAAACCAGTAGGGTTCCAAAGAGATAATGAGTAAAATTTTAGAAAGAATTACTACTGTCAATAAACTATTATATTACAGAAAAAAACAATACTCAAAGAATTCCATAGACTGGGTCTTTAAACTTGATGGACTTGGCTGGGTGCAGCATTCTGGGAGTCCAAGGCAGGAAGATCACCTGAACTCAGGAGTCTGAGACCAGCCTGAGAGTAAAAGCAAGACCCCATCTCTACTAAAAATAGAAAAACTAGCCGAGAGTGGTGGTGAGCACTGTAGTCCCAGCTACTTGGGAGGCTGAAGCAGGAGGATCACTTGACTCCAGGAGTTTGAGGTTGCTGTGAGCTGTGACACCGTAACACTTTAGCCTGGGTGATGGAGTGAAATTCTGTCTCTAAATGAATAAATAAATAAATAAATTTTTCCTAGTTGGATAAAAACATGCTGACTGCTTCCTTTCAGCTTTCCTGATTTGGAAATGAACTCATTCCCTACTTCCCCTAAAGAAACTCCATTCTAATTTTTAAGGACTTTAAAGATGGCACAATGCCAGCCATGTACACTAGAGCTGGTGAGTTCAGATCCAGTCCAGGCCTGCCAAACAACGACAACTACAACCAAAAATAGCTGGGCACTGTGGCAGGCGCCTGTAGTCCTAGGTACTTGGGAGGACGAGGCAAGAGAATGGCTTAAACCCAAGAGTTTGAGGTTGCTGTGAGCTGTGACGCCACTGCACTCTACCCAGGATGACAGCGTGAGACTCTGCCTCACAGCTTGAGACTCTGTCTCAAAAAAAAGGTGGCACAATGGCATAGCCCCAGAGGTCTCTGTGCCTGCTAAAAAATGGGAACTCCAGGTCCTACCCAATCCCGCAGTCACACATGCACATGCATGCCTGCAGGCACACACACCACCACAGGCCAAGACTTATCTGTGCTGCATGCACTCTCCCTAGCTCCTGCACTCACACGGTCAGGCCTGCAGGTCTTCTCTCCTCTCTCTGGTCCCTGATTCTCAGGCAGTGAAACAAAGTGTCCAAGTGTTTTGAAGTGTGCTTATCTTTCTAAGTACAGTCCTGATGTCCCAGCTGTGTTCCCCCTTCACCTCAACTGCAGCCTAGTCAGTCACAGGCTCCCCCAGTCCCACCTCAGCTCCAGCTTCACCTAACAATGGCAAAAGCAGGGCACTAGATAGCAGGGCACAGCATGATGGCACCTAAATGTAGGGGCAGAGGGTGGTAAGGGTGCCTGAGGGGTTACGGTGGGGATTAATCTAAAATCAGGGTGGAGTTTCTTCGGGGGAAGTAGGGGCAATTTCACTTTTTAATCAAGAGAGCTGAAAGGTAAGTTTTTGTTTTTTTTTTTTTGAGACGGAGCCTCAAGCTATCCCCTTGGGTAGAGTGCCATGGCATCACAGCTCACAACAACCTCCAATTCCCAGGCTCAAGCGAGTCTCCTGCCTCTGCCTCCCAAGTAGCTGGGACCACAGACGCCCGCCACAACACCTGGCTATTTTTTGGTTGCAGCCATCATTGCTGTTTGGCGGGCCCGGGCTGGGGATTCGAACCCACCACCTTAGGTGTATGTGGCTGGCACCTTAGCTGCTTGAGCCACAGGCGCCGAGCCGAAAGGTAAGTTTTTATCCAACCAGGGAGATTTAAAAGAAGAGGCAGCCAAAGAGAGACATCAGCAGGCTGGGAGAAGGGCATCCCTGGGACGGGAGCTTGGAAGGATGCCTGCAGCCCAGAGTGAAGGGAGTGAGAATGGAGAAGGGCAGAGGTAGCCCAGTGCGCCTGGACTGAGGGGCAGGTGCCCTCCAGACCCTGTCAACTCTGATTCAAAGCTGCTGCAATGCTGGAAGGAGGAAAGGCCACCTTGATGAAGGGCTCAGGCCTGTCACACTCAGCTACCTTCATTCTTTTGTTTTTTTAAGGTATTTGTATTGGTTTGCTTGGGCTGCCATAACAAATACCCCAAACTAGGTGACTTAAACAACAGAAACTGTCTCATAGTTCTGGAGGCTGGAGGTCAGAGATCAAGGTCATCAGGTTGGGGCCTTCTGAGGGATATGGAAGGAATCTGCTCCAGCCTCACCCTGAATTTCCAGGGTCTCACTGGCAAAGCCTTGGGTATTCCTCAGCTTGGAATGATCAGCCCTATCTCCATGTGGCATATCCCCATGTGCATGTCTGTATCCAGATCCACCCTTTCTATAAAGACATCAGTCAGCTGGTCAAAGGCCCACCCTGCTTCGGTATTACATCATCTTGACCTACTACGTATGCAACAGCCCCATTTCCAGATCAGCTCACATACTGAGGCAGCCGGATTAGGACTTCAACGTATGAATTTGTGGGGAACAAAATCAACCACAGCAGTGTTGTGAGGAGTATCCCTTAATGTCTTCAGACTCCTCACCAAAGCCAGATTCACTATGTGGGGAAAAAACAAGCAAAAAAGATGGCCCAATAATGCATCAGGAGCTTCTTTGGCAGTTTATCAAAGCAAAACGTCCCTTTTGGGTAAACCTGTGCGTCCCTGACAGGGAAGCAGCCAACTGGTATTCTGTGCTCCAGAGGAAGGGAGAATTTGCCCCCTTCTCTAGCACAAAGGCAAATTTGCCCAAAGAACAAGTGGTAGAATCAGCTCTGCCTCACAGCCACAGGCATAACTGTGTGGTTTGAGTACTCTCCAGAGGACTCAAGTGGAGGAAAGGGGTGGGGAGAGGAGCACTTGACATGTTTGACTCTTGTTAATAGAAGCCAGGTCTGCTTCCCTCCACAAACGTGGGAGCCTCTAGCTTCTTCGTGCCAAGCCCCAGGGCCAGAAATGAGCAAGTCAGAATAAGAACCACACAGATTGGCAAACAGCGCACAAGAGAACACATCCAGGTCCCAGGAAGGCTGGGCCGCCTCAGTACTGGCCATGAGTCCTCCCTCACCACAGCCAGGAGGAAACAGGACGTGGGGTTCAGGGTACCTGCGACCCAGGTGACATGCCAAAGAGGCAGGGCATGTAGAATACTGGTGTGAGATGCACTGGGCCACTGACAGGCCGTGTGATCATCTCTGGGCATCAGTTTCCCCACCTGTAAAATGGGAATAACAACAGAGCTCTCGAGGCTGCTGTAAGCTGGAAATAAGTTCATATATGTGGACCACTTAAACCAATGTATTTCCACCTTTTTTATCTCATAGCACACTTGAACCTATAATTAAACTTCAGTGGCACACTTAAATTATGTTGATCCAAAAAAAGAGTAAAAGAAAGAATATACTTACTATGCTTTGAACTGCTCTTGAAAATAATTTAATTAATGATCTTTAAAAACTTTTTGGGACACCTAAGATCCTCTCACAGCACAGCAGTTGAAAATCACTAGCCTAGGCCATTGCCTGGTGAAGAAGCATGAGAAATATTGGCTACTGTCTGGGCAGAAGAGTTGAAGGCGGTTCTTGCTCAGAGCCTATGCTTTCATCTTTTGAAACCTGATGTTTCTCAGGAATAAAAAAATAAATGAAGGTCTCCAACACCATAGTTTTCTCCCATGGGGTAGAAAGATATGGATGAGCCTGAGATACCCACCTACCATTCTCAGTATTAAGAAAAGCATCCGGCTTGGAAGCACGGGTTTAAGTCCCATTTCTAGCGTTTATTAGACACACAACCTGGAGCAAAGTCCAAACTCTTCACTAAGCCACCATTCCTTTCAAGGTTAAGTGCGAAAACTAGCTCTTTTCTACTGTGGTGTGAAAGAGCCGACAACAGCGTGCGTGTGGCCTGCTCAGCAGGGGCCTGCAAACAGCAAGTATGCAGCCAGGCCTGCGGGCTCATGCCGGTAGTCCCAGCACTCTAGGAGGCTGAGGTGGGTGGATTATGTGAGCAAGAGTGACACCCCAACTCTACTAAAAATAGAAAAACTAACTGGGTGTGGTGGTGGGCACCTATAGTCCCAGCTACTCAGGAGGCTGAGGTAGGAAGATAGATCATTTGAACCCAAGAGTTTGAGGTTGTTATAACACCACAGCAGTCTAGCCTGGGCGACAGAGTAAGACTCTCAAAAAGAAAAAAAAGAACCGATGCATATGAACGTGTTCAATCATTAGCCAGAGTGTGTCTGGTTAAAAGGGGAAAGAAAGGCAGCGAGAGTCAAGGCCTCTAGTAGCTCACATGGTGCCTTTGGGACAACTGGGGTAAAAAAGAGTCTCCTTTCTAAGGACACATGACTTCATCTCTCCAAAAGGTGCTGCAATAGCTGGGTAAGGTGATGATGTCTCTAATGGGAATGGTTTGTCTTAGCTGTGGCATCTTCGTGCAGGACAGGAGGGCATCAATTTATGGGGCAGCACTGAGTTGATCCACTATGGGATAGGATCTCAAGATGGATAGGAACATGGCCTTCAAGGGTGTAGCATTACCCTGGGCATGTAGACGGCGTTAGGTGCACTTATAGGAGGAAGGGAGGGAAAGACGACATTGTGATTCAGAGTGTCTGCTCAGCGTTCTGCTAATGAGACGTCAGTGCTTGGGGAGTGCCCTTCAGAGGAAGAACGGGTACTGCAGAGAAAGACTTGGTCTTTCCTGTGTCTCTTACACGACTACCTCCTGCTTCATTCCACCAAGGGCTACAACACATCATAATGGCTCAAACATTGGCTCTTCATCCCTTTCTTTTTGCCTCCAACTACCCTCAATGGACTCATGGACATGCAGGCAGGATTTATTCTCAAAACTTGTATTATTGAAAAATCCATAGAGAACCAAGAGATGAACCCAGCAACTTACCATTATTTGATCTTTGGCAACCCAATTACAAACATTCAATGGGGAAAAGATTCCCTATTTAACAAATGATGTTGGGTAAACTGGCCCACAACCTGTAGAAGACTGAAACTGGACCCATACCTTTCACCATTAACTAAGATAGACTCTCACTGGAAACTTATGACATGAAACTATAAAAATACTAGAAGAAAAAAAAATACTAGAAGAAAATGCAGGAAAAACTCTTGAAGAACTAGGCCTGGGCAAATATTTTATGAGGAGGAACCCCCCCCCCACCCCGGGCAACATCAAAAACACACTATTGGGACCCAATCAAACTAAAAAGCTTCTGCACAGCCAAGAACACAGTAAGTAAAGCAAGCAGACAGCCCTCAGAATGGGAGAAGATATTT
>NW_003852456.1:3281251-3282290 GCF_000181295.1 Otolemur garnettii
ACACATATTTTAAAGGAGGGGCTCCTGTAATGCCACAGAGCATTAAACACCAAAATATTTAAAGAGCAAGACTCTGGGTAAACGGACCCTCAGCAAAGGGAGATACAGACATCGACTCATCCATCAGGCTGGAGGTCACACTGTTTAGCTTCCAGAAGCTGTTGTGCTTTCTCTTCCTGTCTCAGCACCACTAACAAAGCAAATACTAGGCAGCTGGGGCCCCACACCGCCCCCAAAGAGGAGGGGCCTCATCTGTCTCCCTGCACAGAACTAGCATCACCATAAGTGAAACACAGCAGAGAGGCCACAGATAAGAGGCAGTAGCCACAAAACGCAGGCCTTGGGACATCCACATGTTCCTGCCCAGTCACGGAACAGCTGTTCCCACACCAGAACTGATCAGCTACCTAATTAAACCCCGTCGGGCGGTGCCTGAGGCTCAAGGAGTAGGGCACCAGCCCCATATACCAAGGGTGGCAAGTTCAAACCCAGCTCTGGCCAAAAAACTGCAAAAAAATAAATGTATAAATAAAAAATTAAAAAAATAAAAATTAAAAAATTCCACCCCCTTTGTGAAATACTCGTCCTTCTGAGACCACCCAAAGCCAGTGGCAGAGAGAAAAGGTAGACAAACAAACACACAGCAACAAACACAAGGAAAAGTGAAGAAAAAGGACTTTTTCCAAATTCAGAAAGGTGAGGGGCCGGGACAGACAACTACAGCTGTGATGAGAAGTGGGAGGAAACATTTTAAGCAAATGACAAGTTATGTCTGTGGCCCCAATTTCCACAAGACACGGGTTTTTATCATGCCCTGGAAGTCAGTCTGACCTAGATAGAGCAAGCCTTAAACTAGATTCAGTTCACACTTCCTGGTGACAGGAAGGCAGTGCCCAGCACACCAGCTGTCCACAGCCGCTTGGTTTTCTTCTGTCCCCCAGCTGGATAATTCATCAGGGGTTCACTTTAATGACCTCTGCTCTCAGGAAATCCCGCTACCTGGTTCTCCCCCCAGGACCCAACTCTCCCTAATTTTTCT
>NW_003852456.1:3282736-3286348 GCF_000181295.1 Otolemur garnettii
AAAAAAAAAACCTGCTCTTAGACCAGGCGTGGTGGCTCACGTTTGTAATCCCAGCACTCTAGGAAGCCAAGAAAGGAGGATCCCTTGAGCTCAGGAGTTTGAGACCAGTCTGAGCAATTGTGAGACCCTGTCTCTACTAAAAATAGAAAACTAGCTGGGTGTTGTGGTGGGTACCTATAGTCGCAGCTACTCAGGAGGCTGAGGCAGGAGGATCATTTCTACAGAAAGAAAGAAAAGAAGGAAGGAAGAGGCTCAGCGCCCATAGCACAGGGGTTACGGCACCAGCAAAATACACCCAGGCTGGTGGGTCTGGGCCACCTAAGACAACAATAAAAACTGCAACAACAACAAAATAGCTGGGTGTTGTGGCAGGTGCCTGTGGTCCTAGCTACTTTGGAGGCTGAGGCAAGAGAATCGTTTAAGCCCAAGAGTTGGAGGTTGCTGTGAGCTGTGACGCCACAGCACTCTACTGAGGGCAACAAAGTGAGACTCTGTCAAAAAAAAAAGGAAGGGAGGGAGGGAGAGAAAGAAAACCTGCTCTTGGCTTCTATCACTAAAGAAATGTAAAAGAAGTTGAAGAAATAAGAAATGCTTTATCAACCATGCCTGACAAAAGGATCAACTAGCTTCCTCTAAAATGCTCCCCTGGAATATGGTCCGTAGTGAACAGAACGTGTCTCTATCTGATATCTGATATCTCAGGCTAGTAAAGTGGACTCTGGGAGCTTAAAGTATTCACATCTGCTGGCACTGACAGAAAATCAGAGACCTGTCGGCAAAAGTGACCCTCACTTTCTCCTTTTCTGTAGTGACAGGTTTCCTTAGTATACTGATATACAAATGACTCTAAGAAATCTATAAAGAACAGCTGCAATTAATGTCTTTGGAAAACATTAAAATTTACTAGTTTAAGCAGAAGAGAGAATTAAGCCACTCCAAAATTAAGTGGATATCTAGTAAATTCCTCAGTGATATGCTTTACCAGTGATACTGAAAGTCTATTATAGAACTCTCTCTTTCCATTAACCTAAAACATCCACCATTCTTTCGGGTTTTTTGTTTGGAATGGATTCTCACCATGTTATCCAAGCTGGTCTCAAACTCCTGGTTTCAAGAAATCCTCCTGCCTCAGACTCTTAAGTAGCTGGGATCATAGGGGTGAGCCACAGCACCTGGATAACCATTCTTTTTTTTTTTTTTTTTTTTTTTGAGACAGAGTCTCATTCTGTCACTCTGGGTAGAGTGCCATGGCATCATAGCTCACAGCAACCTCAAACTCTAGAACTCAAGTGATTCTCCTGTCTCAACCTCCTGAGTAGCTGGGACTACAGAGCTACATTACCATGCCTGGCTAATTTTTCTATTTTTAGTAGAGATGGGGGTCTTACTCTTGCTCAGGCTGGTCTCAAACTCTTGAGTTAAAGCAATCCACCTGCTTCAGCCTCCCAGAGTGCTAGGATTATAGGCATAAGCCACCATGCCCAGCTTGGCTAACTATTCTTAATAGAGTTTATTTCCTCTTTGAAAAACATACTTGAAAGTAAAATGACTATATAATATATATTCATAATAGATCCAAAGGAAAGACTATAGAATACTTAATAACATTATGAAATTACTGCTAATTTACTTAGGTTAACAGTAGTACTGTGGCTATCTCCCAAGGGTCTTTATCTTTTAGAGACGCACAATGGCACATGAGTGCTTGAAACAATACAATGTCTGGGTTTGTTTCAAAATAACTGGAGGGGGCGGGGAGCAGATGAGAATGAAGATGAAACACAACAAGCCACAAATCAGAAATTGTGGTAGCTGGCCATTGAGTTTGTTTTCCTATTCTCTCTAGTTTTGTGTATGTTAGAAATTGTACATGAGGGCAGTGCCTGTGGCTCAAAGGAGTACAGCCCCATATACCAGAGGTGGTGGGTTCAAACCCGGACCCGGGGGGGAAAAGAAAAGGAAATTGTACATAACTATCCACTGTGCTCTATACTAAAACCAAGCCAGGAGAGGAACAAATACTCACCCACATGAGAGAAAAATGCAATTAAATCCAAGTTAGGTATAGCATCAACTATACAAAATCTCCCAAAAAAGAAAAGTCTGGGACCAGATGGCTTCACATCAGAATTCTACCAAACCTTTAAAGAGGAACTAGTACCTATATTATATACCCTTTTCCAAAATACAGACAAGGAAGGAATCCTCCCCAATACATTCTACAAAGCAAATATCACCTTGATCCCCAAACCAGGAAAGGACTCAACAAAGAAAGAAAACTATATACCCATATCATTAATGAATATTGATGCAAAAAATATTCAATAAGATCCTAGCAAACAGAATTCAACAAGACATCAAAAAAATTATACATCATGATCAAGTTGGTTTTATTCCAGGGTTACAGCGTTGGTTCAATATATGCAAATCTATAAATATAATACATCACATAAATAAAAAACAAAGACCACATAATTCTCTCAATTGATGCAGGAAAAGCTCTTTATAATATCTAGCATCCTTTCATGATCAGAACACTTAAGAAAATAGGCTTAGATAGGACATTTCTTAAACTGATAGAGGCCATCTACAGCAAACCCATAGCCAATATCATATTGAATGAAGTAAAATGGAAAAATTTCCACTCAGATCTGGAACTAGACAAGGATGCCTATTATCTCCACTGCTATTTAACATAGTAATGGAAGTCTTAGCCATTGCAATCAGGCAAGAGAAGGTGATCAAGGGTATTCAAATGGAGTCAGAGGAGGTCCAACTCTCAGTCTTTGTGGATGACATGACCTTGGAAAACCCCAGAGACTCAACGACAAAACTCTTAGAAGTGATCAAGGAATACAGCAGCATCTCAGGATACAAAATAAATCCAAGTTGGGGGGCAGGGGAGAGGAAGGAAGAGAGAGAGAGAGGGGAAGAGGGAGGGGGGAGAGGAGGGAGGAGGATTTGTGAGCTCCCACCTAATGGGCACAATGTAAGGGTATATGGCACACTTCCAGGGTGACGGCCACAACCACAACAGCGACTTTACCTAACAAATGCAGTGTAACCTAATTGTCTGTATCATCATATTAATCTGAAATAAAAGTAAAATAAAATCTAGTAGCCACATAAAAGAAAAAATAGGTAAAATTGATTGCAATAGTTTATTAAACCAAATATATCCAAAATATTAGTGTTTTATATTTGACCAACTGAAAAATTATTAATGAAAAATATTTTTAAAGAAATGGTACATAACAAAAAGAAAAAAAGCAATAGCTATATATAAAATGGTCTAAATTTTAGATCTCAAACAATAACATGTCTTAGAAATGTTTCCACTAAGAGTTGGGACAGAGGTGAAGAATGTCACTAAATACTATTCAGAAATAAGTTATCTAAAACAAAAAAAAGAACCAGGAAACTGGGCTTCCAGATGTGTCACTTAACTAGCTTGGTGACTTTAACCATGTCTCTTACCCTCCATGGGCTTTGGCTATATAAAATGAGTCCACCAGGCTCAGCGCCTGTAGCTCAGCAGTTAGGGCATCGGCCACATAAACCAGGGCTGGCAGGCTCTAATCCAGCCCAGGCCTGCCAAACAATGACAGCTAC
>NW_003852456.1:3286512-3287706 GCF_000181295.1 Otolemur garnettii
AAAAAAAAAAAAAGAATGCATCAGACCCAAAGTTTTCTAAGGTCTCTTCCAGCTGTAAGACTCAATGAAATATGAAGCCCACTTAAAAATAAGCAGCAAAAGTGCAACCCAAGCATAGTAAATCCTAACAGCTGCTAAAACTCCACAGAGCATTTGTTCAACTACAAAAACTAATCATTCAACCTAAATGTTGAAAGAAAGATGTTTATCTGACATTGACCAAAGGCTTGGCTTTGTTCCTCCTTAGCTGCCAGAGGTATACTCCAGAATTGGGGGAGAATGAAGTGATAGAAGTTAATTGAATTAGGTTTCACTGAAGTGCTGCAATATGCCAAGATTAACTGACCCACTGGGAAATGAGAAAGAGTTTTATGTCTGGGAAAATGCCCTGTTTTCTCTTTTATAATTGCTTTAAAAAGTGGGAACCCAGCACTCAGGAACCCATAAAGATCAATGTATATTCAGAGTAAAGGGTAAATTAGAAGAAAACTCCAAATACAGACGAACAGGGGAGCGTCGAGCCGGGATCAAGGGAATGGCATTTCATTTCAGGGATTCAGTTTCCCAGATTCCATTCTGGGAGTTCTCATAAAAAGAGAACAGCCTGGAATCTGTTTCAGGACCAATACATTCACTGCTATTTAGACCTGAAGTCCTAATATCTGTCACTTACCCGTACTCCTCATGGAACCCTGCTGGTAAAAAAGCATATTACAGAATTGTACTTGGGCCAGGGCCCTCGTTTCATGTAATTAATTTAGTTCTAGGTCAATTCAAGTTCAAATCAGTTGAAATAAGTTATTTTAAAGTTGCTGGTTCAAATTAAGTTCCACCTCTAGAATGGAGAAAAACCAAAGATGTCCTGATCTGTATTAATTCTGTTATCTGTTGGCACTCTAGAGACCACACAGAGAATGGAATCAGGTGAAAAATCAAAATCATGGTATAAAACAGGCTTGAATAGAGATGAACATACTATAATTTTTTTCTCCTTTCCTTTTTCCTTCTTTTTAAATTTCAGAATATAAGGTACATGTGATTAGTTATATAGTTTGCTTTTTTGTAAAGTTAAAGTCCAAGTTGCAGCTGTGTCCTTCAGCCAAAAATTACATAATTAAACACAAAAAATTACCCTTCCTCTGTATTTCTGCCTAAACAGCATCTTAAACTGAGATTTCAATTTTTTTTTTTTTT
>NW_003852456.1:3288466-3294978 GCF_000181295.1 Otolemur garnettii
AACCTGCCACCTTAGGTGTATGTGGCTGGTGCCTTAGCCACCTGAGGCACAGGCGCCAAGCCAACCGAGTCTTTTCTTACTCTCATGATTGAGTCTAATATTTCCTTGCCCGCTCAATGTTGAGGTTGTACTTTCTCAATCTCTGAGCTTGTGAGTAACCTCAGCAGACCTTGTGGCTTAGGAAAGGCTATTTTAGTTTCACGGAAGGCAGATAGAATTTCCAAGAGACCTGTGCCACCCTATAGTATTCTTGGTTCTACAGAAGGTGCCAAAAATATGTATCACATTTTAACAAAGCTAAAAACTGTATTAAAATTGCAATATTCACACTCGGTGCCCGTAGCACAGTGGTTACAGCACCAGCCACATACACTGAGGGTGGCAGGTTCCAACCCAGCCCAGGCCAGTTGGACAACTGCAACCAAAAAAAACAAAATAGCCGGGCATTGTGGGGTGCTATAGTCCCAGCTACTTGGGAGGCTGAGGCAAGAGAATCGCTTAACCCCAAGAGTTTGAGCTTGCTGTGAGCTGCAACACCATGGCACTCTATCCAGGGCAACACAGTGAGACTCTGTCTCAAATATTAAAAAATAAATAAAATAAAATAAATTTGTAATACTCCATATATACCAATAAGAAAGATGAATACAAGTCACATTGAGCACCTCTTATAATTGCAAGGTCAAAGGTGACTTGAGTGTTACAAATTTAAGACAGTTTTTTTTCCTTTCTTAAAATGTGTATACTTTCTTTTGACACCCTCTGTATTTAAAGAATGTTTTCACTCATTCTTTTTATTGATATCGGAAGCTCGAATAACCTGACCAATGAGACAAAAGTAAACAGATTTGCACAACAGCCTCAATTTTAATTCTTCATCAATCACTCCTACTCCTTGAATAGACTCCCCCAAGGGACCAACATAGGTTAAAATCACTAAATTCTGTTCAGAATATGGTCAATACGATTTCCCCCACAATGTTCTTTATCTAGCCAACACAAGATGCTAAAGCTTTACATGCTGGTTGTTCAAATTTTAAAACAAGAGGGAAATAACTATATTTGACAAGCTACTGTCAAATCTTCCTGCAAACTCTTTCACAATCTTTTCTGGATCTCTCAGTTTCTCTCCACCTATCATTTTTTCAGACATAAGCCCCAAGTTAATTCCAACTTAAACTTTATTCCAGTCTCATCTTTTGTTTGTAATTCTTTTTTTTTTTTTTTGAGACAGAGTCTCACTCAGTCTTCCTGGGGTTAAGCGTCCTGGTGTCACCACTCACAGCAACCCCAAACTCTTGGGCTCAGGTGATCCTCCTGCCTCAGCCTCCCGAGTAGCTGGGATTATAGGCGCCTGCCACAACACCCGGCTAGTTTTAAACACTGGGTCTCGTTCTTGCTTAGGCTGGTCTCAAACTGCTAAGCTAAAGCGATCCCCCACCTGAGCCTCCCAGAGTGCTGAGATTACAGGTGTGAGTCACCACTGCCTCCATCTTTTCTATTATCCTTGTCTCCAAACACACTTTTTCCAGACCTGTTTAAAGATGACAAAATTGCCTTTGTCCCCAGATCTGACTATAACATTCTCTTTTTAAAATTCTAGCAGTGTCCTTCAACCACTCTGCAAAATTAGCACAATGTTTTTATCCTCCATGGTAAGACTTTTGGCTTGTTTGACTGGTTGGTTGCTCTGTTAATCAGTTCATGCCTAGGTACTTTAGATTAGAATTAAATAGCTGATACCTGAAAAAAGATGACTTTTAAATCCTCCTGTTCATGTAATCATACTGTGTGGGGGAAGAAGCTGGAGCCCACAATTTCCCAAGGCTACGTGGCTAGCTAGCCCTGCAAAGTGAAACAGCCCTAGGCCTCTGACCTCCTATTCAGGGCAGTTTGCACCTACTGCTCTCAGCATACTTCTTCCCGGTTCCCATCCCGCAAGCCTCCTCTGAGACAGTCACACACCCAAGAGGCTCCCATCAACCCTTCCCTCAACTCAGCGGCAGCAAGTCAGCTATGCCACTTGTGACTCCTAAAATTGTGCCCCCAAATTTTTCCAAGAAGATAATATACTAGGAGTGGTCAAATAATGTATACAGATTTTAAGAGCTATTGTTAGAAGTAAAACTGAACGGTCCCCCCAAAATGTAAGAATTCCAGGCCAAATGGATGTGCATAGCATGTCTATGTACACTTGACCAGTAACAACAGTACCTTCAGTTGAACTTCAAGAAGGAATACACAGACAACATCTCTTAAAATGTGCATACTTCTGGCTGGGTGAGGTGGCCCATACCTGTAATCCCAGCATTCTGGGAGTCCAAGGCAGGAGGATCCTTTGAGCCCATGGGTTTGAGACCAACCTGAGCAAGAGTGAGACCCTGTCTCTATTAAAAATAGAAAAACTAGCCTGGCATGTGGTACTCGGAAAGCTGAGGCAAGAGGATCCTCTGAGCCCAAGAATCAGAGGTTTCTATGAGCTATGACGCCACAGCACTCTACACAGGGCAACAGAGTGAGACTCTGTCTCAAAGAAAAAAAAGTGTATACTTTATTTGGCACCCTCTGTATACAGTCGCCCACTGATAATGGCATAAGGTACCACACCAAGGCTAGAGACTGTGATCACCGATAGAGGTGAGATGCCTCTCACTGTAACTTGGGCTTTAATGACGTTAGTTGCCATTAGAAGAGAAAATTACTAGCTATATACCACTGCCCAGCCACTGAGCTCATGCAAGATGGACAAGTCCTTAAGAAACGGTTCCCTGAGGGAATACTGCAGCGTCCTCCACAGTGATGGAAGGAAGGAAGCCACCACATGCTTCTGGGGAGAGTCTGGTCCAGGGGACGCTGTATAAATACACTATATTTGATGCACTGGCTGAGAGAAAGAAAGGATGTGAATGGTGTGTAGAGGGTCCATGAAGGTGAAGAAGGATGAGATGGCAAGAGGGATAGGGTGGCCGCTGGCCCAGGAAGGTGCCTCGGTGGAGGATGGGTGGAGACTGACCTGAGGCCACCTGAGGTCACAACAGCCTGTGCATCCCATACACACATCTACCCTTTAAACACTAAAATAAAGATACATAGAAGATAATTTGGGAGAGATTTATGGCTCTTGATCTTTTATAGAAACAACTTCTTTTCTACAAGAAGTCGATCTATAAGTGCTGGGTCCTTCCATCACTATAGCTATTTTTTTTTTTTTAATGACAGACATCATTGCTCAGATTTCATCTCAGTTTGGACCTCAAAAACTAAGTCTATCAATAAGTAATGAACAATTCCAGAGAGTGAAGCTTTCATTGTAATTCTCTGGGGAAAAGAACAACAAAACAAAACAGAAAGACTAGGCTTACCCTTGTGGGCTCCCCCTTTGTGCCCCTAATCTCAATACAAAGGTTAGGATTAAAAGCACTGTCATTGAAATAGCTGGCAGTTTCTGCTTTGAAGTCTAATGATGACAATAGCTAAAAATCTTTGTCAACTTTTGAGAAGTGAGAGTCCTTCAAAATCCTTTGAAATGTTAAATACTAAATTGAAAAGGTCATTATACAGGAAGATTTTCATTAAAGGGGCACAATGAACATGCTTTTTAAATTCGCACTCATTCAGTTTTCTTTCAACACCCAGACTGCATGTATGTTCCCAATTTGCTATTGTCTGCGATTCTAATTCAAAATCAAAATCAGGAACTAACTTCCTGGCTTAAATGACTAAAACAACTGCTAAAACAGAATAATTGATCCTTATGAAGTGACAAATATTTCTTATTTTACAGCTGCTCTCACTTTTCATTGGCCAAATCCATCACTGAAGACTTAAGAAATAGTCTCTATCTCCCTCAAAAAAAAAAAAAAAAAAAAATGAGTAAGCTTGGAGCATTATAAAGGCCTGCATCTTAGTCTTTTTTTATTTCTGGAAATTCTACAAATAGCACCTCTACCAGGCAGGCTCACTGAATTTATTTATCTATCTATCTATTTGACAGAGTCTCACTCTGTGTCCCTGGGTAGAGTGCTGTACCATCATAGCTCACAGCCACCTCAAATTCCAGAGCTCAAGCAATCCTCCTGCCTCAGGCTCCCAAGTAACTAGGTCTACAAGCACCCACCACCACACCCAGCTAATTTCAGAAATGAAGCCTTGCTCATACTCAGGCTGGTTTCGACTCCTGAGCTCAAGGGATCCTCCTGCCTCAGCCTCCCAGAGTGCTGGAATTACAGGTGTGAGCCACTGCCCCAGGCCAAGTTCACCAAATTTAAAAATGTCTCCGGTAAGGCCAGGCCATGACAAAGTTATGTAAATGAAAGTCTCAACCGGACAGCTCTTCTTAGACTCAGCTCTCTTGGGTGCAAACCATAGCTCCTTCCTCTCCTACAAAGTGGCCTTGAGTGGTGAACTTGAGGAAATTTTGCCCCCAAATATGACTCTTTGGTATAAAGAGTATTTTGGATTACAGACACTTATAGATCAATAGGCCCTTGATAGGGACTTTCCCTCTATCTGCACAACCAGGTGGACCCATGAAAAACATGGTTTTGAGTGACAGCCCTAAAGATGGGCCAAGCATTCTCGAAGCCCCTGCCTGACGCACGTGACGTGTTTCTCCCCAACACAGAGGCTAAATGGCAGAGGCCACATACCATGGTACATGCACTGACGGGAAACCTCTCTCACTCCAGAGATAACGTTTCTCAATTCCGCTGTCAAAATGGTATTTAGAGGGCCTCGTGTGTGGAGGAACAACAAGAGAACATCCTTTCGGCTCATGCCATTTGTTTAGAGAACCTCCCTGCCAATCAGGGAGAACAGAGAAGTGACTAGGCGTGGGCCACAGAGCAGGTCAGCAGTGACAAAAGCTGGAAGGGAGACTTGGGCCCCTCCCCAGCAAGAAGAATTATAAACAGCAGGCGCCTGAGGGGGCTGCTTTGCACAGGTGGGGCCTTTCAGCACCTTTCAAAACACTTGGAGTTGGCAGGCTCTCCTCCCCACCTCACTTAACGTGACTAACTACTTTCATTTTTTTTAAATCCCCTCTCTGGTGAAGCTCCCTTTCTGGTTATTAATACTACAAACAACGAATATCAAAAAGCCTATTCGTCATCCACTTACTGGTCACAGCCAACCAGGACACTGGGCCAAAGCTGGCATTTTCACCAAAGGAAACGAAGCCCAGACTCCCCGAACCTGCCGCGCGCTGGAAGGCCAAACACAGCCTCCTCCGGCTGGCGGCTGCCAGGAACTGGGGGCCTGAGCACGGACAGGGAAATGTATCAGACTACCTGGGAGTCACCCCTTCAAGTTCAAGTCAGAAACAATAGCCTGTGTCAAGAAAATGTGTGTATCCAGAGACTGGATTCAGGTATCCCCAGGAAATGGAGCTTGGGCCATCAAGAGATCTGCACCTCTGAGGGCTCAAGGTGAGCATTGGCAAGATGCTCCTGTGGATATTCTACCTGACGTGGGGCCTCTGGGCAGACACTAGAACAAGGAGAGTCCACCCTTCTCAAGAGCCAGGTTTTAAGTTCAACCATCTCTTCATACTTCTGACAAAACATACTGGTTCAAAATTTTCTTAGAAAGCTTTGCAATGAGGCACCAACTCCTACAGGGTGGAAGGGGTGTCTGTGTGTGTGCGCAAAGGAAGGACAGGCTACACAGCCGGCTCCACTAGGCCTCTGGCTCCCAGGCAGGGATAGGCAGCTGCTCTCCAGGTGACACAGCCGCAGGGTGCCACCACACGCTCTTCCACCAAAGGAAGCCTGACCTGGGGCAAATGAAGACACTCCCTAGGAGAGCCAGTAGGCCCCTGGGGAAATGCTCTCAGTAGGAGCACAACACAGAACCTCTAATCCCAGCACTCTGGGAGGCTAAGACAGGAGGATCACTTGAGGCCAGGAGTTCAAGATCAGCCTGGATGACATTATAAGACTCCCCGATCTCTAAAATAAAATGTTTTTAGGTCAGGCACAGTGGCTCACACCTGTTAATTCCAGCATTCTGAGAGGCCCAGGTGTGTGGATCCCTTGAGTTCAAGAGTTTGAGTCCAGACTGAGCAAGAATGAGACTCCACCTCTAAATATAGCCAGGCGTTGTGGGGGGTGCCTATAGTCCTAGCTATTCAGGAGGCTGAGGCAAGAGAATCACTTGAGCCCAAGAGTTAGAGGTTGCCGTGAGCTATGACACCATAACACTCTACCCAGGGCAACAGAGTGAGACTCTGTCTCAAAATTAATTAATTAATTAAATGTTTTTAATTAGTTGGGTGTGGTGACACACACCCGTAGTCCCAGCTACTCAGGAGGCTGAGGCAGGAGGATTGCTTGAGCCCAGGAATTCAAAGTTACAATGAGCTATGATGACGCCACTGCACTCCAGCCTGGGTGACAGAGCCAGACTGTTCCAAATAAAAAGAACACAGGACCACAACAGCCTCTTCCCTCTGCCCCATCTTCTAAAAGCTGGGCAATAGCACTGACCACAACCTAACATGAAAGCCTTGAAGC
>NW_003852456.1:3295193-3297774 GCF_000181295.1 Otolemur garnettii
TCACTTCAAACTCCAGAGCACTGGAGTTACTAGTACAATCTTGGGGAGAAACGGCGCAATTTCCCTGCCAGGCAGCCCTGGCAGCTTAGTGTTTGTGCAACTCCAGCACTGCCTTACTGGGAATTTTCAGGAGGAGTCTAAATATTAATGGCGATGAAATGAATTACATGCCTAGCTTAAGTCACTCTCTTCCAAAGAACTCAGAGCACGTTCACGGACACCTCCTTGCTTATCCTTTCAACCCACCTGGGAGACAATAAAGGATGGTCTTAGTCCCACAGGCTCTGTGAAAACAACCCCCCAACCGGTGCTCCAGGAGGAATGCTGCCTGGCGTGTGCTACTAATACAGTCACCATTTCAGAGCTGTCAGGGAAGTCTTCACTACCCTTCCAGAAACCTGCAACGCAACACCCAATCAAGAAAGAAATCAACCAATGCTCCAAATGTTTACACGTGTACAACACAAAAAAATCAACGGATCTGAACATGTCATCAGTACGTACGTACAGGGAAGAGACTTAAAACTCTCCTTATAATAAAAATAAAAAATTCAGCTTCGGAAAAATAAGTAACACTTTAGAAATCTGAGACATGACATTCATGGCTTATAGATAAGTCTTCAGACGGGACTTTCTGAAAATGCTGTCTTATCATGAGTTGCATGGTTTTCATGGTTTTTCAAACTTTCACTGAAACGCAGAGAGCAGAACCGTAAAGATGACTGACTAATCTCATACAGCAGATCTGAATTCCAAAGTGTCAAATACGGCAGATTTTGTAGGGTGAGAAAACACAGGATTAAAAAATAATAATAAGCAGATGGTCAATGAGGTATAAGGACCAAAGCCATCAATTTATGTGGGTTTATCTTGTTTATTTACTTGACTACTGGCACAAAGCAGTGCACTTACCCTAGCAACAGTTCTACCATATGCTTCAGAGCTCGCAACATTCCAGCTTCTAATTATAAAAACCATCACTTCACAATCTGCAGGAAGCCCCTTTTGTTATCAAAGTTAAATATGCTATTTCAAGTCTCTGACACATAGCCTTGACATTTCTTCCTTATATTTAAATTTTTAAAAGACATTTGTAATTTTTTAAAAGTACATATAAAGTTCGTGTATCCTGGAACCTAGCTATAATTCTTCCTTTAGATGCTGTAACATAATCTGAAACTGAAAGTATTTGTAATAAGTAAGTCACCTAGAACAGGGTCCAAATATCTCCAATTGAAGCCATGCTATGCTGTCTTGGTACAAGCTAAAGTTTATCCAGCTGCAGGCTTTTTTAATCCTGTTATACGTAATAATAAATTATTGCATACATATATGATGCACAGATTTTCGTCCTCACAAAAGTAAGTAACTTGGATACATAAGACCCACCATCTTTCTATTATAAACTCATACTTCTGTAGTGAATTATAGCTGCACTTTTTTTCCTGTATTGAATGTTTCATAAGAAGAGCTCATGGTCTGTCAGAGAAATTTTCCAAACGATAACTTATTACATAAGGAATTCATTTTTTCCCCCTAAAGAGAACTGGGCCTGAGGTGGTAGTTACAAAGCAGAATAATCACAAGCAGATGTAAAAATACTTACACAAAGTAAAATAATAATAATAAAATAAATTTCGTATGTTTTGCTCCTTTAAAAAAATGTCAGCTACAGTAAGCAGTAAGCTGGCCGCTGATTGTCATTAATTGCCATTATTATGTGCTGCTGATGGCTCTGAATGGCACTATTTTTCTCAGCAATGGTTTTATATTATTTTTCTGGAACAAAAGCCTCTTCACAAATACCACGGTATTCTCTCACCAAAACTAAAGTGACGAGGAGATTAAAAGCAATTAGAGGAATTTTACTCGTTGGCATTAGTACTGAAAGCAGATCAGGATACATGCTTTTCCAGGTTCAAAAACTTTTTTAAGTTTAGCAAGATTTGAAAACAGAGCAGGAAATACCCATCAAAGGCACTAAAAAAAGACAAGCTTTCTGAAGGGTGGCCAAGGAGAAGACAGAGTTCTTACTCACAGAAGAGACGTCATAATAGTTAAAAGAGAGAAAGACAGCTAAAGTTCAAACAAACAAAAAAAATATTGCGGGCTTACAGAGCAGCAGACCCAGTTTTAAGATATGAAGACTGTAATTCCCATGTAAGGACGGCATCTTCCTGTTAAATCCAGCCAGGAACGGCGCCCACACACCACAGTAATACTCACTGCGGTCTCATATACACTAGTTAAAACAGACAAACGAATCAAAGAATAAAAAGCTCACAAATAATTTTAGGCAATTGTCCGATGAACCACATTTAACCAGCATCTGCATGATTTCTTGTTTCTTAAGTTTAACTTAAAGGATAGACTTAACAGAAAGAAAATTTTTACATTCATTAAACTCCATGAACACCAGCCTGCTAAACTGAGATAGAAAGGAATCTTCTTAGAAAGTACACTTTCAAATTGAATATACGCCCATCATTAAACAGAGTTCATTGAATCACCACATCCACATTCAAAAGACTAGTGACCAAAATTCTTACTGCCCTGTTCAGTGTAACAGTTAAAATTTTTA
>NW_003852456.1:3298415-3301531 GCF_000181295.1 Otolemur garnettii
TAGTTAAAATAGTTAAAAACAGGCTGGGCATTGGTGGCTCTCACCTATAATCCCAGCACTCTATGAGGCCTATCCAGGTGGACTGCTTGAGTTCAGGAGTTTGAGACAGCCTAAGCAAGAGCACGACCCTATCTCTACTAAAAACAGAAAAAACAGTGGGGCGTTATGGCAGGCTCCTATAGTCCCAGCTACTTATTGACTGAGGCAAGACAATCTCTTGAGCCCAAGAGCTTGAGGTTGCTGTGAGCTCTGACAGCATGGCACTCTAGCCAGGGTGACAGAGTAAGACTATCTCAAAAAAAAAAAAGTTAAAAGCAATATTCTGGTAAATGGTATTTGATGACCCAGAAACAAATGGTATTAGAATTGAATAGTATGTGTCCCCTCATATTAATCTGAAATTTTAAAAAATTTAAAAATTTTTTTAAAAAATTACACAACGCTTTTGTTACTACAAATAGTCACTGACTCACAAAAGAACTCTTAGAACACAGACAATACCATTGTAGTTTGGAGATATAGTATGAGAACATCACAACTGCATAAGGAATGAAATAGGTTAGTCTAAAAATTTATTCACTATTTACCATGACTTTCCTCCCACAGAAATAATGGGTTCTGAGATGTTCTAAATGAACTCATAAACAAGTTTTTGAAAAGATACCTAAGGATTGCTTGTTAATCAGAAGCCCATTCCTTGGTTCTGTCAAAATAAAGCCTAGAATTAATATATGACAATAAAGAAACAAAGAAAAGCAAACTATCTCCAGAATTCCATTAATGATGGAGAATAATTTTTAAAATAGCTTATCAATGTTTTCAACTACATGGGAACTTCCAAAGAATGGTCTCTTAAATAACTTTGAATAGTCATTGATTATTTCTACTTACGCAACTGTATAACCTAACAAGACTTTTTGTAAATCTCACCAAAGTAAGCTTAGTCCAACTTTTGTCCAAATAAACACTAAACTTAGAATTAGTGAAGCCAAAATTAAAAAGGTTAATTGTGAGCTGACAAGCTCAGAGTGTGATTAAATGACCATTCTGATTTTTCTGACAGTTGGGCTTAATTTTACCTTTACTGATTTAATCGGAATGAAAACATTTCCTGTTTTCAAAACTGTGTAATCATGTGGTATATAGATCGATTAATACAAATTATATCAGATGATAAAAATATAACTTAGCAAGTTGAAACAGGGATACATTACAGCTTTTAAGTTTTTCTGGGTTTCCTATAGTAAAAAAGAGCAAGAGAAAGAGAGAGCTTAGAAGTATCATGACAACAGCAGTTTCTACCATCAGTTTATAGGCACCACTGAAACAGGTGCGGATGCTGAACAGCTTGCAATGACAGTTTCCAGTGTCATGTAACAACTCTGACAGCATTATTATTATTGAGATAGAGCCTCACTCTGTCCCCCTAGAGTGCTGTTGCATCACAGCAACCTCAAACTTCTGGGCTCAAGCAACCCTCCTGTCTCAGCCTCCCAAGTAGCTGGGACTGCAGGTACCTGCCACGACACTCGGCTAGTTTTTCTATTTTTAGTAGAGACAAGGTCTTGCTCTTGCTTCGGCTGGTCTCGAACTCCCGAGCTGAAGAAATCCTCCCAGAGTGCTCGGATTACAGGCATGGGCCATCGTGCCCGGCCAACTCTGATAGCATTATTAAGTGGTGGTTTGTATTTTATTGTTTATTTTCTTTCCTTTTGGTGGACAACTACGCTATAAGATAGCACAGCTTGCTTTCTTGTGTTTGTCATGTATACTGAAAGCAGCCTCATCATACTGTCCTGGGAAGCTTTAATTTCACTAACCCAACCCTACACATAGCAAATAAATGCATAATGAGTGTTTATTAGGTTCTTTAAAGTCACAGAAAACAATCTGAGTCTCTCAGAGTTACATTCTCATGTCTTTACCATGACGATTAATATCAGAGTCTAACGAACATGGGGAAATCCTCAAAACGCCACAGAAGCCAAAAAGGTTCAAAGATATTTTTACTGTACTGTATTAAGATATTTTCATGGACAAGGGCAGAGAAGAAAAAAAAGGACATACTCTTTTTCTTTTATAATAAGAAAGCTTCACTCTTGACAAAAGAGTTTACTTTTAATAAATGAGAAAATCTGGGTAAGCCAGGGCCCCTATTCCTGCTCATTTGTGGGTTTATATGAGCAGGTGTCCAGCTTGCCGCATTCCAGAAGATCTGGAATTCCAGTAAGAAGAGACGGACATTCTCGCATTCCCAAGAAAAACTGAGCATATGAACCCTTCTCACTACGCCTCTTCTAGTTTAATGAGCAGTTCCTGGTCTTTGGAGTGGGTTCTGCTACCTCGCCAGCAGGCCCAGACGACCTGAGTAAGACCCGGGTTGACTTCCACTCTCCAACCCACCAAGTACAGAAACAATTTAAAGAACGGATTGTTCACGACTATCTGGGTTTCTGGCATCATCTGTAAAAACGGCACTGAACTTTATTAGCAAAATAGTTCCTGTGACTCATTGACCTTATGTCTAAGTGTTTTCCTGACATTTCAACCTCAGTTGCCACTGAGAGACTTCACTAATGGAGAAAATGCAAAAGAATGGTGTGCAGGGTAATTACTGACTTACTGAACAAGTCCCCAAATCCCATATCTGGAATACACTTCAGTGTTTGAAAGATACAGGTTGACAAAGCATATTATTAATAATTTGCCTCCCTAGCATGCAAATTTCACACTACAGGAATAAAAACTCAACTTCTGGATCCCCAGAACCCTGTGGGTACTCCGAAAGAAAAGGGCCTTGCACCAAGGAAGGCCCACCTGCCACACAGTGAAACACGTCCTTTTCCATGAAAATGACGAATTAGATTCCCACCTCCTTTTTGTACACTAGCATGTTTCCATCAACAAAGAAATCTTACAGATCAGATTCTTAATTTAGAAAGGGAATAACAACCTGATTTAACAGTCAGAGCTGTTCTAATATTATTGCCTCGAAGCAGTTGGTCACTGGTTAAGCCTGAGGAGTGGCCAAGTGTTGGGCTTAAGTTGAATCTGACTCCTAAACAAAACCAACAACCGAGGAACTCCTTTCACCTTTGTTCCTTCTGATGGTGATG
>NW_003852456.1:3303692-3307825 GCF_000181295.1 Otolemur garnettii
CCCAAACACAATCCACATACAGGTCTTACCCTCAAGTAGCAGGGACAGCATGTCTGTGATAAGCCCCAAGGCAGCAAATGTTCCAATACTGGTTAGTGTAGTTTAGTTCAGAGGATAACAGCTGTATGAGAAATCCTTTGTGGATTGTCATGGTCAAGAAAGAGTTCCCAGAGGAACCAGGATTTGAAGAACTGTGATCTTTCACCTGGGTGCAGAGGAAAGAAAAGCACTACAGATTTGCCAGGAAGGCACAGGAGGGGGAGAGAGAGAAGCATGAGGAGAGACTAAAGGTGGAACAACGCAAAGTGTTTTTATATAACAACTAATTTTGCTGGGACAGATGGTTTAAAAGGTAATGGGATATGTCGCTGGAGGAGAATAGTTAAAAGAAAATCCAGGTTGAGAGGTTTGGGTTTGATCCTATAATGGCATATCCAAAGTAGAAGTTTTCAGAAGAACATTCCTCTAAGTTGCTATTAAAGGGGTTGGTTGAGGTGGTCATTCCATAGTTACATCCATTTGGAAAATACTAGTCTAGAGAGTGACGATGCATATTAGGTTATTAAAGGCACTGAAAAGCCAGGCGTGGTGGCTCATGCTGTAATCCCAGCACTCTGGGGGGCTGAGGAGGGTGGACTGCTTTAACTCAGGAGTTTGCGACCAGCCTGAGCAAGAACAAGACCCTGTCTCTAAAAAAAAATTGCTAGCATTGTGGCGCAAGCCTGTAGTCCCAGCTACTCAGGAGGCTGAAGCAAGAGGATCTCTTAAGCCCAGGAGTCTGAGGCCGCTGTGAGCTATAACACCATGGCACTCTACCAAGGGCCACAAAATAAGAATCTGTCTCAAAAAAGGCACTGAGAAATCCTGCAATAAAGAGCCCCACTTACCTCTGTGCTTCCGCATACCTCCCAACTTTTTGTTTTGAGAACCTAACTTGAGAAATGCAGAACTCCAGGCAGTACTAAGTATTAAAATAAAGTAACATGCACTTTTTCTTTTTAAAGTGCAGACCACAGAGTTAGCAAAATGAAGACGACAACACAGATGGAGATGGAACTGGGTAATGAAGAGAAATAAAAGTGTTAAGTGATATAAAAATTCTGGGAGGAATTATGAAGTTGAAGTTAGAAGGGAATCAGGCACTCTTCCACAAAATGTGTCAGAGTTCAGGGGGATTTCTGTGAACACCTATCAAAAATGTTTCTGCAAGCTAGGATATGGTTCTGTAAGAGCGAAAGAAAAACAAAAACAGGAGTGATCTGTACCAGAGCGGGAATCTGTATGTACAGCTGATTGGAACGGATCTATAAATGAACTCTTTTCTGTGTATGTATACATCCTTGTAGATAATAATCCAAAGTCAAATCCAGTTGAGGTTTAGGACATTTATCTTTTCAAAGCAGGTAAATTTGGATCCCACTCTGAGATCCTAGAAACCCAAAGTATAAGCTAATTATGGACCAAAGTAATGCTGTGAGTTCAAAGGCCAAGTAATTAACATTAGTGTTCAAAACAGGAGTGGATTTATGACTTTCAACACTTTGAATCTCCATTCATCCAGATTCTTTATTCTAACCATATAGAAGCATTTTGCCTATGTTGTTTCTAATCCTTTCACACAGAGAAGAGTTTCAGGCTCAGAAAATACTTGAACTCTTTCAAGAGACCATTTAGTAAACACAACATAGCAGCTCTCTGGGCTGGTGTTTTCCAAGTAGCATTCCCTGAGACGCCAAGAGATGCTGTGTATAACAGGGGCCCTACGGCCTAGTGCGGGAAGTGGCAGGTTAATCTATTTCTTCACTGCAGAGCTTCTCAAAGCCTTCACAGCACTTCATACTGGGTACCTCTGAGGCTTGGGGGAGGAGGCATTGGGACATTTACTCAACCTGTGGTCCCTTCTTCCATGAATAGGGTATAGGACTTATGTTCCACAATTAACCTTTTGAAAGACACAAGCCCCCCTGTCCCCTGCAGGCATTACTTCGTTTCTCAGGTAGGAAGATTTCGAGCTATTATGACATTAATAACCTAAATGTCCCCTGTGAGAATTGGTGAGCTCCTTGGTGCGGTAAAAAAGAGTTCTGCCACAAGCCTAACCCCCACCCCCAGCTTCAGTCACCTCACTCCTGATGGGATATAACCTGACCCTTCTCGTAGACCTCATGAGGTGATCCTGAGGGGCTACTGAGACCTTGTGATTAAAAGGAAAGTGCACTGTCCAATGCACTGTTAGAAAGAGGTGGGCTGGAAGCAATCTTAACCTCTTCTGAATTTTCTCAACTCTTATTTTTCTCATGACACTAATTACAGTTTATTTTAAAACCTGATCTGCCCCCAAAGCCGGTCAGGCCCTCATGGCATCAACTCTAGCTACTCAAGCACCACTTCCTCATGTCTCCAGCCCACTCCCACCCTTCGTATGGGTGACTATCTAGGTCTTCCCAAATGTCACATCCTCAGAAGGACCTTCTGTGACCACCCTTCCAGAAGGACCCTCTGAGGGCTGCTCTCTGCCCACTAACAGGTTTCTTTTCTTCATAACCCTTAGTATTATCTGAAAGTGTCACTTATATATTTTTTGTATAACTTCTGCCTCTGTGGGGACAAGAGCCCTGGCTGCCTTGCCTGCTGTGGTCTAGTGCCTGGAATCTAGGAGGCCCTTACTAAGTATCTGTTGAGTGTCAGAAGTTTGGAAAAGTGGCTAACTTTGGCAAGAAGGGGAACTCATATGGATGGGCTGGGATGAGGAGGCTTCTGTGATCTTGGTAATGTTCTAATTTTTACCCAGATGGTGGTTACTTAGCTGTGTGCATTTCATAATCACTCACTGAACTCTAAATTAATACTTGGGCTCTGGCTCAGCACCTATAGCTCAACCAGCTAAGGCGCCAGCCACGTACACCTAAGGTGGCGGGTTCGAATCCCCAGCCTAGACCTGCCAAACAACAATGACGGCTGCAACCAAAAAAAATGGCCAGGCATTGTGGTGGGCACCTGTAGTCCCAGCTACTTGGGAGGTGGAGGCAGCAGACTCACTTGAGCCCAGGAGTTGAAGGTTGCTGTGAGCTGTGATGCCATGGCACTCTACCCAGGGGGACAGCTTGAGGCTCTGTCTCAAAAAAAAAAAAAAAAAAATACTTGGGCTCTCTTTTGGGTCCTCATTTAAACTAAAATGGTTGTCAGGTTATTATATCATCATGAAAACAGAAATAATGATAACTGCTATTATTTTTGAGGACCCACAAGCTCAATGATACAATTAGCACTTTGTGTAACTTACAGCATTATATCCTCAAAACATCCGTACAATGAGTCACTATAACCCATTTTACAGATAAAGAAACTGAGACACACAGAGAGTAAGTAACTTGTTCATGGTCACCCAGCTAGGAAGCAAAACTGAGATCTCATATTAGTGTGTTCAAATTCCAAAATCTACACAAGTTCTACTAAACCATGCTCAATTTCTTAGGTCAGAACTGGTATTCAGGCTCGGTGCCTGTAGCACAGTGGTTAAGGCACTGGCCACATACACCTAGGCTGGTGGGTTCGAACCCAGCCCAGGCCAGCTAAGCAACAATGACAACTGCAACAGAAAAATAGCCAGGCGTTGTGGCCAGCGCCTATAGTCCTAGCTACTTGGGAGGCTGAGGCAAGAGAATCAGTTAAGCCCAAGAGTTTGAGGTTGCTGTGAGCTGGGACGCCACAGCATTCCACCAAGGGCGACATAGTCAGACTCTGTCACAAAAAAAAGAAAGAAAGAAAAGAAAAGAAAAGTAAAAAGAACTGGTATTCAGAAATGGCCTGACACTCTTCTCCATCAAGAGGTTGTCACAGGCTAAGCATGGCTGAATGCTCCCCTGACTCTGTATCTTCTTGGGGACTAATGAAATCCACAATTGGACAAACTTTGTTGTTGCATCAAACACACCAGAAATGGTTTAGGATGACACAAGAACACTGGGCAGAGAGGACCCTGTTTGCCCCACAGTAGCAGAGGTGAGCCCCTGCCAAGCAATGGGACAGAGCACTCTCACCTGGGGCTCCTCTGGATTCCTCAGGGGTGGGGAAGGCAGCTCCTTTTGTGATCTGGGGGATCTCTCTGCTCCTGAATTTTTTTTTTTTTTTTT
>NW_003852456.1:3308068-3311356 GCF_000181295.1 Otolemur garnettii
CCTGCCACCTTAGGTGTATGTAGCTGGCGCCTTAGCCACTTGAGCCACAGGCGCCAAGCCTCTGCTCCTGAATTTGACATCCAACTTGATCCTGGTGTTTCCTCCACATCATTTAGAATTTCTTTGGAAGAAACAGCACTTATAGTCAGGAGAGATGGGGGAGGAAAGCAGTAGTTGGAAGAAAATGGCTTTGGTATTTTTCCCCCTAATAACTACGTGCATCGTTGGATTAGTGTCCGTAACAACAACTAAAAAGGATCTGTTTCCCCAAATAGAGGGTCACCTTGGAGTGATTAGCATGGCTGCCAAAATATAATCCCTTTTGCAAACAAGTAATGGTGGCCCTGACAAGTTTCTACAGGGAGAAATTTGGCAGGCGAGTGCCCTGGGAAAGGCCCTGTCTTGCACCTATGGAAACTCAGATGGAAATGAAATTGTTTGTCTTCCCTTCTGTATGTCTCATGCATTTCCCATGTCTGTGTAGTTTTTTTTTTTTTTTCAAAAGGCATCAGGCCCTATCAGAAATTTGGTGGCAGCCACACATTAGCAAATAAATAAAAAGAACACTCTTTGTCCTATCTTTGAAGTTTCCTTAAGTTACTCTGAATAGCACCTCCCTCTACTAAGTTTCCTGTTTCTAGTATAATGAGATACTTTCAATTAGCATATCACAAATATTCCTGATTTTCTTCAAAAGTCCTGATATATTTTTAAATGTTTTTTTCCTAAAGTACATCAGGATTTTTCCCACTCTGACAAGAGAATTAAAGCAATGCGTCAGTGCAATTGTCCACCTTTTTTTCCTTTCTTTCCTTCTTTCCTTCCTTTCCTTCCCTTTCTTTTTTTTAAACCAGCCGGCAGCATGGAATAGTGGAAAGATCACAGGACTAAAGGCCAGAAGTCCTGGATCTGGGGTGTGGCTGAGCCACTATTTAGCTGTGTAATTTTTGAGGCCTCTGTTTCTGGTATGATGATGAGGTTAGACCAAATTAAAAGTATCTCGCAGTTTAAAGCACAATGATGCTATTTGTGAAGCTTGAATAAATCCTTGTCTCCTTATTCAAAAACTGGAACAAGTTATTTTCTTTGATTTAAAAATTCACCGTGAACTACATCCAAAAATGGTACAGACACCAGTAACAAGGGATTTTAAAGGGACACAGATATTTAATTGCAGAATTACATATTACCTTTATATAGCAAAAAGGCTTTTTGAGTTTTTTGTTTTTGTTTTTTTTCAGACAGAGTCTCACTTTGTCACCCTTGGTAGAGTGCCATGGCATCATTGCTCACAGAAACCTCAGACTCTTGGGCTCAAGAGATCGTCTTGCCTCAGCTCCCAAGTAGCTGGGACTACAGGCACCCACCACAATGCCCAGCTATTTTTAGAAATGGGGTCTCATTCAAGCTCAGGATGATCTCAAACTTGTGAGCTCAGGCAATCCGCCTGCCTTGGCCTCCCAGAATGTTGGGATTATAGGCATGAGCCACCGTGCCTGGCCTTTTTGACTAGTTTTAATATGTTTACAATTATGTAAACACCCACATACAAACACGTATTTTCTTTCTTTCTTTTTTTTTTGTAGCGACAGAGTCTCACTTTATCACCCTCAGTAGAGTGCCGTGGTGTCACAGAGCTCACAACCTCCAACTCCTGGGCTTAGGTGATTCTCTTTTTTTGTTGAGGTTTGGCCAGGGCTGGGTTTGAACCTGCCACCCTCAGCACCCTACCCACTGAGCCACAGGCACAGCCCACAAACACATATTTTCTAATCTGCCTTTAGATTGGTGAATATAACTGACAGAAAACTAATCCCAATATAAAAGAATATTGTGGGCTGAGGGGATCTGGTCCTGAATTTTACCTGAATTAACAGGCTAATACCTGTAAACCCAGCACTTTGAGAGACTCAGGCAGGAAGATTGCTTGAGGTCAAAAGTTGGAGATCAGTCTGGCCAATTTTTGTCTCTACAAAATATTTTAAAATTAGTCAGGTGTGGATGTTCCTGTAGTCCCAGCTATTCGGGAGGCTGAGGTGGAAGGATCACTTAAGCCCAGGTGTTCAAGGCTGCATGAGCTATGATAGTGCTACTGCACTCCAGCTTGTTCTGTTGCACTTTGAGCAACAGAGCAAGACTCTGTTTAAAGAAAGATAAAATAAAATAAAGAATACTATGACAAGGAAAATAAAGCCTTGGATAACAAAAGACTTTCTAGTCTTTGGTATAACAGAAAAGAAAAATCTAATCAGTTCAATAAATTAATGTGCATTGCCCCAGTGACATCTGGGTTTCAGGATTTGATTTATAATATTGAAATGATAAAAACATAGAAATTTATCTTTGTTTCAGTAATGAGCTCCAAGACTACAAGGTCCATGCCTGCCTTAAGTGTTTCACTATTTAATCTGCCTAATCAAAACAGTCTGGTGGGCGGAGACAGCTCTGCAAGGTCTTTGATCCCAGGCCCTGCCATCTCTGCCCAGAAGGCCACACCAACACCCACTACCTGGCCTACTGCACTCAGGGCCACAGACATCCAGGTCCAGCTTCCTGCAGCAGCACCACCACAATCTTGCCCCCCCCCCAGCCTGAAATGGCCACTACTGTCCTCTGGTCATCACCTCCTGAACTCCTTGTTGCCCGTCGCACAGCAAGACCAGCTCCAATTTCACCCCAGGTAGAAGCCCTTTCCGCCCCTCACCGTAACCCTGCCCTCCTATACTGGCTGCAGACCCAGCTCTCTCTGCTCTCCTTGCAGTAGGAACTGGAGCTTGGTGGTGCTTTGGTCACATCTGCAGTCCCAGGACCTAGCAAACATGTGATACCCACTGGCATGGGGGAGAAGGAGTAGGCAATGCGAGAGGGACGGGAGATCCCAAGAACTGCCCCTCCTTAACCTGAGGGGCCAATTATGATTAACACCAAGTCATGGTCCAGATGAGAGACCTTATTCCAGATGAGAGGAAGAAAACTAACTAGCGCCCGAGAAAGTCAGTAAACCATTCCTGCATGGGGCTTGGGGGAGGAGAGAAAGGCACCCACGTTGTGCAGCAGAAGAGTAACAAGAACAGTTGAGGTTTACAGGGTCACCTAGTGGTGGTGTACACAATTCCTTGAAACGGCTTAGAGGTTATAATGGCAAATTATTTCAAATTATTATGCAGCCACGAAAAATCATTACAAATAATTACATTTATAGGCTTGGCACCTGTAGCTCAGCGAGTAGGGCATTGGCCACATATACCGAGGCTGGCAGATTCGAACCTGGCCCAGGCCAGCTAAACA
>NW_003852456.1:3311986-3318689 GCF_000181295.1 Otolemur garnettii
CAGCTGCCTGTAGTCCCAGCTACTTGGGAGGCTGAGGCAGGAGAATCGCTTAAGCCCAAAAGAGTTTGAGGTTGCTGTGAGCTGTGATGCCATAGCACTTTACAGAGAGCAACATAGTAAGACTCTCTCTCTCAAAAAAAAAATGTAGGCTATGAAACACTATAGACAGCATAATGGCCATGTGTAAGAAGATATTTTGCCCATTTGTATTGTAATAGGCAGATACTGTGGAGAAGTCTAGAAGGATAAATAACAAAGCATCAGCAGGATATTATCTGAGTGGTGAAATACTTATTTTTTCTCTTCCTTCTTCCTTTACTTCTTTCTCTCTGTGTATCTGTATTTGTTAATTATTCCTACCGTGAACATGAACGACTTGTGTAATTTTTTAAAATCTCCAAATAAGTAAATAGCCCATTTATAAATATTAAATAGTGCAGGAGCAAGGTGGTGAGGGCTGGCCGCAGGCACTGGCAACAGGGATCCAAGGTGGGCAGTGGAGCTGAGAGCAGTGACAGGGAGCTGACAGAGGAGGCAGCTGTGGGTGAGGAATCAAAGGGAAATCAAAAGTCTAGCCAGACTCTCAGGTTTTCAGCCTAAATTAGTGAGGGAAAGGCTGTGTTACATTGTCAGAAATGGGGCAGTTAGCCTGGAAGGAAAGTCATGGGGTTGCTCTCAGGCCTGGTTTGTTTGAGGGGTGACAGCCAAGAGCCTGAAGTGCAAGAGAGCTTGGGGTCAGGGGAGGGGTGCCCCTGCTCCCTATAGGCTCCTGAGGAGCCTGCACTTGCCCTAGGGGGCGCTATTCCACACTGCCAGGGACTCGAGGAGGCAGGGACTGACCTGTTCTCATTCCACTCCCAAAGCCTGGCTCTGTGCCTGGGACATCTCAGCTAGTGCTTGAGAATTGCACTACTGACTCTCTAGGGTAAGAGTGGATGAACCGTCATGATCCCAGAGAGAGATAGATGAGGGCTGGGCAGGACTTTAATGTGGGAAATACTCTCAGTAGCGTGGGAGGGAGCAGTCCTGCCAAGGGCCTAAGGCACACAAGGGCAGTTGTCCAGCAACCAAGGAAGGGGAGGAAAAGGACGCCAGCAATCACCAGTGTGGCCGAGAGCTTGAGGAGACAGGACTAGGAAGAAAGTTCCTTAATCACAAGGTTGCCCAGGGTGGAAGGACCTAGCTGGACTGCTGGAGGTGTTGGGTAAGAAGATAAAATGAATGAAAGTGGAATAGCTGTGTGGTGAACAGGTAAAACAGAGGAGCTCAAAAAGCTGAATTGGTTGAACTTCAAATGCAGAAAGGACCTGTATGTAAGAAGCAGGTAAAGACCTCGGAGCAGCAGCCACCGGCTGCACAGGATAACCAGTCCTACCAGGCGGGAGGATCACCCTGAGAAAGGAGAGGAAGGCATGTTTGATCTCCTGTCCTCTACACCCCTGCGGCATTCTGGGCCTGCACCACACAATTTAGCACTAATTACAACTCATCTCTCTTGCTGTTGCTTCATCTGGCCTCTCTCCTCTGCAAGACGCACAGACCAATTCTCCAGGACTTTCCATAGTAAATTCTCCATGAGATTTGGTAGTTGACTGCTTAAATACCATAGAATAAGTACCAAAGAGAATAAAAAGCTATAGGCACTAGAACACATTAATACATACACAATAATTATTAAACAGACACTACTGGAAAATTAAAAAAGATTTCTTTTTCCTTTTTTTTTTGGAGAGTCTCACTCTTTTGCCCTGGGTAGAGTTCCATGGCATCACAGCTCATAGTGACCTCAAACTCGTGGGCTCAAGAGATCCTCCTGCCTCAGCCACCCAAGTCGCTGGGACTATAAGCACCCGCCACTACGCCCGGGCTAAGTTTTTCTATTTTTAGTAGAGACAGGGTCTCACTCTTGCTCAGGCTGGTCTCAAACTCCTGAGCTCAAGGGATCCTCCCGCCTCAGCCTCCCAGAGTGCTGGGATTATAGGCGTGAGCCACCACACCCAGACCCCAAAAGTTTTTTTTTCTTTTTGAGACAGAGTCTCACTATGTCACCCTCAGTAGAGTGCTGTAGTGTCACAGCTCACAGCAACCTCTAACTCTTGGGCTTAAACGACTCTCTTGCCTCAGTCTCCCAGGTAGCTGGGACTACAGGCGCCCAACACAACACCCAGCTACTTATTGTTGTTGTTGTTGTTATTGTTGTCATTGTGTAGCAGGCTGGGGCCAGGTTTGAACCCTCCAGCTCCGGTGTATTTGTCTGGAGCCCTAACCGCTGAGCTATAGGCACCAAGACTCAAAAAGATATTATTTAAAGTAGCATCTTGACATTGTCCTTTCCTTCTTCCAAAACATCTCACAGGATTGACACTCTCAAGGCCACCCTACCATCAGCTGTGAGTCAGCAAGGGGCTGGCGGCTAAGAGCAGGACTGCATTTAGTCCAGGCTTTTGCAGGCAGATCCCTAGGCTACCCTTCACTTTGGGAGACACTGATACCCTCTGATAGGCCTGTTAACCATCCCAAGGTGACACTTTGGGCATTTCTGAGAAGAACATCCTTGCAGCAAGACCAAAACCAGTCAGCAGGCCCCAGTGAGGCCAGGAAGGAAACTTTAGATGGGAGCTGATCCAGCAGAGACCCACCAAGGCAGCTGCTGGCTCCAGCTCGGCTCACCCTGCCTCTGACACAAACCAGAGCAGCGGAGACCAGGGCATTCTCCACATGTGTACACGGTTCCTATCAAAGTGGCACCACTTGGCAATTAAATGCCAAATGTCACTTCAAAAAGAAGGCAGGATGGCAGTGGAGGGCCCACAGTTGCCCTCCATTCACACACTTCCAGACAAATCATTAACATTCCTCAACACAATTCCAACTGTACCTTCCGCAGAGTAAAACCTTCCTGCTTGCTCACATGTATTTTGCAATCGCTGTGCCTAGTTAGCAATTTTTTCTTAAGCTTTACAATGCTTACATACACATTTTTTAAAGTATGCTATAAACATATTCATAAAAATTTTACAAAAGATTTTCCCACACTGAGATATTTTCCAAATGAATGCTAAACACATGCCCACTCGTTTTTCTTCAATAATGAGCTTGGACTTCCAGGCTACTCTTGTCATAAGTTACACTTTCCAGCAAGAAGCAGTGAACACATGGAAATGATATGAACGTTTCTAGGACACTGGGGTCCATTTAAGGCATTGAAGCAATAATTTATCAAATGGGACCCAAGCGTCCAGAAAGGGTTACAGCCCCTTTCCCACATGCCTAAATTATTCCCTCAAGACTAACCTATTAACTAAAGACTCTACATAATTAATTAAACAAACAGAATGGGTTGTACTAAGATTAGGACACTCATCAGTAGCAGAGACTCGAATACCCAGTTTAACTGCACAGTGGGATGAGTACTCAGAATTGAACACTTCACCTCATGCATGTATGCACTTCAACTTACTTGCCAACCTAGTGTTCAACAGGTGTGGGAATTACCAGGTATTTCCACCATCCCTCATTTTAATTTAGCCAAATATTCTGTCTTAGATCACTCTGTGAATTTTAGGTTACCAAAATATACATATATATGGGAAGCATTTCTTGCTTAACCATTAAGATTTCAGGGCTTGCAAGTAAAGTACAAATCTTTTTTTTTTTTTTTTTTTTTGAGACAGAGCCTCAAGCTGTCCCCCTGGGCAGAGTGCCGTGGCATTACAGCTCACAGCAACCTCCAACTCCTGGGCTCAAGCGAGTCTCCTGCCTCCGCCTCCCAAGTAGCTGGGACCACAGGCACCCGCCACAACGCCCGGCTATTTTTTTTGGTTGCAGCCGTCATTGTTGTTTGGCGGGTCCGGGCTGGGGACTCGAACCCGCCACCTTAGGTGTACGTGGCTGGCGCCTTAGCCGGTTGAGCTATAGGCGCCGAGCCAAGTAAAGTACAAATCTTAAATCATGGAACATTTCTTATCCAGGAGACTAGTTTAAGTTTCAAAGATCTAAGATTTTAATGTTGCCCAACTAGGCAAGAATTGCCAAGTGTTATACTAAATTCATATGCACATTAAGAAAATACTCCCTGTTTATAAACAATCTTCCATATGTGTTGGAGAGGAAAGTACTGAGTGACAATTAATTGGCTGACTTCTGCAATCTGCCATTAATTGCCATTTTCAAGTTAAAATGATTCCACTAAATTTTATTTTCAGTGCTCTTTATCAAACTCACTTATGAGAAGGTTTCTATTTCTCAAGATGTCAAATAACTTACTGCCCTAATGGCCCTATTCACATAGGAAGTAACTCTATTTTTATGTGAGGGTTTTAGATAAGTATGCCTCTCTTATTCAATGCTTGTTGTCTTAAAACATACACTCACTTTTTTCCCCATACATTCACTTTTTATAAAAAAAAATAGTAAATTTGCCATCCCCTTCCCCATCCTCTACAAAGAATCTTGTTTTATAAGGGCTAAAGTTTATAAGTGCAGGTTTAATATCTCTGGACAAAATGTGAGTCTTGATTAAAACACACAAGCACGTGCTCACTTCAGCAGCACATATACTGAAATTGGAACGATACAGAGAAGATTAGCATGGCCCCTGCACAAGGATGACACGCAAATTCATGAAATGTCCCATATTTTTGCCATAATAAACTTTGATGAATTAAACACACACACACAATCTGAAACGTGGTGTTTTATGTTTAGTCTCAACTGTAGGGAGTCTAGCTAGCGACTAAGTTATAATGTCAAATGATCAAACACGAGGCGAAAAATTCTTCTCATAATATTTAACACAGGCTTATCAGAAACTACCTTTTTTGGGATAATAAACAGAAAAGTGCATGCTAAGTGATCTGTGACAGTGATGAACTATTTCATTATTCAAGACATTTAAATGTGTTTCCTGATGGCCTTCCCCCAAGTTTCTGGAGAGATCACAAAAACACACTGCGTGAGACCAATCTGAAATTGGAGAGCAATTTACAAATAATGCTACATTTACAGAGAAATCCTGAAGCAGGAAGGCCTAGTATAGTCCAACAACAATGGCATATCCCACACGAGACATGCAAAGGTTTACAACAATGGCATATCCCACACGAGACATGCAAATAACTTCTCTGGATGTTCCAGATTTCAGACAAATGTCACCATCACCAGAACAAAATAAATTATCAGGTTTATAAACTATTGTACTTAAAAACGCAGACCAATTTCTGAGTATTTTCCGTCCCACAATACGCCCCAGAGTTCAATACACTTACACTCCAATCTGGATTCCGGGTTTCTGGTTTTTTGCAACGGGTCTGTAAAACGTACAGATGGTAATAATCTGCGGCTTACTTCAAATCCTGACGACTGCTGCTTTCAGTCTCTTGATTTCCTTTGGTGCCAAAGATGTCGTTCCTTTCCAGAGTTACCGCATGTTAAGTGAAACTGCTGTCAACATTTTATTACATTCAGCATTTCGGGTTTCCTGATCGCTAACTCAATCGTTGAAGATGCTGTGCTCTGTATATTTTTCAATCCTCATTTTATTTTTTCCCTCCAAGGAAAGGTGTGGGCTCTCTCTAAGCAGCCCAGAGATTGAAAGTTGCACTTTTCCAGACGGTATTAAAATAAATCCTAATGCAATTCATTTCTACCTTCAGACACTTTTTTTCCTTCTCTGGTTCCTCTGGCAATGTTAATTTTCCCACACTCTCTCCTAGTGGTGAACGACTTGTCTGGGCAAGTAAGATAACACTTGGGCAGGAGATTAAAACCCACACTGAAGTCATTAAGGACCTACAGGGCTGGGCCCTGAATCCACTCAGCACAGCCTCCAAACACTATCACCTTGCCTTGAAAAGCAACCGGAAAAGACTAACAACAGACACAATCTCCTTTTGGCAATTCTCAGACCTTGAACCACCTGTATCATCCGTATTTTAATAGAACACAACAGTCCTTCAACTTAGATGCTAAAAAAAAAGGAAATACCTTACACATATTTCGTTTCACCTTGAATTATGTGAACTGAGAACCACTACTGAGGTCTAACAACAGAATGACCGTAAGTCCCATTTTGCCCAAAACAGTTCTAGGGTGTAGCCAGGTGTTGTGTCAGGCGCCTATAGTCCCAGCTACCTGGGAGGCTGAGGCAGGAGAATCACTTAAGCCCAAGAGTTTGAGGTTGCTGTGAGCTGTGACGCCACGGCAATCTACTGAGGGTGGTATAGTGAGACTCTGTCTCAAAAAAAAAAAACTAAAAAAACAGTTCTAGTGTGTAATTATTCCTAACACTGCCTTTCATACTCAAGAGTGCCCTGGTTTCATCAACAAATTATATGTTTATCTTATCTCTGCCTTTGACTTCAGTTCTGGAAAGTTCTTTACATTTGCTATATATGTTTGAAAATATAGTTGACCCCAAAATCACAGGTTCAAATAGCAATTTAACCACTTTGCCCAGCCCTTAGTTTTCTGCTATCTATTACTCACACTTAAGTGGTGTTATGGGAACTTACAGATCCATTCATTTTATTGTTAATATATAGGGTTTTTTGTTTGTTTGTTTGTTTGTTTGTTTTGAGACAGAGCCTCAAGCTGTCACCCTGGGTAGAGTGCTATGACATCATAGCTCACAGCAACCTCCAACTCCTGGGCTCAAGTGAGTCTCCTGCCTCCACCTCCCAAGTAGCTGAGACTACAGGCGCCC
>NW_003852456.1:3319268-3322146 GCF_000181295.1 Otolemur garnettii
AAAAAAAAAAAAGTTCTATCTCTAACTTAATACAGAAAAAGCCATCCTATGTGGCTTAAAGGAAGGCTGCTTCCAAGGCAGAGGGCGCAGTCCAACTCTTCAGCCTAGAATAACTGACCTGGGTGTGAGGAGACGACATCATTCTCTCTCCCTTTTGCTACATGATTACAGAATGGAGGAAAGGGTGGCTATAGCTTCTTTTTTATTAATGGATACAGTTAACTGACTCACCATGAGGAAAAGGTGGCTATAGCTTCTTTTTTCTTAATGGATACAGTTAAATGACTCACCCTGAGCTTTAATACGAGCCATGGCTTATTTTACTACTAACATGACTTTTTTGGTCTCTCTCACGTAAAAATTCTCTGAACTCAGGGCTATTTTTCATAATTCAATCATCAAATTGTCAAAAGTAAGACAAAGAAAGTTTACTTCTTGGTAAATTTTGGTATAGAAAAAGTATACCCAGTTTTTATTTTTATTTTTTAAATGATTCTGAAGGCCACATGTGATGCGGCTCACACCTGTAACCCCACCACTTGGGGAGCTAAGGCAGGAGGCTTCCTTAAGGCAAAGGGTTCAAAACTTCATCTCTACAAAAAAATTAAAACTTAGCCAGGCCTGTAGTTCCAGTTAATCAGGAGACTGAGGAGGAGGCTCCCTTGAGACCAGGAATTTGAGGCTGCAGTGAGCTACGATGACAGCACTGCACTTTAGTCCCAGCAACAAGGTGAGACCCTGTCTTTTAAAAAAAGGGAGGGCTAGCGTGGTGGCCCACACCTGTAATCCCAGCACTCTGGGAGGCCAAAGCAGGTGGATCCCTTAAGCTCAGTAGTTTAAAGCCTGAGCAAGAATGAGACCCTGGCTCTACTAAATAGAAAACCTAGCCGGGTATGGTGGTGGCACCTGTAATCCCAGCTACTTGGGAGGTTGCGGGAAGAGTATCCCTTGAGACCAGGAGTTTAATGTTGCTGTGAGCTATGATAACGCCATGGTACTCTACCCAGAGTGACAGAGGGATACTCTGTGTCAAAAAACAAAAAACTGTTTTCAAAAAAAAGGGTAACATAAAAAGATTGCTTAAATGAGTAAAATAAATCACTCCCCATGATTTCACTCAGCTACAAATGTCAGCAACCTAAAGAGGGAAGTGAGTTCATAGGTTTGTTTTTCTAGGAGACCAACTGCTGCTTTCCTGAAGACATTTCTCGGCAGCAAGATGTTTAACAGGACCATGGGAACTGTCTAAGACGATGGTAAGAGTCAGAGAAAAAAAAAGACTGCCATCCTAATAATTGCCTGTGATGGGGTGTCTTTTTTCAGAGACTTATATTCAAAAATACCAACAAATATAACTTAAATAAAATGAAAAATAATTTGGGGTTTAAAAAAAGATTAGACCATTTTTAGATCAGAAATTGGGATTGGGTAAAGGAAAAGTGGGTACAGATGAAATTAAAGCTTAAAGAAAATCTAGAATTTTTTCTTGCTAACGCCAGAAAAAAACAAAGTTGAAGCACTGAAGTTAGTGTGTTCTGCCACCAATTTTGAATGTAAACAATATGAGTATGTTTATTGGGGAACCTTGAGAAAAATTTCTTTTCTCTTGGTAACATTATAAACAATTCTTACAGTTTATTTTCACTGTTTTTCTCTAAATTGTCTCCAACATTTAAATTTTAGAAGTGTGAGGCTGGGCGCAGTATCTCACACCTGTAATCCTAGCACTCTGGGAGGCCGAGGCAGGTGGACTGCCTGAGCTCAGGGGTTCGAGATGAGCCTGAGCAAGAGCGAGAACCCCATCTCAAAAAATAGCTGGGCATTGTGATGGGCACCTGTAGTCCCAGCTACTCAGGGGGCTGAGGCAAGAGAATCGCTTGAACCTAAGGGTTTGAGGTTGCTGTGAGCTATGATGTCATGGCCCATAGCTTACTTTGAGGGCAACAAAGTAAGATTCTGTCTCAAAAAAAAGAAGAGCGAGGCCTGTGGCTCAAACGAGTAGGGTGTAGGCCACATATGCCAGAGGTAGTGGGTTCAAACCTAGCCTGGAACAAAAAAAAAGAAGTGTGAAAATAATTGACAAATTATGTTCTGGTTCTGTATTTTTAAATTTGGAACAGAAAAAAACGCTTTAACACCAAGTTCAGAAACAACCAAGAATTCTCCGGTTTGGTATAAGACGCCAAATAAAATGTTGGGCTATTAATCCTTCTCAACAGCAAAACTGACAACATTTCTATTTATAATTACATCAATGTGTTAATATTGATGCCTTTGTATTTAAGGAAAAGATTATAATTTTTTTGTAAACAACCCTCTCTAAGCATCCTTTGCTTTTTATAAATTTAAGAAAAACATGTACTAATTCTTTTATCATGTTTACTTATTTTGATTTTGCGATAGACAGTCTGATTAGACACTCACTAATGTCTGTCCTCTCATTTGCTCATCTGCTTCTCTCCCTCCCTATTCTCAAGAAATCAACAAAAGTACGAATATTTTATCCACTGGACTACACACTGATGCTCTCTAATATATCTATGTGTCGCTGAATATTTAATGGTTTCCATTACAGCCTAACTCTAATAGCTAAACATAAAATAAATGGCCAGTGTGTTCAGAGACACGCTTTTTTAAATCCGAAAGCCACCCAGGACCATCCTTGTATGGATTACACCACTTCTACATCATTGATCTTCATATACTTTGCCAATTTACGGACTTGACTTTGGGTATCAGCTGCCCGATTCTATGATTTTCTACATGAAATGTTTTTAAATATCTGCTAATATTTCTGCAGGAATTCTTGAATACTAAGAGAGTTTGGGCTTGGCGCCTGTAGCTCAAGGGGCTAAGGCGCCAGCCACATACACCTAAG
>NW_003852456.1:3322690-3333984 GCF_000181295.1 Otolemur garnettii
GCTACAAGATAGTGGTCATCAATGGCTACTGACATGTTAAGTTAGAGTTCACTTTTATGTCTCTTTTTTCTTAAAATATTTACCTTCCCCAGATTTCACATACTTGAAAATCCACCTGGACTTCAGCCAAATGAGTTGATTATGCCTTGTTAAGCTGTTATTTTGGCAGCAGGATAGCTGTAAACAACAGAATCACTGCACTATAATGTACACTCCGTGAGGGCAAGAACTTCTGCAGTTTGTTGGTTCATGGCCATTTCTCCAGTCCACCAGATAGTGAGTGACTGGTACACAGCTGGCAGTCCATAAATGTCTGTTGTCTATTTTTTTAATTTGTAGAAATAAATCACAAAAAGATTCAATTTAGTAGTCAAGCAATTGTAAATTGAAATGTTGTCAATTTTGCTGTCTTTTGGTTGCAGCCGTCATTGTTGTTTGGCAGGCCTGGGCTGGATTCGAACCCGCCACCTTTAGGTGTATGTGGCTGGCACCTTTGCCACTTGAGCCACAGGCACCAAGCAAGAAAGCAAAATTTAAATTTTAGGGTATCTGGCCAGTGCATGAAAGAGTCATCTTTAATTTTTTCACCAGTATGAGCTTGTCCTTAACATCCTAAGAATTCAGCTTTAAATAATGGCAACAGAAAGGTGGCTCTTTCTTAGAAGAAGGCAAAAGGATATAGAGCCCCCACTCAAAATTTCCAGAACACTTAAGATTAAAATATAAAGTAGGAAGAAGGTCAAACGCCACAGAGCTGGCAGCATGCAGAAAGCTAAAACAGGAAACTCTGTCACTCAGCCACCAAGATAAGGTCTGGACAAGTGCTTATCCCTGACCAGAAGAGTGAAGGAAGTAGTGATGATGTGACAACCACACAGGCCCTCTATCCCCAGTCCTCAGGCCTGGGTTCAATCTCAGCTGTCGCTAACTTGTGATATGATCTGAGCCATGTCTCCACAACATGCTGCTGGTCTTGATCTCTGCAGTGGGGGTCACACCATAACGACATGGCCTCCTGACTGACCAGCCTGCAAGTCAGTGACAAAGTAGGAGAAATTAACACGGCAATTGTGAAAAGCACACAGGCTGTACAAGTGGCCGTGGTCACCACTGTGGGGCTGCAGCCCTGTGCATGCTTGAGGCAGCTGGGTAGAAGGAATAGACAGCAAGTCATAAGATGCAAAACTTGGGGTGGGGTTTACAGAAAAAAGAAGGGCATTTCGGCCTGCGTGTGAACAGTGGGCTTCTGTGTCCTCCCTTTCAATCCTTCTGCCAGTCCTTAAAGCTTCCTGCTCAGCTCAGAGAGGGATAAACCAAGTTTTGACTTATTATTTACAAATGATGTAGACTACAGGGATTTCCAACCCGTGGCCATGGGGCCACATGCTGATCCTTTTTGCTTATCTGTGGTGTCAGATACCACGAAAAGTATGTGTGGGCCTTTTTTTCTCTTGCTAATCATCTTCCCTTAGTGTTTTTGTATTTTCTTCCAGAAAGCCAAGTTGCCTTTACCTGGAAAACAGAAAGCTGTGGCATGACTCTGGACCACCACCAAATTCTCCCCAGTATCTCCCAAATCTTCCTGACCATTTGCTCCCTCTTTATACCCTCAGCCACCTTCCCAATGCACCTATGGCTCATGAAAACCACCTCCTAATTTTCCTGCTTCCTGCTTTGCTAATTCATCGTTGAAAAGCAATCAGAATATGCTGCCTGCATGGTCTGTTTTCTTACCTCACTCCCATGCCTAAGAGCTTGCCACGGCTCCCATCTGTCCATCACCGGATAGCTTTTTTATTTTACACAATCAAGCTTATCCAGTGTGTAACCCAAGTAAATGGCCTTTGGTTGTGGTCTATATTTAACCACCTTTTAGCACAAGGTACTTAGGAGAACATTCGCATCAGGAACTAGCTTCAGAGACACAAAGCAGACGCACATGGCCATCTCAGAAAAGGAAAGAGGTTGTCAGAGAAGCTGCAATAAACTACCAACACCTCAACTTGAACTTCAGCTAAGCCTACCTTCTATTGTTTTTTGGTTTTTTGCCTTTTATCTTTTTCTTTTTTGCAAAAAGGCCTAACGCTGGAGTGGGCTGCAACCTGTGGCCCACAGACCAGAGAAACTTGCAGCTCCAGGGCCCACCGGCTAAGACAAGTTTGCCCATTTTTAAATGTCAGGAAAACAATCAAAATGCTATTTCATTACATGTGAAAATTATATGCAACTCAGATTTTGGTACGCATGAATAGAGGTTTACTGGAACACAGCCACACTCGTGCATTCCTGTAATGTCACTGGCAGCTTTCCCGCCACAGGGGCAGGGTGGAGTAGTGGTGACAGAGACCATATGCAGAAAGTATTTACTATCTGGCCCTTTCTGGAAAGTTTGCGAATCCCAGTGTGAATTTCAGTGCCTGTGAAGGTACACGACGCGTCTTATTCACATGTGGCTGAACAGGAATAAAAAGTGAGTGAAAAATCCATAGGTTTTCCCGCTGAGTTCTGAGGAACCCCACAGGGGATGTCCCTTTAGGAGAGATGTGGGCAAGGTACTGAGATTCTTGGGCGGTGCCTGTGGCTCAGTGAGTAGGGTGCCGGTCCCATATACCAAGGGTGGTGGGTTCAAACCCAGCCCTGGCCAAAATGCAACAAAAAAAAAAAAAGAGAGAGAGAGAAATTCTTATCACTCCTCCTCCAAGAGTCATTCTGCTTTTATCCTTCTATATTGAGAAAACATGTGCAATTTTATTTGAAAAAGGATTGTCTTAGCTGGGCATGGTGGTTCATACCTATAATCCCAGCACTCGGCAGGCCGAGGAGGGTGGATCGTCTCAGCTCAAAAGCCAATAAAGAGACCCTGCCTCTACTGAAAATAGAAAAACTAGCCAGGCATGAGGCAGGCACCTATAGTAGAGGCTATTTGGGAGGCTGAGGTAGGAGGATCACTAGAACCCAGGAGTTTGAAGATGCTATGAGCTACAATGCCACAGCACTATAAGAGGCCGGGCACAGTGGCTCACACCTGTAATCCTAGCACTCTGGGAGGCCGAGGCAGGTGGACTGTTTGAGCTCACGAGTTCAAGACCAGCCTGAGCAAAAGCAAGACCTCGTCTCTACTAAAAATAGAAAAAACTAAGGCAAGAACTTGCACCCAAGCTGGAGGTTGCTATGAGCTATGACACCACAGCACTCTACCCAGGGCAACAGCTTAAGACTCTGTCTCAAAAGAAAGAAAGAAAATGTTTTGAACTCAACAGCAACCTATTTAACCCAGGTAAGATGACTGCAACCTCAAGCAAATTTCAAAGGCCGTATGTGAAAACAAACCATTGTGCACCGAAAGCCTCACAAAATGGGGCTGAAAACCCGTCAGCCTTTCTGCTGAGCACACACGACAGGTGAAGGCACGTGGGCAGCCAACGTGGCACACGTCACAAGACACCAGCTTTGTCAGGAAGCACTTCCTTCAGCCACAGCATAACCCCATTTGCACACAGCCCTGTTGTACGCTTTATTAGACATATAAATTACAAGGCTATTTGTTCACAGTCCTGTGGTATCACCATAGACCCATTTTCCTGGCAATAGCCAAATCAAAAACTTTAAAGACACTACCAGCAGGTAGTGATGCAGGGTACCTATAATCTACTTTATCACTCGTGAGTCATTAACAGGTACTTCAGGGGAATTGACAGGAGCTGACTGTGAGGCTTCGATTTTCATGTTTACATTCTACACTCTATACAAAGCATCTGAAGAATAGTTTAGTCCTGTCACCTGGAACTAGTAAACTGACACAGGCTGCGATCCATCTACAAAAGCAGTTCTAATACATTCTTACTGAGTTTTGGTGAGTGCCTGGCAGCCAATCACAAGGCATGCTTCCTAAGTACTCAGATCAGCAAAGGTGGCAAGAACTACTAGGAAATGGGGAATTACCTGCACATTATATTTTAATGAAAGTATGTTGTAATGAGCATGAAAGGATCAAGTGGCTTCATTACCCATCTAACTTTTCTTACAGGAATTAGATGAGGAAATTCATTACCTAAACCACACACTGGCAGGAACACAGCTTGCTGAAATTCCACAGTCTAACTTTTTTCCATGTAACTGACTCCTTGAAATCGTGTGACTCCATGGGAAAATAAAGTAAATTCCCACTATAAGCATTTATCTTGCCCATTCTTTTCCAATATCTTCATTAATGCAGGGTCAACTCCATTTTTGTTTTCATTGTTTATCCAATAAGAAATCCCTAAAACAGAGTTGTTCTCCACTCATCTGGTATATATTTTGAAATGACTTAATTGTGTATTTCCTGCTCCTATTTTCTCAACATCTTGTCTATTCTAAAATTTCGTTCTACGATTTAAATGTTAAATTTAAATGTAAATGTTCAAAACCAGTGAGCAAGGCAACTCACAAATGAACCTCTCTTTAAAATAAGAAGCAGGCTGGGAGGGACCAGCAGGCTATCAAGAGGTCTGATTGCTTACTAATACCATGGATGAAAACTCTCTCCCATAGACCTGCAGCCTGCAGTTATCTCTACAGTCCCAGTAACCATACTCCTAATCTATTTATCTGAATACAAGAAAAGGTTTAAGGCCAAATCTTCAGGCACTGGGAGGGGCTCTGGCAAGCCCCTTAAGGTCCACTGAAACTGCTACTTGTGTCACATTTATGTTAAAAGAATTAATTAAAGAGGCCAAGGGGGAAATACGGTAATTGTATGCAGCCAAAATACATTAAATAACCTCCCTGCCACATCCACACACAAACGCATCCACACAGAAAACCCCGGGCTGCAGTAAGTGAGGTAGGAAGCATCACAATGTCTGCAACACTGAGGGCTAAATCAGACCGTTCTGTTCTTGGCTTGCCCCCTGGTGTGCAGATTAAATCTGAGGCTGAACCGCCTAAGGAAGGGGACAAGCCTTTACAGAACAGCCTTTAAAGGACAGCCTTCAGGCTCAGAGCCTGTGGCTCAAGTGACTAAGGCACCAGCCACATACACCTAAGGTGGCGGGTTTGAATCCAGTCTGGGCCCACCAAACAACAATGATGGCTGCAACCAAAAAAAAAAATAGCCGGACATTGTGGCCGGCACCTGTGGTCCCAGCTACTTGGGAGGCAGAGGCAGGAAACTCGCTTGAAAGCCCAGGAGTTGGAGGTTGCTATGAACTGTGATGCCACGGCACTCTACCCAGGGGGACAGCTTGAGGCTCTTTCCCAAAACAAAAAATAAAATAAAATAAAGGACAGCCTTCAAAGAGCAGAGCTAGCTATAAAAGTAAATGGACAAAGAATAAATATTGGAAACAAAACACAGAATTTTCCCAACAGGTTATTTTAAATCACCCATCCATTCTCAAAAAATTCAGACCTTCTTACCCATTGCTTATCTTAATGGTAAAGCATTAGAACATTCCAATCTAAATATAAAAGGCTTGATTCCAAGAGTCAAATCATTAGTTTTTTGTTTTTTACCCTGCAGCACAGAAAAATCAAACACTTATTTTTTGATGTTCCCTTTTCCTCTAATACCCAACCACACACCATGAAAAAGAAAGAAATCTTTCCACTACAAGCCGCTTCTGTGTTACTTGAAGGCAATATTTTACAAAATGGAAAACAAAACCCTTAGAGTATTCACCAAAAGTAGCTATGGACTCAATATGAACAAAGTCCAATGTCCCAGAAGTTTAGCATTTCATAATTCACACTTAAAAGTTACATGGATGCTTTACTCATGCAATCTGCATAACACATACACATGATTTTATCCTATGTAACTTATAAGAACCGAAGCAACTCACATATATTTCAAATTACCTCCATTAAAGTGTGCATTAATAGAAATTATCAGAATGCCTTAAAATGGTAAAAACATGAAATGCAAGATCAAAAGGCCGTTCTAGTTCCGGCCTTAATCTTCCATTTACTGTTACACAGCACGGTAACCAGGGCGTGATAAATTCACAGTAATAGTAACTCTCTGGTCTGCAAAATGAGTGACCTGAAGGGAGAAATCTCCAAGAGTTTCTTGCAGTTTCTGGTTGTTCTAGAACAGATGATGGGCCATTTTCCTTGGTCATAGTGCCCTCAAGTGGTTTCAGTAAAAATTACACTTGGTTTTCTTTCCTTCCTTTTAATTCTTGCATCCATGTCATAGAACGTTAACTAATACTCTTAGTTAATGTTAAGGTGCCAATTTGGCCGTAGTACCCAGAGATTTGTTCAGACGCCAGTCCATGCCCTCCAGCACATAAACTGGCCCAGCTATGAGCTGACCATTTAGACAAAATTCTTCCCAAGGGACTCTTAGATGGAACTTTACATGTTGCAACAGAACCCACAAATGATGATCACTGACAATACAGAGAATTCTCAACCCAAAGTGCCAGGGCCTAGCAAGCAAAAGGGAATTCCCAACAGGAAAAAATGCCACCACCCCAAATGGCACCTCAGATGTGTGCCCCAAATGCCCTACACACCTGGAAGGCAAACCTTCCCAAATGGTGGCCTCATACCCTTCACCCCGTCTCTGGGGCCCGCAGATGAGCTCCAAATTTCAGCCAAGTTCCCTAGTTCTGATGGACCTGTGACTTCCATCCCAGACAGTACCTCGGAACAAATTCCAACAAAATGCCTTGCCACAGAGCAGAAAGGTCTGAAAACCTCCCAAAAGGGTGAAGTGGGGGTCTCAGGGTGCACCCCAGAGAACTCACCCAACAAAAAAGTCTTGTATCCGTTTCCTTCTCCTCAGCTTAGTTCACCTGTGGGAAGCAGCGTCCACCTCAGGAGAAAGGGCCAGGAGTCCCCAGAGCTAAAACATACCCACCTGCTGGGACCATCCCATACTCTGTCACCCAGAAAGGCAAGCCACTCCTCCCAGTGCAGACCCAGCTGCTTCCAGGCTTCGTCAGCAGGTGCCTATCCATCGGGAAGCCAATGAGCCCACCCAGGAATGCCAAGATCTGTTACCGAGAGTTGGGGACTTGTTCTCAAGGTCATATTGCAAAAAACAAATGGTTTTTGAGAAGAAGGAAAGGGAAATTATTACTTTGCTGGCAAAGAAGGAAAAATGGCAGACTGTTTGTCTCAAAATACTGATTCTTCCTCCAGACACTGATACAGGAGGACTCAGCCGAGCGGGGCTGGAGGACCTGCCACCTCTGTCTTGGCAGTGTTGGCGGCTGCCCGCAGAGGAACCGGCAAGCTGGAGGGTAGGCAAGCAGTGGGGAGCTCTCCCCCTCCCCGCAGGCTGCAGTAGCCAAATGGACCGGACAGGAGTGGTGGAAGACACTGGCACCTCCTCTTCCTCCAGTGCATCCCTGATTGGTCCATTTTCAAAACCTGCTCCTGATTGGTCTGTTTTCAGGACCCAAAAGCTCACTGGATAACTGTCCCTGTATAAGCCCCTGAGCAGAAAGCCCAAGCACAGACCTCCCCAGACCTCTGAGAGAGACAGCAGGAGAGCAAGAGCTATAACACTTGTACTGATAGCACTTGTACTGCTGATCCTGCTCTGCAAAGAGGTTTGGCTCTTTGTGAGAGCTGTAACACTTTTATTACTGCTGATCCTGCCCTGCAAGGAGGTTTGGCTCTTTGTGAGAGCTGTAACACTTGTTGAATAAAACCTAACCTACTGCTGATCCTGTGGTCTGTGGCTTCATTCATCGGGCCACCGAGACCAAGAGCCTGGAAATCCAGTATCAAAATCCAGTATCAACACCAGTCTAGATGGTAGCTGTGAAAGTACCTTTTAGATGAGATTAATGCTGAGCCAGTAGACTTTGGGTAAAGAGATCATTGTCCATAACCTAGGTGGGCCTCACCCAATCAGCCAAAGGCCTTAAGATAAAAAGATGGACCTCTTCCAAGGGTTTCTAGAAGTCCAAGAAAGAGGCACTTCCTCTAGCGGGCTGCCTTTGAAGTCAATCTGGAACACCAACTTTTCCCTAGGTCTCCAGGCTGGCCTGCGTGTGTATGAGAGAGAGAGAGAACATACACATCACATTGGTTCTGTTTCTCTGGCTAATTCAATCAATGTCTATATGCCCAGCATTCTAGGAGGCCAAGGCAAGTGGATTCCTTGAGCTCAGGAGTTCGAGACCACCCTGAGCAAGAGTGAGACCCCATCTCTACTAAAAACAGAAAAACTAGCTAGGCACGGGGGTGGGCACCTGTAGTCCCAGCCACTTGGGAGGCTGAGAGGAAGGAGGATTGCTGGAGCCCAGGAATTTGAGGTTCTGTGAGCTGTGATGCCACAGCACTCTACTCAGGGCAACAGAATGAGACTCTGTCTCAAAACAAACAAACATAATACAATCGATGATTCCCAAATGCTTCCCAGAAAATGCTAACAGAACTTTGTGTCTCCAAACTGAAAATGCCTGCAAGTCATGAGAGTGCCTGCAAGTCATGAGAGCCACTAGTGCTGAGTGGGCGCCCACGTGTAGGAATGGAGGCAGAACCAAGACTGGAGAGCCACTCCCACATATAAGCAAACAAGTTCCAACTGCCTTCTCTGTCAGTCTCCACCTACCCACAAAAGGCTGTCCCAAGCTGAGCCACATGGAGAGAAGACAAAATCACTGAAAGCTAAAGCACAATTTTGAGTAAGAACATTACCCTGCTCCTTCAAAGCTGTCGCAAATTTCAAAATTTCTTTTCTTTTTACACACATTCCATTGTGTGTACACACCACATCTTGTTTGTTCATTCATCCGACGGTGGACCTTTGGACTGTTGAGACTAACACTGCAGTGAACATGGATGTGTAGATGTCCATTCTTGTGGCATTCTCTTATTTAAAAAAATTTTTACTTTAAATTAGGAGGAAGCATATATTTGCTGTGCAATAGTTAGAAAATGCAGAAAATTAAAATTAGAATAGGAAATAACCACATTTAGTGACAATTTCGATACTAAAAATGATTTTGCTAAATTTACCTCATTTTTTTCTCTTTAACACTATTTGGTGCTTGTTAGCATTATTTAATTTTTTTTAATTATTAAAAAAAATTTTTTAAGATGGAATCTCACTATGTTGCCCTGGGTAGAGTGCTGCGGTGTCATAGCTCACAGCTCAAACTCTTGGGCTCAAGTGACCCTCCTGCCTCAGCCTCCCAAGCAGCCAGGACTACAGGCACCTGCCACAACGCCCAGCTATTTTTAGAGACAGGCCTCTCTCTTGCTCAGGCTGGTTTCAAACTCCTGACCTCAAGTGATCCATCGCCTGAGCCTCCTAGAGTGCTAAGAGCCACCATGCCTGGCCATATTTAAAATATTTTTATTTTTATATATTTTTAATTTTTATTTTTTTGCAGTTTTTGGCTGGGGCTGGGTTTGAGCCCACCACCTCTGGCATATGGGGCTGGTGCCCTACTCTGAGCCACAGGTGCCACCCCTAAAATATTTTTATTTTTATATATTTTTTTGCAGTCTTTGGCCAGGACTGGGTTTGAATCCACCACTTCTGGTATATAGGGCCAGTGTCCTACTCCTTGAGCTATAGGTACTGCCCTTAAAATATTTTTAATGACCATAAAAGATACATTCATGTGTTCTAATTTATTATTTCATTACTCTTTGAAATCATTTTGAGATTTTTTTCATAAATTATATTGAGATGAGCATACCTATATAAATCTGCCTTTATTAACCTGTGACTTGCTTAGAAATGAAGTTACTATGTCAAAGATAGGACCAATTTAAGGTGCTTATCACAAATGGCCACTGTTACTGTTAGTTTTGTTTGTTTGTTTGAGACAGTCTCACTGTGGCGCTCACAGCAACCTCGAACTCTTGGGCTTAAGTGATTCTCTTGCCTCAGCCTCCCCAGTAGCTGGGACTACAGGTGCCTGCCACCATGCCCGGCTATTTTTTTGTTGTTGTTGCGGTTGTCACTGTTGTTTAGCTGGCCCAATCGGGTTCAAACCCACCAGCCTCTGGATTTGTGGCTGGCGCCCTAACTACTGAGTTACAGGCACCACCCTACTTTGTTAGTTTTTCAACAGCCTCAGCAGTGTGAGAGACAGAGTCTCACTCTGTCACCCTGGGTAGAGTGCCGTGACATCCTCATAGCTCACAGCACCGTCTTGGACTCAAGTTATCTCCTGCCTCAGCCTCCTGAGTAGCCGAGACTACAGGTGCCCACCACTACACCCAGCTAGTTTTTCTATTTTTAGTAGAGATGAGGTCTCAGTCTTGCTCAGGCTGGTCTTGAACTCCTGAGCTTAAGCAATCCACCCGCCTCAGCTTCCCAAATATGAGGATTACAGGTGTGAGGCACCACGCCCAGCTTGAAAATACTATCTTTAGTAAAATAAGCCAGATACAGAAGGACAAATATCGTACGATTCCACTCACAGGAAGTACCTAGAATAGGCAAATCCATGGGGACAAAGGTAGAGCAGAGGTTACCAGGGGATGGTGAATTATTTAATAGGTACATAGTTTGTACTGGAATGAATAAAAAAGTTTTAGGAATAGAGAGTGGTGATGGTGACACAACACTGAATGTATATAATGCCACTGAATCATACATTTGTGAAGGATTAAAATGAAATATATTTAATACTACATGTACTTTACCACAAAAAAAGGGAAGCCCTCGGATACTTTCTCCTATTCCAACAGCATAATTCTTAGTCCCTGTTTGTGTCCTGTTTCCCCAGGAGTCCTGACAGGCAGGGATGAGTCTGATTAATCCTGAATCCCCAGCACACAGCACATGCTGGCACACAGTAGGTACTCAAAAAACTACAACAGGATACCACTCAAAGGTATCCTGAGCTTGCTTCGTCAAATTAGAAGCAGACCTTCAGATTGATCTAAATGTCCCTGACAAAAGTTTTATGGTTTCACTGAGCCAAGAATATTTTCAGAAAGCATGGGAGTATCACATCTAGTATCATTCCCCCTTTTGGCCTCCACACATCTGTCACAAGGTCACTGGAGAGCTAGTGACTGTGATATATATTGCTCCCTTTCCTGGGACATGGAAGATGACACTTCGTAGACTCCTTCCAGTTGTACGGGGCCCTGTGATGGGGTCTTGCCAAAGGCTAAGGCAATGAGGACCCCGAGCAACTCTGTAGTTACTGCCTTCATGAAAAGGAGAGTGGAGCTGCGGATTGAAATAGCCTGATTCACAGACTTTGCATGAAAGAAACAAGGTGTCTGAGCTGATAAGGACAGGCCAGTGTCTCTGTGTTGGTCAGAACAGGCTGCTTTCTGTTGCACCATTATTGGTATTTGGATTTCTTCTGATGTTCCCT
>NW_003852456.1:3335167-3336164 GCF_000181295.1 Otolemur garnettii
GCGCCTTAGCCGGTTGAGCTATAGGTGCCGAGCTGAGAAACCACTTTTTAACAGTAATCCAACAAACCCCCAACCGGTTTTGCCATCATCAAGCCAGAGTTTCACACTGTTTGACTCTGCTGGGCCTAAACCCTCTGTTAAGTAAACATGGAGAGAATTCCGATAGGTCACATCACAAACACAGATCAGGCTGCAAAGCACAAAAGCTCCCATGAAATGAGGAAGAGATTTTGGCCTTTCGGTCTGGACTGACTTCTTACTGGCAGTTACCACGTATTAGATATAGAAAAGATATAGTTAAGTTTAGAAAGATTATTACAAACTAAACTCATCAATATTAAAACTTACTACACCAGGGAGGCGCCTGTGGCTCAAAGGAGTAGGGTGCTGGCCCCATATGCTGGAGGTGGTGGGTTCAAACCCAGCCCCAGCCAAAAAAAAAAAAACTTACTAAACCATTTCCATCTCAGGGGAGAAATTTTAGGTATGCCATTACCTTGGATAATCTAAATTCGTTAACAAATTGATAAAACATTCTTAATAGCAAACTAATATTCCTATTTAAGGTAGGAAAAAGGCCAAGTAAGGTGGCTCATGCCTGTAATCCCAGCACCCTGAAGGATCACTAGAAGCTAAGAGTTTGAGACCAGCCTGAGCAAGAATAAGAGTCCATCTCAGCTAAAAATAGAAAAACTAGCTGAATGTGTTAGTGGGCGCCTGTGTCCCAGCTACTTGGGAGGCTGAGGAAGGGGAATCTCCTGAGCCCAGGATTTTGAGGATGCTGTGAGCTGTGACACTATGGCACTCTAGCCTGGGCAACAGAGTGATACTCTGTCTCAAAAACTAAAGAGCAACATGGTGGCAACTGTGGCTCAGTGAGTAGGGCGCCGGCCCCATATACCAAGGGTGGTGGGTTCAAACCCAGCCCTGGCCAAGCTGCAACAAAAAATAACCAGGCGATGTGGCGGGCGCCTGTAGTCCCAGCTACTTGGGAGGC
>NW_003852456.1:3336854-3338131 GCF_000181295.1 Otolemur garnettii
TTTTTTTTTTTTAAATTTCATAACACAGTAGATGTTTTTATAAGCTAGAAATAGATTAATTCTTCACTCCACAAAATTTCAACATCTACCAAAATATTTCCAGACCATCCTTTTCCCCAATTTTCACACACACAGAAAAAATGTAACTATGTCATCAGGATTTTCAAAGGCTAATTTTCATGATCCACACAATTATTTGTGTTTTCAGGAACACAACCTAACCACCTGTTTCCTGAGAGCAGCTGCACTTTGGCAACTCCTATAAAGAAAGTTTCCAGGTTCCAGACAGAATTAGGAGCAGAAATGAACAAAGAGGCTAAAAAGCCAAGCCAAACTTTTCCCTCCATTTGTCCAATTTCTGTGGGCGTGGTTTTTACAGAACAACCTTTTTAACCTTCTGTATCCTGCCTTTTAAATTCTCTTCTCTCCTATAAACCTTTAGACCAGACAACTCTCCCTGGAAATGCCATCCCTCCATTGCCCTCTGGAACCCCCGTAATCCCCCCAGCCAGGGGTGGGGGGCAGCCAATACTCTCCAACCCAACAGCTTGGGCCTGAAGTCCACTCTGTGGAGTCCTCAGGTATCTCCACTGAAGCCCCAGTATTCTCCTGAGACCAGGCTAGGAAGGTAAACACCAGAGGGTAACTGAGAACTGTTAAATTTCACATGTAAGTAGCCAAAACAAAGTCTAAAAATGCAGACATTTGAAAACATTTTGTACAGCATCTTACTCAGTTGTCCTCCCCTAGGACTGTGAATCAGGTGACAATGAAACCATAACAAATTTCCTGTTCTTGGAAGAGGGCCCTTAATTATTGGTTTTCATTTGAGAGTAAAGGACATGACCAATTTCTTTTCAATAAGCTACTGACCTACAATGAAAGATGTATTTTCCACCCTACCTAATTCCAGCAAACAGATACACCCTATCACTCTCATCTACCCTCATCTGCCTACCCTGAGGAGTGACTAAATGGCCAGGCCAGACCAGTTCTACACACATCAACAGAGCAGGGCTACGCTCAGTGTGGTGGCTTATGCCTAAAATCCTAGGACTCTGGGAAGCTGAGGCAGGAGGATCCAGCCTAAACAGGAGTGAAACTCCATCTCTACTAAAATTTGAAAAATTAGCCAAGTATTATGGAAGTCTCAGCTACTGGAAAGTCTGAGGAAGGAAGATCATTTAAGCCCAGGAGTTTGAGGTTGCTGTGAGCTAGGCTCTATATCAAAAAGAAAAAAAAAAAAAACGAGAGAAAGGGTGGCGCCTGTGGCTCAG
>NW_003852456.1:3338185-3348021 GCF_000181295.1 Otolemur garnettii
GTAGTGGGTTCGAGCCCAGCCCCAGCCAAACTGCAACAAAAAAATAGCCAGGTGTTCTGGCGGGTGCCTGTAGTACCAGCTACTCGAGAGACTGAGGCAAGAGAATTGCTTAAGCCCAGGAGTTGGAGGTTGCTGTGACCTGTGATGCCACAAAACTCTACCGAGGGCGATAAAGTGAGACTGTCTCTAAAAAAAGGGGGAAGGGAAGGGGAGGGGAGAAGAAAAGAAAGAAGGAAGGAAGGAAGGAAAGAAGGAAGGAAAGAAAAGAAAAAACGAGAGAAAGAGAGAATAAGAGCAGGGCCAAAGGCAAAGCCAGCCTTAGGGTTAGAGCACAAGGACCACCACAACTACTTCTCCCAACCCTGGCACTGAGGCCTTCACTCACATCTGCCATCCTCCCAAAGGAAGAAGGACACATTCCACTGTCCTGTGGAATTCCAAAAACAAGATAGCATCTATGTAGTGACCTCCCAGTACACACCTAGGATGTCATTCAGCCAATTTAAAGTTTAAAAACCCCATCTGTTTGCATGTGGCCAACAAGATGGAAATCTTTTAATTACAGTTAGATCACTGAATTATATTCAACCCAATTTTCCATCATATTCAAGGAAAAATGGGTTGGCAGAAAGCAAATGAGAATGAACCAAGTGATGGTACCTTGTTAGGGGTAGATATGAGATTAGTTTATAAAGGAACATGAAAACCTCAGGACCACCACCACCTCCCCCAGATCCTTATGTAAAAAGGAAAGTCACAGATCATTCACACGCTAATCCCTTCCTGGCCTTCCATGAGCAAGGACACGGCAAGTTTCAACTTTGGGTCTGCAGGCTAAGCCTACCTTCTAAAACTAAAGTCTACACTAATAATGAATTATAAGGCTCAGCGCCCGTAGCACAGTAGTTACAGCACTGGCCACATACACCGAAGGTGGTAGGTTCGAACCAAGGTGGGGCCAGCTAAACAACAATGACAACTGCAACAAAAAAATTGCCTGGCATTGTGGCAGGCGCCTGTAGTCCCAGCTACTTTGGGGGGCTAAGGCAAGAGAATCGCCCAAGACTTTAAGGTTGCTGTGAGCTGTGATGGCATATCACTCTTCTGGGGCCACATCGTAAGACTCTGTCTCAAAAAAAAAAAAATAATTACAAGTTTATCTTCCCAGGTGCAGAGCAGGATCAAGCATTCTCCCACCTATCCAGGATAACTGATTCTGTAGATTTCCCTTAAATATTACAGTTCCCAAATTCCTTTTAGGAAAAATAGGCACAGATGAGCCTGTGGTTTGTGGTTTGTGTTTCTCCCAGGCGCATCCTCAAACTTTGGCTTAGTTCACCTCCACTGATTGAGATCTTTGCCTCAGTCACTCATTTTAGGTTGTCAAGTTCTCCTCAGACAGTACTACTTCCCTGAAAGCCCAGAAGTAATCACAATCAGCATAACTCCAGCATCAATGCAGCACAGGTAAAAAGGCACTCCAGTCTACCCCATCACTTGTAACACACGAACAGGCAGTAATGCCCACCTGGACTCAGCACTACGTAAGGAAAGGTGTGTGGAAACGCCCAGCATTGTGCTCGGCACACAGCATGTGCACAATAATTGTTACTTCCTTCTCTGTGTCTCGCTGCGGGTATCAATTCTTCAGCCCAGAGAGGAGAACTACTGTTTCATTTCAAAACAGAGGTCTGATCAGAAAGCTTACCACAATCAATATCTGTTAGGTGTCTTTGGTTGCAAGCTACACAAACTCCAAGTCAAGGTGGCTTGGAGGGAATTTATCGGCTCCTATCACTGTGAACTCCTGAGGGAGGGCTGCACGGCCAGCAAGGGCTTGGACCGGCTCAGACAATGTGACCAGGGACTGATTTCTGTATGAAATTTAACATGTGCTATGCTGCTTATACCACTGACTTACAGTTTAATACAAAAACACAAGGGAGACTTGTAGTGGAAGGCAAGGAGAATGAGGAAAATTAAAGAATTCCACTTTCAGAAGTTTTCTAGGTATATATGTATCACAGTGCGGAGGGTTCTGGGCGTTGGAGAGGCCTGCAAGGGTGAGAAAGGCAATAAAATCACGAAAGACTAGAAGTTTCAATAGAAACGAAAAGGAAACAGGTTTCTTCAGGGTCTCTGTTACTATGCAACTCCTAATCCCACTGCAGGCTTAAAGAATATTGCATATAGAGATTAATGTTTTTAATTTTTCAAAAATAAGAATGTATATGTCTATGTTTCAAAGCATAACAGATTAAATGTCACACAAAACACTCAGCAGTTTCATAATTCATTTTTGAAAATAACTTATAATGAGCATGAAAAAGTATTCAGATGTAAGTCAAATATAATGTCTCTACCAAAAAAAAATGATATATTTGAAAAAAAAAATACTGCTAGGACCAGGCATGCTGGTTCATGCCTGTAATCCTAGCACTCTCCAGGCTGAGACAGATGGAATACTTGAGCGCAGGAGTTCGAGACCAGCCTGAGGAAGAATGAGACCCCATAGAAAACTTAGGCAGGCACTGTGGCAGGTGCCTGTAGTCCCAGCTACTCGGGAGGTTGAGTGGGACAGAGGCTCACTTGAGCCCAGGAGTTTGAGATGCTGTGAGCTATGACACCACTGCACTCTAGCCAAGGCAACAGAGTAAGACTCCATTTCAAAAAGAAAAAAAAAAAACACTTCTTTGAGTAGGAAAAGAGCAAAAGTTTATTTCTTAAATTTCTTGTTTCTAGTTGGCAAAATATCTGCAGGGAAAATAAATCTGCAGGGAAAATTAGTCAACTTTATAAACGCTGCCATGAAACAGCTAAAAGAAGCAAATTGCTATTCTAATCTCCTGGTTGGCACCAAAGCCATCCTGCCTTCCTTCTTACGCCTGTTACAACTTAAATCTACTTGATGAAACTCATACGTCTGCAGCAGCAGGGCTGATTTCAGTGGCAGATTTTTATAACATACCCATGATTTTCTGCCTTAGTTTTAAAGTGAGATCTTAAGCAACTACATAAAAAAAAAAAAAAAATCCATCAAGCTCAAGGTAAATCACAATTTACTTTACTTTGAAGTTAGGAAAATCCTCCCCCAAAAATGTGATGAAGAATTTCAAAGAAAACAGAAATATTTCATAGAATTTCATTTCTCCAGTTCTCTGACTGTTTGCCCATTTGTCAAGTCATTTTCAGTACCCAGAGCCAGACTGAATAATGAAAACTTGTATCTGTCACCACTGAGATTATGCCCTAAAGGCATGGATTTACCCCCACCTCATTCATTTACTTTACTCAAAGACACTGTCATCAGTAAGTACAGTCCTCCAAGTTTTTACACATTTTTTTTTTTGAGACAGAGCCTCAAGCTGTCACCCTGGCTAGAGTGCTGTGACATCACAGCTCACAGCAACCTCTAACTCCTGGGCTCATGCAAATCTCCTGCCTCCACTTCCCAAGTAGCTGGGACTACAGGCACCCGCCACAACGTCCCGCTATTTTTTTTTTTGGTTGCAGCCGTCATTGTTGTTTGGCGGGCCCAGGCTGGATTTGAACCCGTCAGCTCAGGTATATGTGGCTGGTGCCTTAGCCTCTTGAGCCACAGGCGCCAAGCCACACATTTTTTTTTTAAAGAAAAAAAAGCCAACATAATGACTTCCCAGTTGCTATTGAAAGAATTAATTGGAGGGGAGAGGTAAATAACAGAGTGCAAGAAGTGGACACACAGGACAGAATATGATTAAAGACTCCAAATCCACACCCCAAGCCATACCAAAGGTATTTCCTGCAACTATTTCTTCTTCCACTTTCCTGATCCCTGTCAAGACTCCACCCCTGTGTCACTCACCCACACTTACAACTCGGGAGGCAAAAAGCACAGTTGACAGCTGCTTAAAAGGATCCTCCACCATCCTCAAACTGTGCCGTGTAAAATGTGGACACAATAAATGCTTGCTGAATAAAGTGCATTAAGTACACACAATTTTCAGGTACTGTGCTTTAAAAATCATTACTAAACGGCTATCTTTGTTTGAATCCTGACTGGAACAAATGAACTATAAAAAATGTTTGTGTAAGTATCAGAGACACTTAAATACAAACTGGATAGCTGATATTAATGAATGACTGATAATATTTTTAAGTCTGATAAATTATACTGGGAGGGAAGCTATCCTGGTGTCCTTTAGAGATATATTTATAAAATATTGAAAAATTCACTGTAAATACAATTACAACTACTTTGAAGATTTCCTTCAAAATAATACAAAATGAAGATAGAAGCTGGGCGTAGTGGCTCAGGCCTATAACCCCAGCACTCTGGGAGACCAAGGCAGATAGACTGAGCTCAGGAGTTCGAGACTACCCTAAGCCAAGAGTGAGACCCTGCTCAGGAGTTCCAGACCAGCCTAAGCCAAGAGTGAGACCCTGCCTCTACCAAAACCAGGAAAACTAGCTGGGCATTGTGGTAGATGCCTGTAGTCCCAGCTACTCGGGAGGCAAGAGAATTGCTTAAGCCCAGGAGTATGAGGTTGCTGTGAGCTATGACACCACAGCATTCTACCCAGGGTGACAGAGACTCTCTCTCCCTCTCAAAAAAAAAAAAAAAACAAATAAATAAAATGAAGATAGAAGAGTAAGGTGATGGGACAAATGAAAAAAGATGGGTTGTGGTTGGTTATCACTGAAGCTAAGTAAAGAGGAATTAGTTTTATCGTTCCCGCAATTTCTGTATATGACTAACATTTTCTCATTACAATAAAATTGGATTTTTTGCAAGTACTAAACTTGAACTTTTCCTGAATTCAAATACTGGGTGACTACACAGAGACTGGGTGATCTCGGCAACTCAACCACTCTGTGCCTCACCTGGTGTTAATAACAGCACCTATCTCAAAGCTTTGCAATATGAAATGCCTCCTATATCATAAATACTTGTAAACTGGCTAGTACAATTACCACCATTACCACTACTAGTACTACTACTTGGCTTATAATTACCAACTGAGCAGCAAGCTCAGTGCTAAGAATAGAAAGGAACATACCACCAGCCTGAAACAAGCATGAAACAGGAACATAAAGTGTCTTTTGGTCCAACTGTGGCTTATAGGACACACAGGGGAAAGGAGGAGAAACTCATTTGCCTAAACACATCCTCATACTGGGCACTGTACTGTCCCTTCATGTGTATTCTCTGGCTCCAGCGTCACCAGAGGGATGGAATTTATGGTGGGGAAAAGTGAAGTTGCGAACCATGAGAGACCTGCCCAGGGCCACATGGCTAGCAGCCAGCACCCCCAGGGCTGTCGGGTCCCAAGCTCTGGCTCCTTCCACAAGCTGGTGGCTTGTACTTGAAAAGAATTAAGTGGTGCAGACAGTAAAAGTTAGAGCAGTGGAAAGTGAAGAGGTCACTACTTTCCCAGCCCAGGCGGGCAGGGCAGCAAGTTTCACAGGGAGGATGAACTGAGTGATATCCCTGGAAGGCCAGTGATGGGGACAGGGAGTCACCAGAGCCCAAGGCCTACCAGGCCTGCCAGGACATGCCTTGGGTTGAGGGAATAGGCCATTCTGATGGGAACAGGTGTGCTGACAAAGACAGTGAGGGACAGGCAGGGGGAGGCCACTGAGGGTCAGCCCTGCGAGGGATAGAAGAACAGAAAGCAGGGCCCAAATAGAAGGGCAGAAAAGCCCCAAATCTGATGGGTGCTTGAACTAACCAACTCTGTTTACCCAGCACTGGAATCACCTGGGCTGTGAAATGAAAATGGAGATTGCTGAGTTGAGTGTCCTGCAGTGGACTCTGGAGCTCCTTGGGTGCATCTGCTGTGCACTAAAAACTGACAACTTCTGGATCAGACAAACAGGGATGAGCAGAGGAAGAAGTCTGACCCCAAGGCGGCAGTGACCCAAAATGTCAATTTCAACTCCCAGCAAAAGCCTGCAGCTTCTTCAGCCTCCTCCCCATCATTCACCAAACCAGCTGCCAGGTTTGTCAGACCGTTCCTGGAACACTGCTGTTATCACACTCCACCAATGCTCAGGTGTCCAGGGCCACTTCCCAGCGCTTAGGGCAATACAGCCAACTCCCTCTGTGCCTCTCCCTCCCCAACGAGGCCAAGCCCAGCCGCCTCCTGGTTCCCTGCTCTGCCTCTGCTCCACTGGGCTTAGGCTGCCCCCTCCTTAAGCTTTCCTCAGAAAATAACAATAGAAGCAAATGTCCAGGGCATCACAGCAAACCCTGGGGAGGCAAGGGGACAGGGAGGAAGGAGCAAGGCAGAGGCACTGCTACACACACACTTGCACAGTGAGACTGCCGCCCGGCTCCATCTAACACCCTGGGCAAGCCTGTTTCCCTGGCATAGGGACACCAAGAACAGATACAAGATGACCTCTACCACCCTCAACACCAGCTTCCTGAAGGCACAGGCTGGTCTGGCTCCTGATGTTCCTTGCTGCGCTGGAGGCCAATTCAGCCACTCCACACACACACCTGAGCCTCTCTGCCTCCTCCATGTATGATCAGCTCAAGATCCTCAAAGCAGAATAAGCTGGAACGGGATACCCAGCTACCTCAGACCATCCACCACTGACCTCCTAACTCCATAGGGTGACACTGGACCCTCAGCCCACTTCTGCCTCTTTAGCAAGTGTCCTTGATGGGCAGCCGCCATGGTCCCTAAGAGCTGAAAATGATCCATGATATTCCTTACTAGCCCTAAGTCCAAGGCCAAATGAGAAAGCAGGGGACATGCGGACATTCTGGACCTACTTCCCAATAAGAGAACCAATTTGTGAGCCCCACAAATTGGTCAGGGCAAGAACCAAGGTCTAGCTCTCCTGGTCCACCCCTTCAGGAATGCACAATGCTTGTCCAGCAACCCACATTTAGGCACTTGGCTATCTGCCCACCTGCTGTCCATTGAGCCCCGAGGAGCCGGGGCCAATGTAAGATGCCCCCTGTGTCTCTCCCCGCATCTGTACACTTCATAATATGCACTAAATAAACGCGTACTTTTATTCTCACAAAGTGCTCATTTCTCTCTGTACTTCTTCTGAAGTTTTATCCCACAAGTCCAATAAGTACAATTTTTGTTTCCCAATTTGAACAAGACTCAAGAAACCTATTTTTTCTCCACTATCACACAATAATATTATTGTGATTGTTTCTTTAAGAGACTCAGATGGAGGCCAGGCGCAGTGGCTCACGCCTGTAATCCTAGCACTGTGGGAGGCTGAGGAGGGTGGATTGCTCGAGCTCACAAGTTCAAGACTAGCCTGAGCAAAAAAGCAAGACCCTGTCTCTACTAAAAATAGAAAAACTGAGGCATGAGGATCAGTTTAGCCCAAGTTGGAGGCTGCTGTGAGCTATGACACCACGGCACTCGACCCAGGGTGACAGCTTGAGACTCTGTCTCAAAAAAAAAAAAAAAAGAGAGAGAGAAGTACACGGAGTTTATCAAGATGGTTGGCTATTCCATTTAACTCTCTCCAGCAAAATTACCCAAGGCCTATGGCCTGAGGAAAAAAATAATAGGCTTAAATGAAAGTAGAATGTAGGTGAGAAATAATATATTTTAAAATACAGGGAGCATTGGGAGGTAGTAAGAAAATCTGCTTTATAACCAGGAAAAAAAAAAAAAGAAATGAAAAGTACAGCTTACTATGAGAGTGTCTCTGTTTAAATCCTCCTATTCTGGCCAGCTTGAATCTATCATTAGATTGTTTTGATCCTAAAATTATTTCAAAGTAGGTGACAGCTAATAAGATGAAGCTAACAAAACCATTACATGAAACTGCTGATGCCTTCCCAAGTTTGGAATAACACAGTAAGACAGATCTCATAAAAGCCACTTGTCACCGGAAGCACGGTAGCCAACTCCAGAAGATAACATGGCTACACATGTCTGCCTATCTGGGGGAAGATCAAGACCTGAGGCTGCATCTGAAAAACAAGGCTGTATTGTTATAGTACCATTTATTTAACTGCGGTGTTCACTGCCCTTGACGATAGTTAAAATGTGCCAAAGAACAAAATCTTTGCCTGAGAGCATTTGCAGTCTAGAGGCACAGATGGAAAGCGCCAAGGAAAACCCCAGGAAAGGTGTGGAAGCCACGGGAAGTGCAAAGCGAGGCAGGTTTCTGAATCTGCCATGGCTGTCAGCCAGATGGACGCGGAGAGCACCCAGGGGCCTTCAGGCTTTACTGTCTTTCTGGCTTGAAACCTACAAAGACCCACTCTGATGGAAGCTCTTGTGGGCCAGATGTCTGGTGACCCACCAAAATAGCCACAATTAGGAAAGAAAGGAGAAAGCGGCAAAATCTCGCCTCCCCTCACTTCCTAGGTGGACTAGCCTAAAGGACATTAGGGGCTGGCGAATAGGAAGGCCTTTTATTGGGCAATTTGCCTTTCACCATCTATTGCTGGACAGCCATGTCCTCTAGGTGAGTTTTAAAAAGAAAGATAATTTTTATTATATCATATAGTTAAATGTATAGCAAAAGAAGAAACTGATTGAACAAGCTTTGAAGAGCACCTGAAGGTTCCCAAGAGAGCCAAGGTGGACTGGGCAAGAGCTGGCATGTCTATCTGGAGGGACAGACAGCTCAGCCACGGAACCCAGGAGCTGAGGTGAAGTCTCAGCATCATTCACGTGCCCCAGCTGACCTGGGAGAAGACCTACCCTCTCTGAATGTCAGCCTCTAATAAAAGGAGATAAGAAGAACCCCAGTGGATTTCTATGAAGATTAAATACAATAATGTGTATAAATGGGCTGCTCCAGACTCCAACATACAGCAAGTGCTCTGTAAATGGTAGCTTTTTAAAAGGTCACACTTACCCAACATGGGGTGTACAGTCCCTGAGAGGACAGAGGGATGGTCCAGACCCAGACAGGCTGACCAGGGTGGGGAGGAGGGAGGAGGTCTGCAGAGCACCCTACCTTGGAAGGCAGCCCCAAGCCTGGCTGTAGGCTGTACACAAACCGTATCACCTTTCTACACTCCAGCGTCCCACTCAGGGAAGGGCTAGGCAGGAGGCACAGTGTCATAAGATGCTGGCTGGTTCTAATATCCTGACTCCAGCTCTGTGTCTTGACCCCACCTACTCACAATCAAGAGTCAGAACCCAGCCTGGAAGGAGCAGGGACAGGGTGCTCTATGGGGATGCCAAGGTAGAGGCTGGGGCTCCTCCCTTCCCTCTAGGCAGGGCCCAGACAAGGAACCTAAGAATGGGACATTGCCTTGCAACACACCTTCCTGCCAGCCTCCCTAGGAGGACCCAGGCCCAACACCTGCAACATCAAAGCAAAACACACAGAAAGGGGTGAACCGATGAAGCATGAGCTTGGCAGCAAGGGCCTAAATCACCCGCGCTCTCTTAAGGGTTGTGGGTGAGAGTACCCAGTAGGCAGTAGAAAGGGACTCACAAGCCTCCCAGCAGACGAAGAGACTGCCACGCTCTGGCGTGAGTAATAGCAGTGCAATGCTGTCGTTTGTTCTTTACAAAAGGTCTACCTGCTCGCACAGGCTTCCACTTATTAAGACAAAGAGGAAAATGAAGCCATTATCTGCATTCCGTGAAGCACCATATGGTTACACATGGGCCTTCAGCCAAGGGAGGGTTCTAACCCAACCTCTGTAGCAATTCAAAAGCAAAATAAACCAATTATACTGTCCTGGATTAGCATCAGGAAAGGAGGGCCAAGAACTCAAAAAGAACCAGGAACAGAAAAATCTCTTTAGCTTCATTTTTTTTAGTTTCAGGGGTACCTTGAACATCTCTAAAGCCACCCTGGAATCAGTCAGCTTTGACTCTCCCAACAGTTTATGGTATCCAATCTGT